>NC_072477.1:96464109-96764109 GCF_027574615.1 Eptesicus fuscus
CTGCTGCTCCTTGGACAGGGGCAGGTTGCTTGTGGGGCTTCTGCTGCTGCTCAGACAGGAGTGGACTGCTCATGTGTCTGCTGATCACTTGGTCACAGTGCCCTGGGCTAAAGCGTTGGGCTGGTCAGAGTGGAGCCATTTTGGAGCTCACAGGAGCCTATGCCCCGGGTGGCTGGAGTCTCGTTGACCGTGGGACCACAGCCGAGGTAGCAGGTCCCTGGCAGGGGTGGCTATAGAGTTCCAGGTATTATCTGAGGGCACCCTGGGTGAGGTGAGGCTGGACTCCCAGTCATAGCAGCTCTCCCCTTCAAAAGGGCGAGGCCTCTGAGGAAGAGCTTGCCTCTCCGGGACTGTTTGCAATGGTAACAGAGCCTGCCTAGTTAGGCAAACCCAGTTAGCTTGCCCTTAAAGGCCCTGATAACTCTAACTGTGCCACACACACACACACACACACACACACACACACACATCCACATGACCAAAAACTGCTCTTTTGCTCCCTCACTCACTCACACTTTCTCCTTCATTGCTGCCTTCTTCCTGCCTCTGTAGTTGGGTCTGGAGTGTTACTGACTCGTTTGTGGATGGAGTCTCCTCTCCGGGTGTCTGGTCATGTAGCTTGCTCTCTAGCACATTGACCAAACAGGATAAAATTCACCTCGGCAAGACACGACACAAAGGGAACCAAACACGAATGTACTCATGACACCAATAACCCCAGTATAAGTGACCACCAGAGAAAAGAGAATTAGGGGAGAGGAGAGCACAAATTATATTGAAGAGAGAAAAAATGGTATGAGAGAAAAGGAAAAGAAGAAAAAGGAAGAAAAAAGGAAAACATATATATGGGGAGAAAATACCAGAGGACAAACAGGTAAACCAAAACATACAAACACCAAATCCCCAGTAAAGAGGGTGGGAC
The DNA here is from genome assembly GCF_027574615.1 of Eptesicus fuscus. Taxonomy (NCBI): domain Eukaryota; kingdom Metazoa; phylum Chordata; class Mammalia; order Chiroptera; family Vespertilionidae; genus Eptesicus; species Eptesicus fuscus. Next base: position 96,465,032 of record NC_072477.1, read on the forward strand.
AGAATCTTATATACAGAAAGTAAGCTTAAGAATTGGATGAATATGGGGAGGACCTCAGTTCAATGTAGAGGAAGTAGAAAGAGGATGAGTAGATAAGAAGAAAGAGAAAGAGAAGAAAATAATAAAAAAATTTAAAAATTGATTAAAAAATTAGGATAAAAAATAAAATAATTGGAATGATGGAAAAATGATGTGTAAAGAAATAGACAATAAAGAAATAAATGAAAAAAGGAAAATAAAGAAAAAAGAGTTAACACAATAATAATAAAATAAAATAAAAATGAAACAGTGAAGTGTCGTTCCTTTGGCTGGTTTAAGATGCTACTCTTCAGTACTGTCTGTGGCTTCTCAGTTTCCTGTTGCTGGGACTGAAGGCTTCTCTCTAGGCCAGTCCCTGTGGACTCTCAGGGACTATTCAGATTTTTTTTTTGTATCCTTTGTAACACTCAGGGTATAGTCTGGGTGTGGCTGTATTGGTTGCCTGGAGACTGCAGGGAGGGGTTATCTCTTCAGGAGAAAATGGCTATCTAGGTCCCGCGCATCAGGTATGACTCAGTGCCAGACTCATGTCCGCTTCTCCTGGGCCCTCTCCTCACCGCAGCCTCTCCCCAGATTCCACAAGTCCGCACCTTCTCCTGAACCTCTGCCACAGGTGAGTGTCCATATCCGAAAGGTCCTATGAACTAGGTTCAGTGAAGAAAAGCAAAGGCCACAGAGAGGGGAAAGAGCTGTACTTCTGCGAGCCCCGCTCCTGCCGGCATTGCGTGGTCTGAGCAGCCGTCCAGGCTTCCCCCTCTGGGCTCAGTCTCTCTTGGCTGTGGACCCAGATCTAGAATCCCCTGCCACCAGCAGTCCTGCAGACCTCCTTTCCACAGTCAGACGCTGTGCCTGTCCCAAGGGACGTGGCTCGATGCCATACAGTTTCCCTCTGACCCTCTGGGATTCAAGATTTCACAGTTCTCTCCAGCCCAGATCCTTGATTTTACCTTTCTCTGGGTGTCCTCTGCCCTTCCCAGCTGCAAATTGTCTCACCAGCTGTGTCTCCTTTGCCAATTCAGGGTGGGTGTTATTCGATTGAGCTGCTCATTCTATCTGCTCCAGGACAAGGCTCAGGACACATCTGTCCATTCCGCTGCCATTTTGTCCTCCCAGAAATGATTGTTTTAAGCTGTTAGGTTTTGGAGTAATTTGTTATGCAGCAATGGTAACTGGAACAATGGGGCACGGGAGTAAGGATGTGGAGCAGCAAGGATCGACAGTCCACATGAAACATTACATTCCACTTTCCTATGGCACTACATACTCTGGCACTAATGGTTTTGCCCTAATGAAACACTGGGACAGAGTAAGAAGAGTGGGAATAAGGGTCCCTAGAAGAGGCCTTGGCATCAATTACAAGGGGAAAGAGAAGGAGATAGGGAGGAAGTTTTGTGGCCAATAGCTCCAGGCAGTCATTTTTAGGCAACCCAACATAAATCCAGTGTAAACAAATCAGTAGGTACCTGTACAAAAGTTTCTTTATAAGAACCAAAGTTTCAGGAATGAGGATTCTGTTTTTTCAAACTCAGAGATATATATCAGTTTCCTAGTCAAGATTTTTCAAAAAGAATGTTTCCATATAGACTGTGGGAACAGTTGTTCTCTTGAGTATGTGACAGCGAAGAGAAATGGCACACATGAAATAAAACCAGGAATATTCTGTCCAGTCAGGTCCATGGAGCTGCAGCAGGGAGAGTGCTACTGCCCCCATCCAGAGCAAGGCCCCGCCATTGAGAGCCAGGCTCTTATGCTCCCGAACTTCCCAGCTCAAGAAACAGCATGGCTCTCCCAATGCATTGAGATACGCTGCTACACAAATAAAGCGTACATAGAGATTTGGTGCTCACTATACACAGTTTGAAGTTTTCCCCTAGGATATAATTTATAGATTAATCTTTAAAAAAATAAATGAAATGATCTCAACTGGGAGAGAAAGGCTTCTAACCCAGTAGATTTCTTAAATCATTCTTATGAATAGACTGTTTTTCTAATTTCTTCCCTAAGTTTGTGTATGATATATTATTACACCAGAATATGAAACCAGCCAAATGAGCCCCAGGAAAGAAATATTGCTCCAAAGTAAATATAGGAACTTAGTTAATACTACATGATCAGATATCTTTCAAATAAGACACACAATTAAAATATCATTGTATACGAGACTGAGAGTTACAGATTGTATGAGATAGTCCCACCATGGTGAAGCAGAAATTTGATATACTTACTGAGCCTTGAGAAGAATTCTGGGAAAATGGAACTTTGGATCTGTGTGGGGAGGAGGGAATTATTATGTAGAAATGTGGTGGAAAACTAGGGGACACAGAGGAACAAAAAGAGATCATAAATCTTTTATGGAGAGTAAATGTTTAGCAAACTATTGTCATTGCATGAGGGATATAACATGTGGACATGAAGCATTTCTCAAAGTTAGTACCAGTCAGAATAAAACTGCCAGGTTAAATTCTATTAAAGCAGATATATATCTTCTCATAGAAAAGAAATTCAAAATGAAACAGTGTTCTACTTATTTTAAGCACAACAATGAAACTCCACTAAATGAAAGAATGAAGGATGAGGAGATATTTTATAAAATTCATTATAATGCTTACATTATTATGTACATGGAAAAATATATAACTTAAGAGATGCATGAGTAAGTAGCATTATTCTGATACTACTAAAAGTAGCAGCATCAGAAAAATATGGAGCAGCAAAATGGAAACTACAAACCCAGAGATAATAAAACAAACTCTAAGAGAACATCCATTATTTGATAGCTTAAAGTAAGTCATTGCCTGGAATTGGAAAAATTTTTATTGAAAAAAACTTTTTATATTGTGATATTACTTTATGTTAGTGAGGCAGCTTAAACAACTTGGGATATATCTATAATAATAAAAGCATAATATGCTAATTAGATCAGACATCCTTCCAGATGACTTTCCAGACGAAGCCAGGCTGTGAGGGAAGCCCGGGTCCCAGGTGCCAGAGGGAAGCTGATGCTGGAAGCTGGGGGAAGGAAGGCCTACTCTTGCACGAATTTCGTGCATCAGGCCTCTAGTCTATATATAAAAGGCTAAGTGACCATCTGACCATCCAACTGGTAGCTATGACACACAATGATCACCAGAGGGCAGATGCTCTGACCGGTAGCTATGACGTGTACTGACCGCTAGGGGGCAGACACTCAATGCAGGAGCTGCCAAGCTGCGGTGACTTGGCAGCGGTGGTTCTCCGGTGACACACCCCAGAACCAGAGAGGAGAGAGCCCGATTCCGGGGTGCATCACTGGAGAATCACCCTCTCACAATCCGGGACCCCCTTGGAGGATGTTGGAGAGCTGGTTTCAGGCCCGATCCCTGCAGACCAGGCCAAGGGACCCCACCTGCCGGAGGGACCCTGCTCACTCCACAGACGCCCTTCAAGCTACAGGGCCGCCCCAAGTGCAATCTGCCAGAAAGGTGCTGCGGGAGGTTTGCTCCAGGGCGTGTTTGGCCTGTCTCACCCAGTCCTGCTCCACCGGCCACCTTCTAATTAATTTCCTCTCAATGTGCACGAATCCGTGCACTGGGGCACTAATATTTATATAAAAAACTAGAAAGAAACTATCCTCCAATAAAGGTTATTAGGCACAAAATGAGATTTAAAGATTTCCTTACAAAGCCCAGTGTAACAATTTTTTTCCTTTTTTTCTGGATCATTTTATGGGCAATGATCAACTTTATTCTTTGTATACTATATAGATGGGACCCTGCTTTCCTAACATTGTGCATTTTTACATATTTAAGGGACAGTAAGGCTTTCTTTCTCTAAGGTCTTACAAATGACTGACACTAGGCCAGCAAAGCTGCACACCCTGGTCTTAAAGGATTGAACACTGAAATGGAGCTAATTTCGCACAATGATTCTACAGCCTGGGAGTTAACTAAGGAAAAGGCTGCCTATTGCCATTTATTGAACAATTAAAAATTAAAAACATAGCTTTCCATAACAAGTATATCTCAGTTAATGATACTAATTAGGTTGGTATTTTTTATTTTCATTGAAAAAACTGCAACATGATCCTTCTGGGTTTTGTTGTTGTTGTTAATCCTCACCCAAGGGTGTTTTTCTATTGATTTTTAGAGAGAGTGGAAGGGAGGGGGAGAGACAGAAACATTGATGTCTCACATTGATTGGTTGCCTCCTGCAGGCACCCTGACCAGGGCCAGGGATCCAGCCTGCAACCCAGGTATGTACCTTGACTGAAATAAAACCAGGACGCTTCAGTCCTAGGGCTGACGCTCCATCCACTGAGCCAAACCAGCTAGGGCAATCTGATCCTTCTTTTTTGAAGGTCCCTAATGCTCAGTAAATATTAATTGGTTTATTAACTTTTCCGATTCTGGCATAATTCATGCACAGACTTTCTTATATAGGCTCTCATTCATAGCCTTTTGTAACCTTTAATCTCAGGTTGAATTTTCTTACTACACGCCAACAACAAGTACAATCTGTGGTGGAAGAGAGTTTGAAAGGTTATCTTATCTCAAATGTGCTTTCCAGCAAGTGTATTGTAAGAGGATAAATGAAGATGTGCTGTCTCTAGATGAGGAGGTGGTTGAGTTTAGACCATGGAGCCACTAGTGAGGTCATGATGGGACAGAATCTTACTGCTTAGTTTCACAACTCAGAAATCCAATATTCCTGTACTTCTAAAATAATCGTGCTTTAGGGAAGATGGCACAAACCCGTGGCACAGATTTCCCCCAGAATGCCAGTCAGTAGGATTAGTTTAACTTGGAGTGTGCTTTCCCAGTGAACTTTGATTGTAGGCTTTTGCCCTACAACAGTGAGCTTTGGAGTCTTACAGGCCTGGCATTGATCTTCCAGGAATTTTTAGGAGATGTTTGAGTTAGCAGATGCCACAGTCAGCCAGGTGTGTCCAAACGTTCTAATATTCTATCTTTCGAGCTGTCGTTGTTTGAGTGGCTTTGCTGGTCTTCTCGAAGCACATGGCCTTACATAATGAAACCATAGATCTCTGAGTACAGAGTCCTTTCTCATTTTGATTCATTCAAGGGTCCTAAGTTTTTTATAAACATCTTAAGATCTAACCAATTAACCCTGGATTCAGAGTGAGGTTTCCCTAAATATTTGTAAGGGAGAGAGAAAATCATGGGACAGATTTTATCTGGCTCAGTGAGTACTTTTGAAGTTTTGAGTATGACTGGACATTTTGTAGGATTTCCTTTGTGTGTCAGAGAAATTTTCAACAAGTCAGGCAGCTAGATAAAAGAGAAACCGGACCTATTTGAAGATGAAAGTCTTCAAATGAGCACATGCCAAATTCATCGGAGAATATCTTTCAAAGCAAATGTTTGCTTTCTTTTGAAAATTCATTATTGTAAAGCCCATTGTGTGATTAGGCTAGTTGTGTGATTATTGAGAAACAACTAACTATAATAAATGGATGCCTCATCAAAGGCATGCTCATGCTGGGTGATCTTTTTTATTGCATTTGTGAGATATATGTGTCCTAAGTGCCTGGCTTCCCAATGAACAGACATAATTTGTACCCATTACTGTTTCTAAAGAGGAAAGTTCCTGTACAACTATGATATGGAGAAAAGTTGAGGCTTTTGATTTTTTATTCCTAGAAACATGGCAAATATTTTCATCTGCACTTCAGAAGAAAGATCTATTTTTCTGCTCTGTTTTTGGCTCACCAGATTGGTCCTGCCCTTTGATAAAGAGCAAAGTTACCTTGTTAACCAGCATTGAGCAGATCCAGCCCCTGACCCTGCTTGGGCTCTGTTCTGGCAGGAAGTGGTTTCCCGCCCCCAGGCCAGATTTCATTTTCCTGTCTGAACCTTGTGAGATCTTCAGGCACTAAATCAATAGCTCCTATTCAGTCAGCCCTGAAAGGAAGGCAGTTATCAAAAGGAACACAAGTGAAGGCAGGTGACAGCAGATGAAACTCTGTGATTATTTTCCAAAGGACCAGCAGGCTCTGAAGTCTGGTGATGCTTCTCTGACCCACCTCAGATCTTTCTCCTCAGATCCAGTTTGGTGCCAAGCTGTGCCTGTCATCAGAATATGGTGTGCCATTTTGTTCTTGAACTAAAAAAGCAAGTGAAAATATTTATGTCCTAGTTACCAAGTAAAAAATGCATATTGAGCCAAAAATAATTGCCTACATTAAAAAGAAAAAAATCAGCTGAGGAAGATATGAATATCATGTGCCACTGAGTTGACCTCCAGTATGGAATATGACATACTTTAAGAGATGTGTCCCTCCCCACACCCACCCCCAACACATAAAATAAGGAAGTCAAACATAGTCACTGAGTTTTCAAAAGATAGAAAGGTTCTTTGATAAAACAAAGGAAGGCATGCCATAATAAGACTAAAGGATTGAAAATGGAAAGACCATTTCCTCCTGGAAGTCATCCTGGATTTGGCAAGAATACACTGGACCTGCCCCTCCCCCTTAAATCATTGCATGCCTTTTATTTAATGCTAAATTTTATAGCAGAGCCTAAGGAATATATATTAATGGGCCTTGATTTCAAAGCTTCAGGAAGCTCAGATCCTAAAATGGTGGATAGGGAGGAGAATCAAAGCATTTTCAAAAGTAGGCAACTATCAGACCCAATATATCTAAGTGGGTAATCAAATTTCCTATCAATGCAAGGCTAAGGTGTTTTATTTTCCTGTACAGAAATACTTTTATTAATGTAACAGAAAAACTCACAAAGAGTTGTGTATAAATCAAATGTTTGTAACTGCAATTCCATTCTGAATGACTTGGCTTCTTAAAATGAATTCTGTGATGATTCCTTCCTACCAAGGGAGATTATTTTGTAATGTTCAAAACTACCTCCAATCTATATATATAAAAGCCTAAGCAACCGTTTGACTATTCGACCAGTAGCTATGATACTCACTGACCATCACGGGGCAGACACTCCAATCAGTAGGTTAGCTTGCTGCTGCGGTCCTGCCGATTGGGACTGAGTGAGACAGGCTGGATGCACCCTGGAGCCCTCCCGCGGTCCCTCCCTGGCCTTGATCATGCACCCGTGGGATCCCTCGGCCTAGCCTGTGCCCTCTCACAATCCAGGACCCCTCAGGGGATGTCTGAGAGCTGCAGGCCAGGCCGAGGGACCCCACCAGTGCATGAATCTGTGCACCGGGCCTTTAGTATATATATATATATATATATACTGGGGTTTTATGTTCAAAAGGAGGCTCCTCTCTACCAAAGCTTTACCAAATGGGTAATTGTCTTCTGATATGTGACAACTAGAGGTCTGGTGCACGAATTCATGCATGGGTAGGGTCCCTCAGGGTGGCCTGTGGGGATCAGGCTGAAACCCACAGTCCAATGCTGCCTGCAGCTCCTATCTGCCACTCCTGCTCATCCTGGACCCACTGATCAGGAGAGGCTTGCACCACTGCAGCAGCGCTTGCCAGGTGTGAGCCCTGCATCTGGCACCCTTCCGAGGGGAGTGGCCTCTGGGATTCGGGCCAAAACCAGTTCTCCCCTGAGGAGTCCCGGATTGTGAGAGGGCACAGACCAGGCCCAGGAACCCCACTGGTGCACGGTAAGGGCTAGAGAGGGGCTATGGGAGGGCTCCAGGGCGTGTCTGGCCCATCTTGCCCAGTCCCTATCAGGGCCGGCTGGTCAGGGAGGGACGCAGGAGGTTGGCCAGCCAGGGAGGGACCACTGGAGGGCTCCAGGGCATGTCTGGCTCATCTCACTCAGTCCCGAATGGCTTGACACCAGCAGCAAGCTAACCTACTGGTCAGAGTGTCTGCTCCCTGGTGGTCAGTGCATGTCATAACATGTGGTTGAGCAGCCTTAGCATATCATTGGCATATTATGCTTTGATTGATTGAACAGTCAACTGGTCACAGGATGACCGGACACTTAGCATATTAGGCTTTTATTATATAGGATTACTTTCTGATAATTCCTTACATTTGATTTAGTTTAATGCTGATTTCAGTTTCAATTATGTTGAAGGCATGTCTACACTGTGGAGGCAAGATAATGAAAGCTGTGCATTGAAGGAGCTTACAAACCAAAGGAACTATAATATTCAGCTTCTATGTTTGCTTCTGTGTTTCTATGTCTGCTGTGATCAATTTAAATACCTTTAGGGACCAAACTTTAATCTAGACATCCTTATTACTGAAGAAAACACACACACACACACACACACACACACACACACGCACACACACACACACACACACACAATTCAATCATTAGAACAAATGTAACCAAATATAGAGAAGAATTAAGCTTGTCTAGACTGATAAGCATAGTGCTATGTATTTTTATAGGATTTGGAAATCAGGATAATTAGTTCAAAAGGCAATAAAATTCAGATCACTGAAAACCTGAAGACACTCACGCATATTTCTTAGGCACACAATACAAACCTGCAGCTTGGCGAAGGGCACCTTGGAAACACTTCCTTTAAAGCCAGAGGCCTGTGATACCCAGAATGCAATAGGACGAGATTGGGACACAGAAAGCAGGGCCTTCTCTGCTTTGGGGAATATGGGCATGATGCCAGCATCATGGATCCAGGCCACTGGGGTCTCTCTGGGATGAGAGCCCAAACAGCAAGCCACCAGACATGAACTCTAAGTGCATGAGCCATGAAAGCTCCAGGTCCGAGTTCTGAGTTGTGGAGAGAGGCCCCAAACCAACCGAAGTTGATAAGTGGAAGCCACTTTTCTTAACCCCCTGCAGAGCCACAACTGCAACTGAGAGAGAAGTTTGTCCTTTCATGGAATCCTGGGTGGAATGCATTTTGTTCAATGGAATCTTAAAATAAAATCAAGATCCCTATGGTAGGTATCAGTCATTGGTTTCCAGTTACTCAACCTATTTATAAGTCTTAAGGATCCTATAAACTTTGAAAGTTTATAGTAAAATATTTATGGAGCAAGTCAAAGAAAAGTTGGTAGTCTAGGTGAAATTTTGATATGACTAAAATTCCTTTCTACTCTCTTTGCTTTTTGATTCATAAGAGTATAGGTACCTGGCTGGTCTAGTGAAACATTTCACCACCTAGACCCAGAGAGCTGTGACTTCCACAGTTGCTATATTATTTTATTTCTTTTCTTCCTAGTGTTTACTTTAGAAATCCAGGAGACAATTTGGATGAAAAATGAAAAATGACAGTCCAAATTCATGCCTGTGCCACTGCTGAAATCTCTCAGCTCATTACTCCTTCTGGCTTGTCCTGGGAAAGGGCTTTGGAGAAACCCTAGAGTAGCAATTGGTATTTCAGATTTTTAGGGGAGATATAAAATGGAGGCTTGCCTATAAAATCTGCCACCCAAAACCCCCAGATACTCCTTATTCCACAGTCATGGGGCCCTGCTGGAATTGCATCTGGAGCAGCCACATTTATTTTGTGCCTTCACTCCTCAGCCAATACTTAGGAACCTCCCTTCCCTGCCAGGGTGCGGGCCTTTAATAATAGGGTGCTGTTCAACAGCCACTGCAACACCATGAAACAGTGGGGATTGGTTTTAAGCAAAAAACCAATCCCCAATGGGGTTCATAAACATGCATGGGGCAGGAAAATGCTATTGCATATAAATGTGTTCAATATTATTCCAGGAAAAACATATGAATGTTTTGGAAGTCATAAGGGATTTCCTAAATAACTATAGTACATGGCAGCCAAGAGGCTTTTGCTCTGAGAAAGCCCAAGATTGTAACTGAAAGTGTGTTATGAGGCAAGAAAAGGTCAAGAAGCAAAGGCAAAAGTAACATCTTGTTTGGGTCTACTACCCTAACTCTGGGGGTGAAATCAAGTTCATGCCTCTTTATTCTGAAGTATGATTATAAAGTAACAGAGTAGGTGCCTCAACAAATATATCTGAATAAATGTGGCCTTCAAACTAGCCATGGGGAAAACTCTAATTACTGTGATACATGTTTGCTTAAACCTTTTTTTGAAACTCTTTGCTCAACTCCTCTTAGTTCTTAGATTGTTTATTTTTATATTGTCTATTTCTGCTAGATTGTGATATGCAAAGATTCTTGAGGTTTTATATGCATTACCATTGTAAATATTCTCATTTCACACTGTCACTAGTTATTTTCTGGGTTTGTGCCCCATACAGTAACCTGGCACAGAGTAAAAATGTAAAAAAAAAAGTTGAGTGAATGGCCTTCAGAGATACTTTATGACCCACAAAACAAAACTTGCCTAATAGTTAGAAATTACATTTTGTTTTATACCAAAGCAGTGTTACCAACTTGATCACCAATATTCAGCAGCTCTATTTTCAATTACTTTTGGTTAGTTTTAAGAATTAAATGCAACTTCTTGGTATAAGGATTTATGACCATTGAGGCTATTTTAAAAGAATGTGCTCTTGGCTCTGGAGGTAATTCCAAAGGAGGAATTTCCAAAATATTTTAAGCCATGACTGCATCATTGTGTAGTGATGCCCAGTGGAAAAATATTTTTTTAAAGAAGTGGAACTGTTCTTTAAATGTTCCTGAGAATTACTAGATGCTGGGAAATCAACTCACTGTTGTGGCAGATTTCCTTCATTATGGGAAAAATCAGCAGAAAAAGCACTTTGGTTTGTCCAAGAACAATCATTTGTGTAATGAAAATCATCATCAATTGATCCTAGGTATTCAGGCTGAGATGTGATGTTTGTTTTAGTGAATAAAATTGAGTATAGTTTTAGTAGGACATTGTCCTTGCAGCCTCTCTAAATATGGGTTTAGATATTAGTGTTTGTCTTTAACATTGTTCTAGGAAGGTATGTGTGTGTCTGCAGGCATATTTTGCTAATTTATTTGTTTAAGAATATTGCAAAACCCGGAAGGTAGCCTGACCTTCTCTTCATATTGGGGAAAAGACTGGGAATAAAAATTAAACCACGTTCAGCCCTGCCCTGAGTACATCCTGTACACTGAAAGTTTATGGGTTTGATTCCCGGTCCCTGGACTAATGGTGGGGGTGTGTGTGAAAGGCACGATGGATGTTTCTCTCTCACATCAATGTTTTTCTCTCTCTCCTTTTCTCTCTCTAAAGTCAATGAAGATATCCTTGGTGAGGATTAAAAAACAAAAACAAAAACACGTTTAACCAGGTTCTGCCAGTACTATCTGGATTGGAGCCCCAGGTGTTGTGTGATTAAGACCAGAAGATGGAAATGAACCATTGATTATTGTGATTAGTGTTTGGGGCCATAGAAACTGCATCACAGTTGGTGGGTAGTTTGATGGTTCCTCTTTTTTAAAAAAACATTTTTGTTGTCACCCTACCTGGTTTGGCTCAGTGGATAGAGTGTCGGCCTGTGGACTGAAGGGTCCCGGGTTCGATTCAAGTCAGGGGCACATGCCCGGGTTGTGGGCTTGATCCCCAGTGTGGGGCATGCAGGAGGCAACCAATCAATGATTCTCTCTCATCATTGATGTTTCTATCTCTCTTTCCCTCTCCCTTCCTCTCTGAAATCAATAAAAATATATTTGAAAAAAAATTTGTTGTCTGTTTGTTTGTTTTAATCCTCACCCAATGATATTTTTCCATTGATTTTTAGAGAGAGTGGAAGGGAGAGGAGAGAGAAACATCAATATGAAAGAGACATATCGATTGGTTGCCTCCCACACAGGCCCCGACCAGGGACTGGGATCGAGCCTGCAACTGAGGTGCGTGCCCTCCAACAGAATTGAACCTGAGACCCTTCAGTTTGCAGGTCGATGCTCTATCCATTGAGCAAAACTGGTCAGGGTGAGGTTCCTCTTGTAGGAAGGGGAAGCTCCCTTTTCTAGTCATTTTGGGGAGAAACAAAGCAGGCCTGCCACAGGTGCCTGGAGCTGTGGGGCTAGAACTGGATTCAAGAATTGGAAAGAGACCTGCAGATTAGATGTGAGGAGGCTGAGCAAGGCAGAGGCCTGAGTTTGGCTTTTGCACTGTGAACCTCTCGAGTAGGGATGGGGAACCTTTTTTTCTGCCGAGGGCCATTTGGATATTTATAACATCATTCACTTAATATAACCTGCTTAATATAAATTTATGTCGCTATGAAAAAAGCTCCTAGATTTATTGAATTTTGAGTCCCACCTGCGGTTGCCTTGGCAAGGCCAGACCAAATGATTTCACGGGCCTTATATGGCTCCGGGCTGGACGTTCCCGCCCCTGCTCCAGAGTAATCACTTTAAAAAATTTTTTCACTTTTCAATTAGAGTCTACATTATTCTGTATTGGTTTCAGATAGTCACAGGGATGTAAATTACAGCTTAGGGAATATAGTCAATAATATTGTAGAGTAACCACTTTTAATAAGCATGTGAATATTTCCCCGAGTTGTGATTGTGTCAACTCTGAGTGTCCAGTAAAATGTTAGATGTAACTGTTTCTCACTGTGCTGTGCTCTCTGGTGTCTGCACTTGGAGTGCCTTGCTGTGGGGAGGGCCAAGAAGCCTGGAGAACCAGTTTCCAGCTTGTTCAAGGGGACTGGCAGACCTTGGGGTCAGCCTGGCTGGAAGGATGACAAGTGTCTATTGGAAGCGATGGATGTCATATCCAACATCTCTCAGTCATTCTCCAAAATGTCCATGGGAGAAGATAACTCAAGTCATGCATTTGGCCTCAAAGTCATGGCCATTTGGATTAGTAAGGAAACATGATCTTTTTGGTCAATATAGGTAGGTGAGCTCTGGGAACACATTGGTTCTAAATGAAATAAGTATACAGTCATCCAAGGTGCCTGCTTTGAAGGAGACACCACTGATGTGTCTATATCTGTTATCTAAAGAAAAAAGTAAACTTAAACATGAAACAAACTCCATATTTGCTACGCATTTAGAGGTTCTCATGATGTAGGTGAAATGTCAAAATTTAGCTGAAATGTTTAGTTTACAGTGAACTATTTGATATTCTTTGCTATAATCTTTTTTCTTCTGCCCTTAACATTTCCCACTCCCCCATGTCTAGGTCATTAGCAAGTCTTTTATAAGCCAACGATGTCTCAAATCTGTCCCTTCTCTCCCTTTCTGTTGCTATCACTCTAGTCTGAGTCACCATCCTCTATATTTGGCCTTTAGTAAGTATCACCTAAAAAGGGCAGTACAGAGATCTTTTAAAAAGGTAGGATCATTCCATTTCTTGCTGAGAACTTTCCATAGAGCCCATGGACTTAGGAAAAAGAACCCCAAACAACCCATGTTATCTCATTTTCAGAAGACCCTATGTAACCCCTTCCCCCATAGGATCCCTGTGTCTCTCCCTTGTTCCTGCCTTACAGCCACACAGGCATGTTGCTGCTGTTGTGTTTTTTCATATGCACTTGCATCAGCATCGTTCTGCTTACTGGAATGGTTCTTTCTTGGGCAGCTCCTTTTCCTCAATCAGATGCCACTTGAATATCACCTCCTCAGAGAGGTCTTCCTTGACCACCTAGTCCAATGTCGTCCTTCTGTCCAAGTTCTCTTCAATTGCATCACTCTGCTTATTCAGAGAACTTGACGTAATCTTAATGAATTCGTTCACTTTTTAGTTGTTTGTCTCATATTGGTAAGCTCCATGTGTGCCAGAGCTTGTCTGCCCAGTTTACTGCGCTGTCCCTAACACCCAGCACTTAGTGTTAAATAAGTGCTAAATAAGTTAAATAATGAATGTACACATGAACACTGGAATGGCACAACAGTGGAGTCCATTACAAAATAAAAAGTCTTACTGAGCAAGTATTTACATAAGGTCAAGAGGATGGGCAAAACAAATAGCCTAGAAGGGTGGACTCTAGAGAAAGATACACACACACACACACACATACACACACGCACACACACACACACACACACACACACACACACGGCTCTTCACCTCAATGTCAAGGTGTCCCCTGTGATTCATTCAGAGTCCACTTTGGGTGGTATTTAGGAGTGGCTCCTGGACCTTAGTCAACACGCCCAAACTGCTCCTTAGTGGGCAATCTGGATCTTTATCCTCCATTCCTCTTCTTGCATCTCTGCTTCTCTGGACCATCAGCGAACCTTTCCCATGGGCCCTCCATTGTCCTCCAGTGTCTTTAACCCTTCTGGTCCACACTCAGTCCCCCAGGCTGCTGCCACTCATTGTTCTTTCTCTTCCTGTGTTTGGCCTTCCTATTGAATTCTTAGCAATTCTATTCCATCTTTTCCCTACCCGCTCCACTGGATGGAGCTGGGGGTTCAGCTCCATAGGTTGTTGGGAGGATTTGGGTGAAGGATAGTAACTCACTAGTCTTGTGTTCAGGCTAAATCTGAGCCTTCAGACTTTCCCAGTTACCAAGGATGTCTGCCTCCTAGAAAAACTTGAGTGTGATTATACTCAGAGTCTCTTGTGTCCACAATTAAGTTGTATTACCAAAGACCCCCTAGTGTGACCATCAACAGGGAAAAATGCATTCCACTATACTGACCTAAACACAGAAGGCTCTCAAAAATAATTCTTAATTTAAAAAAAATACACAAAAAACTCTATACAAATGTGGACAAATCATGAGGTGCATTGTAAATATTATCTGACACTTCCAGCTTCTCCATATCTCTAGGGTACCTCGCAGGAATGAGGGAGTTTTGTCAGGGCAGTTTCCCCTTCCCCAGACCTAGGGAACTAACTTGTCACAGCTAGGTTTTTGGTAGAAATCAGTGGGAAGTATTGTTCTCAATTTTCTAGCATACAGATTTCCAAATGGGGAGTGGTTTGTGTATTAACTTATTAGTCTGATTGCATTACCAAGTCAGAATATTGTATGGCTAAATTATACAGATTATCTATATATATATAAAAGCCTAAGTGACCATCACAACCGAACGGACAACCGGACAGGCTGCGTGGGGTGACCAGGCCCACAGGGGGTTTAGTGAGGGGCGACCAAACGACTGCGCAGCAGGCTGTGTGGGGTGACCAGGCCCACAGTGGGGCCAGTTGGGGGCAACCAGGCCTGCAGGGGGGGCAGTGAGGGGCAACCAGGCTGGCAGAGGGGGGCAGTGGGGGGGGGCAGTGGGGGTGACCAGGCCTGAAGGGGGGACAGTTGGGGGCAACCAGGCTGGCAGAAGTGGCAGTAAGGGGCAACCAGGCCAGCGGGGGGGGCCAGTTTGGGGGTGACCAGGCCAGCAGGGGGGGGAAGTTAGGGGCAATCAGGCAGGCAGGCAGGTGAGCAGTTAGGAGCCAGTTGTCCCAGATTGTGAGAGGGATGTCCGACTGCTGGCAGTTGGACATCCCCCAAGGGGTTCCGGATTGGAGAGGGTTGCAGGCTGGGCTGAGGGAAATTTTGTGCACTGGACCTCTAGTCTATATTATAAAAACCCAGTGGCCCTAATGCTGTAATGACCAAAGATTGGCACGGGTGGACGGGGCTGTGAGCACAACGAGGCTGAGCGGGTGGGTGAGGACACACGATTTCGCATGCTGGGCTTCCAATCTATAATAATAAAAGCATAATACACAAATCGACTGAATGACTGAAGAGCAGAATGACTGTCCGGATGACCTTCTGGACGACCACACTATGACACACATTGGCACCAGGCTAGCCAAAGCAGGTGCCATGTGATTGGTCGGGGGGCCCTGCCATCACCCCACAATCATCCCGCAGAGGGAGGCCCAGGCCACTGGCTGGCAGGGCGATCAATCGGGGGGCTCCGCGATTGCCCCAAAGAGAGAGGTTCAGGTCACCCTCGGCGGGGAGATAGATCAAGGGTGGGGGGGCTCTGCAGAACAGGAAACTGGGGGTGTGTGGTGGCAGATGAAGGCAGTTCCAGGCCAATGTGGGTGCAGGTGGGGGGTGGGGCCTGGGTATGGGGCTGCGAGAGCCAGGGCTGTGAAGCCAGCAGCCTGGGGAAGGAAGGCCTACCCTTGCACAAATTTTATGCGTTGGGTCTCTAGTTTAAAAATAAAAGACAATTCAAGCACATTTTTAGTTTGCAAGAGAATTTTGAGGGATTAGGGAGCAAGTCTGGAATTATGTCTGCTTCTTGTTGGCTGGCCCATCCCTGAAGAACTGGATGAACACTTTACAGTGCCACAGTGTGAAATGTGAAATGAGTTGAGTGTAGAGCCTTGTTATTGGTGATGCCATACTCATGGTCCTCTTATGTTCTTATATCCTGATTCCCAGGAACACCAACTTCGTAAAAATATTCCTATCACTAAAACCGCCCATTAACCTTTCTAAGTTGGCTAATGATTAATGTTATTATCTTCAGGATGGGAGGACAACTCCCTAAGAGGGTATGGTGCTCACAAGGTGGAGGGTTGTAAGAATTCTGCTAACCTATCCTGTTGTCCTCTGTCTGTCTGGCTGTGGAGGTAATGGTTTTACCGCTTCCATCACTGCCTTTTATGGCAGTCATAATTATGCATCTATTGGGTAAGCCCTTCTAGTGGGGAGAGAATCCAAATAACAATGTCAAGCTGGCCAGACCTACAAAATGTGTATGCCAGCAATAACATGGCAACCTGGTGTTGGGGAACCAAAGTCTCCATGGGCCTGGGAGCAGCCCAACCACAGTTTCTCAGGGTCTGTTCTGATTTAATTCCCTATCCCTGGCCTGGTTCTATCAAGTTAAACTTTCATGAGATTGCTATTTCAATAAGCAATGCCCAAATATCAGCAAATTCATGGGGTTCAACCCAATATGTTTTCTTAATGTCTCAGAAGAGTGACATAATTCATAGGTAACAGGCAAGCAGGATAAACTCAAGTGAGAAAAACCTCATAGTTGGGGGCAGTACAGTTTTATTCTAAATTGCCCCAAAGAAGACTACATGGTTGTATACTCTAGCATTAATTAGTTGTTATCATATTTTATATTAATGTTATATACATGTGGCTTTTGAACAGTTTCCTTTTCTTTGGTTGAAACATCCTATATAATAAAAGCCTAATATGAAAATTGTCCCCTCGAGTGGTCGTTTGACTGGGAGACTGGGAGTTCGACCGCTCATTATGACGTGTGCTGATCACCAGGAGGCAGTGCAGAACATGGTGGGTGTCAGCAGTGGAAGTGCTGCAGTGGAAGTGCTGCTGGCCCTGATGGGCCCCGATGAGAGTGGGGCTGTGGCGGGATGGTGGAGCAGGTGAGCAGGCGGTGCCAGGCTAAGGTGGGTGCGAGTGGGGGCCCGATCGCCTCACTGATTGCCCTGCAGATGGTGACCAGTGGCAGGGCGGGGGGTGGGTCCACCGCCTGGCTCCCAGGCACTGAGGGAGCCAGGGGGAGAGGAGAGCTGGGCCCTGATTGATTGCCCCACAGGCCAGATGGTGGAACAGGTGAAGGGGCGGCACCAGGCCAAGGCAGGGTGCCAGGTAGGGCTGCGGGACTGCGAGGCTGGGGGTGTGAGCTGGGGCCTGATACCAGCAGGTGACCCCGAGGGAACGCACACCCTCCCCCCTGTGCATGAATTCATGCACCAGGCATCTAGTTTTAGATAAGTTCATAAAGTTTCATGTCATTATGGTGCCTGAAAATAGTCTTCATGGTATTTTCATTGAGATATGAGGGATGAGAAGGGTATGTTTACAAAAGAAATGATTGTAGTCTTAGAAGTCACATGGAACATTGCAAATAATAAAGAATGAATGCAGTCAGGAAGTTTGTTTGAACTAATAGTATATATAGTTCCAGACAACAGAAGTCACTACTTGTCCCAGAGGTTTAGTGATGGGAAAGGAAGAACTACATTGCTTATCTACTATGAGACACATCTTTACTCTCAAAGATATTTTATCTTTCTATCCTTATAAAAACCCATTGGGGCAGGCATTATTAACACCATTTTACAGATTCTGAGCAGTGTTTAAGTGTCAATGTCCATATCACTAAACATAGGCAGAACCAGAATTTACACCCAGCTCAGTCTTATTCAAACCCTTATCATTTCCTTACACCTAGAAAGACTAGATGACCTGATTCCTGAGTGGGCCGGGTTTATGTCATTGGTTCTGGAACACTCAGAAGTGTCCCACACTGCCAACACTTTTCTCCCTCACTGGTCTATTCTGTCTGTATTTAAGGAGGCCTCCTCCAGGATAAAGCACTGTGTTTTGGGGTTGGATAAACATTTATCTTCAGGCACTGCTTCTCCAGGGGTCCTGTCTTTAGGCATTGCTATTCCCAAGAGAGCCTGAAACTCGGTAGTCAATGAGACATATTTTTTTTTAGTGTCTCTGATGGCCTCGTTAGTCACATTTTCTTGTCCAAAATCCAGGATAAAAAGAATATTTAAATCACGTTTTGCAAGCAAAATAAAACAGTGTTGGAACCTTAACCTACCAAATTCTTTTTGGGTCATGTGATGCTGTAGGTTGATGAGCCATTAAATCAAGTAACAATTTTGCAGGTGCCTGAGGGGGTGGATAGGAGAGAGAGAGAGAAAAAAAAATAGTTTTGGGATGCTGGCTTTTACTGCTGTGCCGATTTTCAAAGTGATTCAGTTTTAATCAGCTCCATGGCTAGGGCATGGATAAATGCCACTTTCACATGTACACACAAGTGCTGAACTTGGAAATAATGAGGACTAACACAGTAATTTAATACATATTAATCTGTTTGCTTATTCTGTATCTGCCACAGTCTATAAACCCCAGCAATCTGGAAGCTGCTAATCCTTCCCTGTTGCTGGATGCACAACATAGAGAAATGCCAAAGAGAAAGCACAGAAACTCAGCTTGTCCCCAGATGGTAAGTGGATCCATCATTGCTCACAGTGGGTAGTCCCCTCATTCTATTTAGCTTCAGTAAGTTGTGTTCACTGCATGTCTTTGGGAAGGGAAAACACAAATATATAAAGTAGCATTCTCTGTATATTTCTGGCCATTTGCTCATTGAATGACTAGATGTGACAGGCTCCAGTTAATTTGATTCAATTCAGCTGCTGAGTAAAGGGCTTGGCATAATAGAAATTTAATAAATATTCGAATGACAAACATTTGCTAGGTTTCTATCCATATATTAGCAAGAGACATACAGGGCAGTTACATTATTTTTATGGAGCTGATGAATATAAATTAAATACAGTCCCTCCTTATCCGTGGTTTCACTTTCCAAGGTTTCAGTTACCTGAGGTCAACCATCCTCTGAGAATATTACAGTTGACCCTTGAACCAAACCAATTGGAATTGCAGGGCTCTACCTATAGGAATTTTTTTTCCAATAAATACAGCCAGCCCTTAGTATCTGCAGGTTTTGCATACACAGATTCAACCAAACATGAATAAAGAACAGCATTTTTGCATTTTCAATAGCAGACTTTTAACCTAAGTGAAAATACTGATTTTGATCCATGATTGGTTTAATCTGTGGATGTGAAGTGCTGACTATAGTAGAGTCCAAAGTTAAATGAGGATTTTTGACTGTGCAGGGGTCAGCACCTCTAATCCCTGCATTGTTCAAGGGTCAACTGGGTCCACTATAAATGGAAAATTCCAGAAAAAAAAAAGTTTAAAATGGCACATTCTGATTCTCATGATGAAATCTCGTGATGTCTGGCCTGGGATGTGAATCATCCCTTCATCCAGTGTCTGCACATCTTCACATCCCCACTCTGTAGATGCTCCCTGCCCCTTAGTTACTTAGGAATCATCTCAGTTGTCAGATTGACTGTTGTGATATCTCAGTGCTGGTGTTCAAGTAATCCTTTATTTAAATCCTCACCTGAGGACATTTTCACAGATTTTTAGAGACAGGAAGAGAGAGAGAGCGAGCGAGAAAGAGAGCGAGAGAGAGAGAGAGAGAGCGAGAGAGAAAGAGAGAGAGAGAGAGAGAGAGAGAGAGAGAGAGAGAAAGAGAGAGAGAGAGAGAGAGAGAGAGAGAGAGAGAGAGAGAGAGAAAGAGAGAGAGAGAGAGAGAGAGAGAGAGAGAGAGAGAGAGAGAGAGAGAGAATCGATGTGAGAGACAAACATCTTCCATTGCCTCCTGTGCAAGCGCCCACTGGGGCCTGGAGATTGAACCGACAACCCAGGTGTGTGTCCTGACGTGAATCAAACCTGATACCTTTTAGCGTGTGGGATGACACTCATACCAACAGAGCCACCCTGGCCAGGTTTTTCAAAAAATTAATAATGGTCCTAAGGTCTTCCTTTAAGAGAAAAAGTGAGTGGAGTACAAGACATTTTGAGAGAGACACCACATTCACATAACTGTCATTACAATATGTTGTCATGATTCTTCTTAGTTATTGTTGTTAATCTCTTACTGTGCCTAATTCATAAGTTAAACTTTATCACAGGTATGTATGTACAGAGAAAAAATCGGTATATATAGGGTTGGTACTAACCTTGGTCTCAGGCATCCACTGGGGGTCTTGGAATGTATCCCCCTGTGGATAGGGGAAGAACTACTGTATCAGACCTGAGGTATTTAGAAAGCAATACTTGAAAGGTTAAAATTAAGTGGATTGAAGATAATCAAGAGCCAAGTTAATTACTACACACCCCAAAGTGGTATTATTTCTCCAGTTAGCTGCAGTTTTGGGGGGACCAGTTTCAAGGATCTGAGCCAAAGACAAAAAGGATGTAGATCGCGGAGTCAGAGTTAGTCATTTAATGGCTTAGCATGTTGCTTTTTTCCTTTTCTCAATAAGGCTAATAATATCTAACACAAAGGATTGTTGTCGGGATTAGAGATAAGGCAAGCAAGGCCATGTATGATGCCTGGAACAAAGCAGAAGTTGGCACATGGTAGCCATTAGAGTGGGTGAGACTTGAAATGGGTCCTGGAGAGAGCAGAATTTTAATAAGTGACTAGAAAGGGGAAGTTGTTCTCCATGCTGATGTGTTCATTTATTTTCACAGTTGTGTAGTTTTCCATTATATGAATATTCTGCAGTTTACTTATTTATTTGGTTATTTCCACTTTCCTGCTACTATAAACAATACAATGTATTAGTTTCCCAGGGCAGCCATAACATAATACCATAATTTGGATGGCTTTAGACAGCAGAAATTTTTCCTTTCACAGATCTAGAGACTAGTGCCAAATCAAGGTGTTGGCAGGCCACACTCTTTTTGAAGGCTTGAGGGGAGCCTTTCTCTTAGCCTCGGGTGTTGCCAGCAACCCTCAGTGTTCCTTGGCTTGTAAACTCATACTACAATGCCGCTGCCTCCATTGCCTGTGTGTGTTTCTATCCTTTCTCCTCTGCTTATAAGGAAAATAGTCATACTGAATTAAGGGCCTACCCTTTTCTAGTATGATCTCATCTTAACTTAAATAACTGTATTTGCAACTACTTTATTTCCAAATAAGGCCACATTCTGAGGCTCTGGGGAGGATATACATTTTAGGAGGACACTATTGAACACAGTCCACATGGCTAAGAACATTCTTGCACCTACCTGCCTTCTGGTGCATCTGTGCAAGTGCGTCTGAGCCACCCACTCTGGGTGGATGTTCTTCCATTGGGATCACTGGGTGGTAAGGCCAGTGCATCTTCAACTTTGCAAGATTAATCCAAATTGCTTTTCCAGTTAGTTGTGTCAAATTACACTCCAGAAGCAGCGCATTAAGAGCTCTTGATGCTGTTAGAGTTAAAAAAACAACAACAAAAACAACTCTGCCAACCTAGTGTTTATCAAGTGGTACTTCTGTAAGGCTTAATTTGCATTTCCCTGATTCATTTGTTTTCTCCTTTGTAAAATACATATTCATACTAGTATCTTTTGCCTGTTTGCTTGTTGGGTTGTTTGTATTATCCTTAACTTTTTTGAGGAATTCTTTGTCAGTTATAAAAATTGCAAACATTATCTACCAGCTTTTGACTTGTGTTTTCACTTGCTTTATGGGATCTTTTGAACAAAAAAAGTTCTTAATTTTAATGTTGCAAAAGTTATCAGTCCTTTTCCTTACGGTTGGGGACTTTTGTGTCTTAAGAACCCACTCTCTGTACTTTGAATCCATGAAGACCTTTCTTCTTATTCTCTTCTAACATTTAAAATTAGTTTTGACTTTCATGTTTAAGTCTACCAGGAAGTGATTTTTGTGAATTGTGTGAAATTGGGATCCGATTTCTTTTTCAAATGAGGAACCAATGATTTCTGATGTGCTTTTTCTTTCCCCACTTATCTTTAATGGCACCCCAGCCATTTTAATAAATATTCATACATGTAAATCTATTTGGGCTCCCTAATTATTTGTTATCTGGTTGGTCATTTGAATTGTTTTCAGATTTTTGCTATTATAAATGACTAGAGGCCCGGTGCACAAAATTCGTGCACTGGGGGGGGGGGTGTCCCTTAGCCCAGCCTGTGCCCTCTCACAGTCCAGGAGCCCTGTGATCAATCACCCGCAGAGGGAGGCCCCGCCCACCCACTGCAGAGCTGCCAGCCAGGTAGCCTGGGCCTCCCTCTTTGGGGCAATCGATCACAGGGCTCTGTGATGGATTGCCCACGCAGAGGGAGGCCCTGCCCACCGCTGCCACCCACCGGTCAGTGGCCTGGGCTTTCCTCTGTGGGGCGATCATGGGGTGATGGTGGGGCCCTCCACCAATCACATGGCACCTGCCTTGGCTGGCCTGGTGCCAGTGGGTGTCATAGTGTGGTTGTCTGGATGGTCATTCCACTGTTCAACCATTCGGTTGATTTGCATATTACACTTTTATTATTATAAATTGTGTGAGCAACACTTTTGCATGTAGATATTTGGCACAGTTTGCTTGATGTTTACTTCCTTAAAATAAATTTCTAGATGTGATTTTGCTATGTCACACACTCTTCTTCACCCTGCTGTCTCCATGTGGATTCTCTTCTTAACTCATTCAGGCTCTGACTTTCTGAACCAGACCAGTGCTCCCCTGTATGGACAGCCTCCCCACTCCAGCCAGGCTCCCACAGCCCACCTGAGGCCACCACAGCTCGTCATGGCCCCTCTCCCCACTGTTTGTGAGACTAAGGCAAATTGTTCAGGAAGAAATGAACAAGAATAGAAGTATAGGAAGAGTTTAGGTGCATTTAAGGTTTTTATTTTTAATTTTTTTAACGATTATTGAGAAATCACTCTCACAAAGTGTCTACTCATCCCCAGTATTTGACCTGAGAAAGGCTCTATGAAGGCAATGGGTCAGTCTTGTTCATTGTTGTATTTTTTGTACAGTTCCTGACACATAGTAGATGTTCAATAGGAATTTATAAAATGAATGAACGTGCTCCTCACTTTTTACCACCTAGTTTTTATCATTAAAACAAATCTACTTTGTCAATTTATAGTGGTGGCATCTCCAGTCCAGGCAGTGATCCATTGTGGAACACAGCAGATCCCAGGGTCTGTGATGTCTTTGGGGATTCCATCAACCCTTCTCTTCAGTAATGTCCTTCCCACGGTTCAGCATGCAGTTCTCTGAACCAAATTTCTACAGTGATTTCTTTTTTTTTTTTTTTATTTATTTATTTATTTATTTTTTTTTAGTGAATCTTTATTGTTCAGATTACAATTGTTTCTCCTTTTTCCCCACATATCTCCCCACCACCCAGTTCCTACCCCCCGCTCTTCCCTTACCTCCCCCCCCCCGCTGTCCTTATCCATAGGTGTATGATTTTTGTCCAGTCTCTTCCCATACTCCCCACACAGACACCCCTTTCCCCCTGAGAATTATCAATCCACTCCCATTCTATGCCTGATTCTATTAAGTTCACCAGTTTATTCTGTTCCTCAGATTTTTAATTCACTTGACTTTTAGATTCACTTGTTGATAGATATGTATTTGTTGTTCATAATTTTTATCTTTCTTCTTCTTTTTCCTCTTTTTAAAGAATACCTTTCAGCATTTCATATAATGCTGGTTTGGTGGTGATGAACTCCTTTAGCTTTTTCTTATCTGTGAAGCTCTTTATCTGCCCTTCAATTCTGAATGATAACTTTGCTGGGTAGAGTAGTCTTGGTTGTAGGTTCCTGCTATTCATCACTTTGAATATTTCTTGCCACTCCCGTCTGGCCTGCATGGTTTCTGTTGAGAAATTAGCTGATAATCGTATGGGAGCTCCCTTGTAGGTAACTAACTGTTTTTCTCTTGCTGCTTGTAAGATTCTCTCTTTGTCTTTTGCTCTTGGCATTTTAATTATGATGTGTCTTGGTGTGGTCCTCTTTGGATTCCTTTTGTTTGGGGTTCTGTGCGCTTCCTGGACTTGTAAGTCTATTTCTTTCATCAGGTGGGGGAAGTTTTCCTTCATTATTTCTTCAAATAGGTTTTCAGCATCTTGCTCTCTCTCTTCTTCTGGTACCCCCATAATTCTGATGTTGGTTCGCTTGAAGTTGTCCCAGAGGCTTCTTACACTATCTTCAACTTTCTGAATTCTCTTCTCTTCATGCTTCTCTGGAAGAGTGTCCTTGGCCTCTTTGTATTCCAAATCTTTGAGTTGATTCTTGCAATCTTCTAGTCTGCTTTTGGGTCTCTGTATAATATTTTTTATCTCAGTCAGTGTATGTTTAATTTCTAGTTGGTCCTCATGGAATTTATCGGCCTTTTCCATGAAATTCTTGAAAAACCTTATAACCGTGGTTTTGAACTCTATGTCCAGTCGCTTGTTCTCCTCCATTTCTTTGGTTTGTGATCTGTTTCCTTGCCTTCTCATATTCTCTGCTTCCCTAAGTTGGTAGGGTAGTTTTGTGTACTAGGTGTCCTATTGGTTCAACGGGTCAGCCTCCCAGTTACTTGAGGTGGACACTCTTGGTGTACCCTTGTGTACTGTGTGTCCCCCAGCAGGAGCTACAGCAAGGGCTAGTTTTCTCCTCCTTTGCTTGGGCGGTTTTGGAGCAGTCTGACTGGAGCTGCAGTTGGTTAAGCTGCTCCAGAACAGGCCATTTATATGCAAAAGCCGCTGTGTGGAGCCGGGGCGGGTTTGTAGAATGTGCAGGGCGGGGCCTCAGGGCGGGGCCTCAGGGCTGGGTGGGGTCTCGTCACTAGGGCGTCACTAGGCTGGGGCGTGGCCAACGGCGATGGCTGCCGTCAGCCGTCTCTGCCTTTCCACGTTTCCAAGTCCCTGCGCCCTGCGCTCCAGCGCAGTAAACAATGATTGCTGGGCGCACCACTGCAAAAAAGTCACTCTCACTTTCCGACCCGATGGCCGAGAGTCCAGCTTCTCCCTGTAGGTGCCTGGGTCCCCCGAGTGTCCCCAGAAACTGGATTTCAGAGTGATCGGGAGCTTGTCTCCCTGCGGGTTGAAGAAAAGCCGCGCACCCAGCCGCCCGCCGCCAGCCCGATTCGCGTGCCTCCGTACCTCAGCTTTTCAGCAATTGTGCTTCTTTCTCTTCTTAGTTGTAAATCTTCCACTCAGCCAGCTTTCCCGTGGTTCTGGGTGGTAGACGTTTTTGTCTTTTAGTTGTATTTTTGAAATTGTTGTGTGAGGCAGCAGATTAGTTGTTTAACTATGCCGCCATCTTGGTTCCTCCTCTACAGTGATTTCTAATATACCATGCCAAACAGAGTTTGTCTTCACAGATTTTCTGCTTCCTAAGTGAAATGTAAGACCAGACTGTGCCCAGTATGTAACTGGCTACATAATTATACAACCAGGAACAGATCATTTTATACCATGTGGGTAAGAACATGAGCTACCAAATCTAAGAGATCTGGGTTCAATGCTGGCCATATTATTTGGTAGCTAAGAAACCTTAGGAAGTTTAACCTCTTCCACCATCAACCACTGTTTCCTCATTTGTGCAATGTGGATAATGATACCTAGCACTCAGTGTTCTTTGAAAGATGAAGTGAGAGATTATGCATATAAAGTGCTTAACACAATGCCTGGCACATAATACTAATGGCTACAGTTTGTTAGGCACTGATAATTATTAGCCTGCCAGAGAGCTTAGAAGGTCTATTTGCACCAAATTTATTTATTAACTCAGTGGAAATGGAGACTTACTTCCAGGAATGAGGAAGAAAAGGAAAGCTTTATTTTTAATTTGATTGAACAAACTGCCTCTTAAAGTTGTTGTTGCTTTACTATGGGCTTTGATTCCTATAAATTTCTCCTGCCTTGCCTACGGTAGTGTACCAGGGGGCCAGTAATGACTTCATAAAGACCAGTGTGAGGGTTGGGAGCAGGAGCTAATAGACTAATAAGCTTGCCCCCAGGCAGGCTGTGCCCTTCAAAGCACCACATCATCCGTGGGCCTTCTGCCCCTCCTTCGAGGTTCTGCCCTAAAGCACAGTTCATCAAAAGGCACTGTCCTGGACCTCCTGACACACAGCTAGATGATAATAAGGTATGGAGGGCATTAACAAACTCAAAGACATTGCTTATTAAAAAGCTGAGACATAACCTAAGAAATAAACCCAATAAATGGTCTCTTTGAATGGTAAAATAAATGCTATAAGAAGTTATAAGAAATTTTGTGAGCTGTAACATCCTTAGGAGGAATTTTTTTTTAAGTTTTCTTTTCTTTTTTTTAAAAAACTATCTTTCATCTCTGACTGAAAGGAATAAAAATCCTCCTTCAATGTGACCAAATACGGATGAGCAACTCATTAGAAATGCCATCTTTTTCTCTGCCTTAAAGTGAACAGAGAAAGACAAGCACAAAAAATTTTATTAGTAGAAAACTGATACGATCTTTTGGAATCTTGGCTAGTTGGCGGTTCCACCAACCCTTCTCTTCAGTAACGTCCTCCCCACGGTTCAGCATGCAGTTCTGAGAAGTGAATTTCTACAGAGCAACGTAGGAAAGAGAAGCAGCTGGGCTTGGAATTAGGAAAACACAGAAGCTTGAAGGCAGGCCTTTGGAGTGATGTTGCTGAGCTTTGGAGGAGGGATCTAAGGAGCTGAGCCCCAAACTTGTGCTGATGCTGGTTAGTTGTTGCTTTGAAGACTTGGCTGACCAAAAACTCATTTTGCTCATCAAAGACCCACTTAGCTTTTCCTTAACAGCTGTGATGAGGATTATGATCAGTTCCTACAAGTGTAAAAATTGACACTATTTGGCATCACATCAGACTTTAAGCTTCTCAAAAGATCTTTAAGACTAATACTCTCACAATTCTGCACTATGGATGGAGTGGACTTTACTGGAGGTTTGGAAGGAAAGAAGGAGGACGTGGCAGGCAGGGCAGTTCTGAAAATGCTCTTCCATGCCCTTTGTCCCCAGGTCTCTCCAAGCTGCCTATCTGCTGGACCCCTGCCCAGGCTCCCAGCTGCTTCTCTTTCCTGAGTTGCTCCAGGAGCTTCACTTTCTCCCCCTTCTGATGCACAGCAAGTCAGTGCTCGTCTACAGAACTCTCAGGTTTGACCCCCAGTCCAGGGTCCAGGCAGGAGACAAACCACAGCACTGATTTTAACAGAGATAATTTCATATAAAGAATTGCTAACTAGAATAATGTCATTAACTAGTTAATTGAAATGACAGAGAGTACACTGAGGTGCCCAGAGGAAGCAATTACAGGGAGCAGCTACCACATCCAGGACTGCGAGAACGAGGGAAGGGCTTGGAATTAGGAAAACACAGAAGCTTGAAGGCAGGCCTTGTGGAGCTGGTGTCACTGAGCTTGGAGGAGGGAACTAAGGAGCTAAGCCCCAAACTTGTGCTGATGCTGGTGTCTCTGAGGCTGGGGTGTGATGAAGCTGGTTCTGCAAGTGGTGGAAAACTGTCAGCTGGGTTCAGCCGAGGCTCCGGGAGGGAGCTGCCCGTGCTGCAGTGCAGTGCTATGGGAGGGTGGTACCCACAGGAGTGGGACACGGACAGGAAGGAGTCTCCTCCTCCTCGCCAGCCCTGGAGTCCCCTTCTTAAGTCTCCTTTTGGTGGACCCTAATACAGATGAGGTGGCCAAGCAGAAATGTGGTTTGCACTGTCCAGCCTCAGCACCACAAAGTGAAGCACAGAGAAGGATCTGGAACCTAGAGACAAAGCTTTATAACTGGTACACATACGCAGAGCCATTAGGTGCTCAGCAAAATCACCGGGTTCTGTCGAACATGGGTCCTTTTTCCAGCGTTAGCTGTGGCTATGAGTAACAGCAACAACAAAGTGCCTTCACACTAGAATTTTAGAGAAACAAACTTACAGCTCAGGTACCCCATTTTGTTGCATATGTTAAGGTCTTTCTGTTTTGCCCAGCCGTCTGCTTACTACAAATCCATTTTGCTTCCATAAACACCAGTTTCATCATGTCACTTCCAATTACTTACATTACTCAAGTCTAAATTCTATACAATACTTTAAAATCCACCCGTACTTCACACTTTCTACTCTCTGCCCCCTGCCTCCGTACCACACAAAATCCACCCTCTTCTAACCATTTCTCCTTCTCCCCCAACCCCCAGCCCCACACATTTTTATTTGTTTTTGTAATTCCTTTGTTTTTTAATTAACCTGGGTCAAGAACTTATTTGGAATTAAATGAAATATAGAAGCTTTCTCCCTGGAAAATACATAGGAGCACTACACTTGCATGTTAATTTTGAGGACTCATCAACACCCTGAAGAGCCTTGCCATGGACCCTCCAGTTCTCAGATTAGGGGCTCCCAAAACTGCAGAACCTCAGAGAAGTCTCTCTTCACAAAGCCAGGCCCCAAACACCAGCTACTAAGCTCTTCTTTGACTCTGCTTTGTATCACACAATTTGCCCTTTATTATACCAGTATGTAATTCATAGATTTTATTTATTTTATTTAAAATTATTTTTATTGATTTCAGAAATGAAGGGAGAGGAGAGAGAGATAGAAACATCAATGATGAGAGAAAATCATTGATCAGCTGCCTCCTGCACGCCCCCTATTGGAGATCAAGTCCACAACCCGAGCATTGCCCTTGACAGGAATCAAACCTGGGACCCTTCAGTCTGCAGGCTGACGCTCTATCCACTGAGCAAAACCAGTTAGGGCAATTCGTGGATTTTATCTATGACTGATAGTTTCATGTATTGATGTTCCAACTCCTCAACCAATGTAAGCTTTTTGTGTGTAGGAACCATCTCTCCCCACCCCAGCCCTCCTTCGTCCTTCCTTTCTCTCCATATCCATCACACAGTATTTGGTTTCACAAGAAGAGGCAACAAACAATACATATTTATGGACAGATATTCATTCAAGAATATTCCTGACACTATGTTTACATGATATAAGTTTTAGTGCCTTCTTGCTATGTGATCAAACTACATTTATTTTTACATATTCCATCATTCCTATTTTTTGCTAATCAGATAGGCTCCTCTCCTAGTTAATATTGAGTTAATAGTTTTCTCAGTATTTCAGAAAAGCACAAAGTGGTGAATTTTGTCATTGTATGTAACACATCTTTTTTCAGTAACCAAATGCTAAACACAAAGTTTGTTCCTCGGTCAAGGGACCCTTCCAACAGGGGCGGCACATCTGTTGCTGTGCTTGGTTTTGCTGCTGGTCTGGTCTGAGCCTCTTCCCCATGCAGCGGTGGGCTCCAGCTCCCTGCCTCTTCTCTGCGCTGAAGCCCTGCTCTGGGATCTGCCCTAGAGGCTCCTCTCATCAGTCCTCTGTGCTTCTTTTCCTCAATGATTTGTTCCCTCCCTGACTGTGCTGCTCCTACCTGCCTTGGTAATCCCTTGCCCACACAGGTTGTGCCCAGCACCTCACCCTCCTGTGGCCCATGGGATGCCCCTTTTCCAGGCCTGCTCTGCCCCATGAGGGGAAGATGGCACCTTTGAACAGAACACCTTAGCAGACAGAGATTGCCTGGAAGAACTGGAGGGAGGGACCGGATGGTTGCAGTCATCAGGGTACTTCAAAGGCAAGAACAGTGAAGGTGTTTCTGCTAACCTTTCATTCCCTTTGGTGCCACCTGGCATACGCTGTGGAGAAACTGGCAGTGAGAAGGGGTGGGTGACGGTGAGGAGAAGCGAAGTATTTATAGTGTGCCTTCTCTGCCCAGGCTAGAGCCTCAGGTCTGTGTGCTCCTGTCTTCTAGGTTCTCTTAGCATCCTCCTGGAGCCTTATGACAAACCTGCCACAGCCATTTCCACTCACGCTGGGTGACACCTGGGCTCACCATCCACTTGGAGCGGTATGGGTTACTCTTTCCCCCAAGTCTGTGTACTTTGATTTCTGCTCTGCATCTACCCCTGATTTCATTGCCTGCCTCACTGCAAAGAACATTGCTCTGATAGTCACCCTGCCATGCACCCCACATCACAGTCATGGCCCAGGAACAGTCTTATATCCAGGTGTGTGGACCAACCTCTGCCTCTCAGGGGAGTGATCTTGACATGTTATGTATGTGAAATCTTGTCTCTTTCACAATAATTTCCAGTATGAGTCCCATTTAATGATACTTTTTCTGATACCCAGAGAGGTTAAGAAATTTGCCCAAGATCACACAACCGGTAAGTGATAAAGTCAGGCTTCAAATGCTTGACAGTATGACCCTAAATGAGTGCTGCATTTCCTCTGTTGACGATGACAATTACATGGGACCTATGCTATGACTTCCTCTGCTCCCCCCCTCCAATCTCTCATCCGTGTGTGGGGTTAGTAAAGGACAGAGGCACTCCTTTCTACTCACTGAATTCAGCCTTGGGAGCTTCCTTGACACAGTGCTCCAGAAAGTCACTAACAACGCAGTTGGCACCTGAGATGACACTTGTTTACCTTGCTTGCCACAAGTCATTCTGTTTTGGGTGAAAAAGAATTTCGTCATTGAGTGTGAGGAGCCAGGAGGCCAAAGCTATTGTTGGTCAGCAATCCTTTCTTCCATATTTTTTAGGCACGTGTTCTTTTGGGGGGATTTGATATGTGCTTTGGTGCTCCAGATCCAAGCAGAGGAACATGTGGAGGTGGGGAGTGTCAGAGTAACCACAAAGAGGGACATTCTTTGGCTCCCTGAGAGAGCTACTTCCCATTTCTGGGCTCCAGATGTCTCAGGCCACCTTCAGGGAACCCCAGTGCTGGTCAGGCTAGAGCCTCTCGCCTGGCTATGCAGGGCTGGGCAGGAAAAAGGCAGAACAGATTCTGGCAAGGACAGATGCTGTTTGCTGCTACTAAGGCAGGCCAGCCCAGACAGATTCTGAGAAAGGGATGTGGAAGTCCTGGAGGGGAGGGGTCGGCCTCTGAGGATCCCCAGGGAGTACATGGTCCTGGCAGGGTCTATGCCTGAGATTGAAGGAAGGCAGCATCTCCCTCCGCAGCCCACATTCCCTGCAGCTGGGAACCCAGTGTGTCAGTGTAGCCCTGGTGATGCGCATACCCAACAGGAACTGCAGAGCACAGCAAGCAGCACCTGTAGAGAATCCAGCGAAGAAGGGGCAACAGATCGCGCATTCAGGAGCTGGTGTCGCTGGGAGACCTTGACCAACCATTTTGTTTCAGAAAATGCTGCCCGACTCCAAAGTCAGCACATCAAAGGGGTCCCTGACTCCAAAAGTCAGCACCAAAAAGGGGTCCCTGCCACCTAGACATGTCAATCAGGGCAAGCCGGTGCCCGGAGCTCAGGTGCCCAATCTGATTAGTTAACATGGTCCAGGACAGGTTGTCTTGAGTTCCAGGTGCAAAAAGAGAGGAAATGCCAGAAGTGTGTGTGTGTGTGTGGTGAGGGGGGGTTTCAAAGCCAATTGGGTGCAGAAACAGCACCTTGGGGTCGAATAAGCTGGGAACTAGGTGTCCTCGTGTTCTGGAGGAGTCGGGGATCAGGACGCATGTTTTAAGGAGTCTGATGAACTCTGCCTCCTGCTCTTGTGATTAGATCTGAGTTATTTAGAATTCTCCGCTTTACAAGCCCTTGGTCATGCGAATCAGGCTGGAAGGAGGCAAATGAGTGTGTCAGAATGTGTGTGTATGTGTTGGGAGGTTGTTCATAACTTCACTCATTTTATGATTCTCTCAGAAGCTAGAAATCTATACTAATAAAAGCCTATGTGGTTGTCACGCCCTCACACTGTGATGCCCTCATGCTGTAACAATCCGTCACCAGAAGGCTGCATGCGCAGTGGGCATGCACGGGCGGTGGGGCTGTGTGTGCACAGAGCCATGGAGACGGGTCCCGGTAGCTCCGCCTCCACGCGGCGAAGCCAGGGGTCCCAGTGGCTCTGCCTCTGCTCGGCGAGGCCAGGGGTCCCCCCGCGTGGGATCCCCTGGCTCCGGCCTACCTCTTTGGGGCAATCCATCGAGGATCCCCAGATGGGTAGGTGAGGCGTACCTCTTTGGGGAGATTGATTGCAGGGTTCCCACTCTGTGAGAGGGCACAGGCCAGGCTGGGGGAACCCCTCTCATCCCCCGCAAGTTCATGAATTTTGTGCACTGGGCCTCTAGTTGTAAATAAAAACCTCAGATTTCATCTGTATTTGAGTACTTAAGGAGGGATTTGCTTGTTTACTTATAACCTGTATGTGGT
Source organism: Eptesicus fuscus (assembly GCF_027574615.1). Classification (NCBI taxonomy): domain Eukaryota; kingdom Metazoa; phylum Chordata; class Mammalia; order Chiroptera; family Vespertilionidae; genus Eptesicus; species Eptesicus fuscus. The sequence goes on from NC_072477.1 coordinate 96,497,371, forward strand.
GCCCAGCTAGATAGAAATATGGAGTTGGACTGGTCCATGGAGGCCTGGGAGAGGATAAGCTCTGAGAAGTTGATGTGCAAGAACCCTGGCACACCATGCCTGGCCAGAAGGCCAGTGTGAAACATGCCCCCTGCAGTGAGCTCCTTTGTATGATAAGACATTGCCATTATATTACTTACAATAACCTTGATGAGATTCTGTTGTGATTCTCTCTACTTTGAATAAAAATAATTATTTGGTTTACATATCTTTAAGGAAAGAACACTGTCAGGAAGTTGTCCTTATGTCTCCTAATGCTCCTCAATATCTTCCTAGCTATGTGAGTTTTGACAGGATTTATAACTTTTGGAGGCCAATGTGGCTTATCAACATATATACACATATGCCTATGTTTGTATACATGTGCACATATATTTATATCACACACACAACTATTATGTGAAATCACTGACTGAATTTATGTTCTGATTAGAAAGTAATCCTCTCCTCACTCCCTCCACATAATCTACTTCATTACAGGAATTCTTTGTTTCTTCTAACCTTTCCTCCTTCTTCCTCCACCCCGAGTCCCACACATTTTTCTTTTTTAAAATTCATTTGTTTTTAATTAATCTGGGTCAAGAACTTGTTTGGAAATTGAATAAAAGATAGAAACCTTCCCCCTAGAAAATACATAGGGACACTACATTTGTGTATAATTCTGAAGGCTCACCGACACCCTGCAAAAGCCCATGAAGAAGTGGAGGGCAAATAGAGGGCATACTTTCCAATTAAGCAGGACGTTTCAACATGATGATATAAATAACCAAATAATTATACTTCCCCAAGGCATTGTTAAAATAGGCCTTTAAGGAGATGCAGAAGATTTAGTTTCTTTGTTGATGAAACAAATTTTGTTTTAGCAGGAAAGCTTCTTGAAGCCAGAGACCAGGTCTTTGACTCTTATAGCTATAATAATCACTATTGCTGTTCATGAAATATTTCCAGTCCTCTACCCTACTGGGCACATGGTAGGATTCTACTACCTGCTCCCTTGTGGGTGGGTGGTGCCCTGAGACTAGTCTGGCCAATGAGTTATAATAGAAAATTCTACCTGTCACTTCTATGGTAGAAACTTTAGTATCCTGTTTGAGATTCTCAGGGTTTTCTTTTCTCTCTGACATGGCAACCAATAATATTCAAGATGGTGGCTGCTTTATTCACCTGGATGCCTGAAATTTATAAAGAACTGACTCTTTCTGTAGGACACTTACCACCTTCCACTCTTAAGCCTCCTGCTAACTCTCAATGGACATGTGGCATGAGTGAGAAATAAACTTTGGTACCTTTAAATCACCAAAAATTTGGAATTGTTTCTTACTATAGCACAATCCTGATTAATACAATTTAAGACTTAACCTATATTTCAAGTATGCATTACATCTGTATTATTTAGTACATTCTTAGGGCCACTAGACTATTAGCACCTTGAGGGAAGACATGGCATTTTTTATGCTGGCATCTAGCAAATATGCACAATGTTTCTTAATGAAAGTTGTATGAATGTTTACATCCCTGAAACAATGGGGAAACAGGAAGAGAATGAGCAACAGAAATCCAATGTTTCTATTAAATTTTATTTGAGCTAACAGTTTCAGCTTTTTCTCTTATCATTGCCCTCAAAAGGACATCTTTCAAGGCTAACGTTATCAGCTATATTTCCTCTGTCCATGCAAAATCTCTACTAAAATCATAGTAAATCACAGAACAATAATCTGGTTATAGGGCAGGGGAGAGAAATTGGTTACTACATGGTTGAAAATCAGCTATGTTCAACCCAAAGGTGTTGTTTCTCTTTTGGATAACAGGAACCCTGTCAAGATCCATTCTGGAAATAGAAGGGGTCTAGTCTTACAGATGGCAGCCTCAAATATTTTATCACAAATATTTGCCACTCACAGGCACTGATAACTTGTTAAGTTGTAACTCATTTTTCTATACTTCAATCAAATTTTGTTTATCAGGATCACTTATTTGGTTGATTAGGTGGAGATAATTAGTAATAATCATATCAAATGGTTGTATTTCTTACCAAAGCTAAGAATCATGGTAGTTAACTTACATAGGTATAATGCAGTTCCTATTGAAGTTTCTGAAATATTGAAAGTAATTTGAAGGTTCTCCATTACTCCCTTTGAGTAATAGACTAGAAATTGCTGTGGCTCACTTCCTCAGATCATTGAGGCCCTGGCTATGCTCCCTATTATAGCCATAATTGTACTCCTTATTCTTCTTACAGAATTTATGACCTGAAATGATGCTATTTTACTTGTTTATTTGGATATTGTCTAATTTTTCCCACTAGAGGGTAAGCTGCATGAGGACAGGAGAGTCATCTCTTCTGTTCACTGTTTTAACTCTGGCACCTAGAACAATGTTTGGCATGTACTAACCACTCATGCATGCTTATTCAATGAAGGGACAAATGAATGAGTGAGTGAATACATCTGTCAATGAACTGCATGAATCACAGTATTCATATAATGATAGAAGCAGAAGGAAACCTAGAGTTCCGTCAGCATGTCCCATTTTCCCATTGTTGTCCAACAGGTCCATTAGTGAAGGTGATGATGAAAGGTATGGGGATGCTGAAGAGGAAGGAAAAATAAGATGTGTGGAGGGCACTAAATGGAGAGGGCGATTAAGAAAGAAGCTGTACTTTTTTTCTTTTCCATCACAAGCTTAGAAAAGCCTTTTCCCTCTCCTTGTGGCTCTTTTTAAAATTATGAGCCACTGATTATTTTAAATGGGCTCTCTGCTATGTCATAAATATTCAGACTGGAGATGGTAATTGTTCCCTGTGATCAATTCTGCTTACTTGGAAAAGTTGTGCAAGGTTTTCACTGGAGGGTATGTCTTTTATGTTTAATGTTACTTGTGGATAATGCAATTTGTCCTCAACAGCCATTGAGACAGTGGAGTTAGGTTAAGGGGTTTTGGGGTCTTTTTTCTCATGCTGATGTTTGGAAGTACTTAAATTGAATGGTTTATATTACCCCTCCCTGAGCTAGGATGAAGGTAATTGATGGGGCTTAGGGCCAGAAGTTTCTACTGGCCGTTCCAGTGGTCTTGGTCTGGGGTTAATGGAGAAAAACGCCATGTTGAAGGTTACAGCATTTCCCTTTGCTTCCATTTTAATGATACTTGCCTGCCAGTATTTTCTCTTTGAAGAGCAATTTAATAAACAATCACTGGCGTTTCATGTTGAGGGCAAGATTTGTAATGGCATTCATCTCCCCGGGAGTTCTTCCTCAGCATGTGACTGAGGCAAACGCTTTGCAGTAAATATGGGCAGAACACTGGTAGCTCCAAATGCACCACGGGTGCACAGGATGAAGATGCGCTGTGGCTGGAGGACAATTTTTAGGATGATTCTGGACTCTGCATACATTTCTTTTAATTTAGAAATATTTCCCAAGGAGGTTGAACTTGAGCCTGCAATTACACTGATGACCCTTAAAGGGAGAACGGATGGGGCAGTGGGCATGCCCAGGTTTGGGAATGTGCGCTCCAGCTGGCTCTATACTTCAGGGAAAGAGGGAAGCTGAGCAGCCAAAGGCCTCATTGTTGCAGATGACAATGGAAGGAAGCTGTTAAGCTTGACAAGGAAGAGCACCATCAAATAGTGCTTATCAGCGCCTACAGGAGGAAGAGACTGTTCTGGGTGCTCTACAAGCCAGCCCAGCAAGGAATTGGGTTGTGCATCTATTTTGGATTAAAGTCACATGTAAATTTATACAGCCAATTAGGGTGGGCCTCAGGCTCTAGTGAAGGTGCCATGCAGGCCTGACTAAGGCTGAGCCTGAGCATCCACACTGAGAACTGAGGAGCATGAGAGTTTCCCTGTTTCTCCTTAATTAAAAACAGCAGTGCTCTAGAAACAGCACGCCCAGAGAGGGAGCACCCCAGGGGAGACTGCCGCAGACCCGGGCTGTGGATGAAAAGGACAGTAGTCGCTCTCTGTGAGGCCACCAAGGCCCACACAGCTTGTCCAGAGACCATCGCAATGACAATTTCTGTAGGATCAGAGCTTGGCAGCATCTCAAATGTGGCAAGCCAGTTTTTTCTTTTTCTTTCGGCATGCCAGTATTGAAGAGGACGTGGTGACCAGGCAGCACTGTTTTGAGCTCCTTGAGAGTAGACAGTGTGACTTTTAACAGAGGGAAGGGCTGACTGTGGTCAACACACAGGTACTTCGAAGAAGGCATGGTGATGGGCACACTGTGGTGGTAACTCGCCCACATGACTGATAGTGGCCATTCCTGTGGTTGTTGACATTCATGTTATAAGTTTCTGCATATGACAATTGTTTATATTTTTAAAAATCCCACAACAGGATAGTCAAAGCTTTAGCTAGTGGTAGGCTTATTATAAATAATATAAAACTTAGAGTGATTGCAGAATTAGTATGGCGCCTTGTTGATGGTGAAAATGGGTTTTGACTCGTGGGTATGAAAGCAGATGTGGCCAGTGCATGTTAGGGGTGGAACTGGAGCTGTCACTGATCTCCTGAAATAGCTTTGTAGTCAGCCTTGAGGTTGTGCAGACAACCTTGCCCTGCCGCAGAACCCAGAGACTGATGCTTTCTCTGGCTTAGTCAGACACAATATTAGCTGTAGGATAGGGAATTAGGGTCAGGGCAACCTAACCTTCCCCCATTCTCCAAGCTTCATCTATTCACCCATTTTTATGCCTAACAGTATGCATAGACACTGTCCTCTAAGACTACAATTAAGTTGAGGAAGAATTATAATTTTGCCTCTCCATTTTTCTGGGAAAGAATTCAATCTAATTCTGGTGCATTCTTCTGTACCAATATTGTTGATAAGTAGCTCATGAACTGTGATAAATGGAGGACAAGACTGTTGAATGAGGAAGTTCTTAGTAGAGTCATAAAGGGCTGAGTTTTCATGGCAAACATGACATCACTGGGCCCCGTGTAGTGTAGGTGCTGAGAGATCACTCCAGAACTATTTACCTGGGTTCTAACCTTGTTCTGTCATTAACCACCTGTGTGACCTTAACAGAATGCTGGACTTCTTCATGCCTCCATTTCTGCATGTGTGAAATGGGCATGGTATTAGAACATATTATAGGCTGTTTTGAGGATTATGCTGTTACAGAAAACTGGAGAATGAAGAAACGCTTAGAGAGATGGAGTTACATTTATTATTATTATTACTGAGGCCTGGTGCATGAAATTCGTGCATGGGGGTGTGTGTCCCTCAGCCCAGCCTGCACCCTCTCCAATCTGGGACCCCTCGAGGGATGTCTGACTGCCCGTTTAGGCCCGATCCCAGTAGGATCGGGCCTAAACGGGCAGTCGGATATCCCTCTCACAATACAGGACTGCTGGGTCCCAACTGCTCGCCTGCCTGCCTTCCTGATTTCCCCTAACCACTTCTGCCTGCCAGCCTGATAACTCCCTAACCACTCCCCTGCAAGCCTGATTGATGCCTATCTGCTCCCCTGCCATTCTGTTTGCCCCTAACTACCCTCCCCTGTAGGCCTGGTCACCCCTAACTGCCCTTCCCTGCAGGCTTGACTGCCCTCCCTTGCAAGCCTGTTCCCTCCCAACTGCCCTCCACTGCTGGCCTTATCGCCCACAACTGCCCTCCCTTGCAGACCTGGTTCCTCCCCTGCTGGCCATCTTGTGTGGCCATCTTGTGTCTACTTCGGGGCAGCCATCTTTGACCACATGGGGGCAGCCATATTGTGTCTTGGAGTGATGGTCAATTTGCATATTATTCTTTTATTAGATAGGATAGAGGCCTCGTGCATGGGTGGGGGCCAGCTGGTTTGCCCTGAAGGGTGTCCAGGATCAGGGTGGGGGTTCCTTTGGGGTGTGGGGCAGCCTGGGCGAGGGGCCTGTGGTGGTTTTCAGGCCAACCACACCCCTCGGTGACCCAAGCGGAGGCCCTGGTATCTGGAATTTATTTATCTTCTATATTTGAAACTTTGTAGCCTTGAGCGGAGCCAAGCCTCCTGCTTGCTCCGTGGCTGCAGCCATTTTTGTTGGGATTTATTTATCTCCTATAATTGAAACTTTGTACCCTTGAGCAGAGGCCAAGGCAGGCCAGGGTGTGTGGAAAGCTTGGCTTCCTCCATTGCCGGGGAAACACAAGCTTCCTGCTCGCTCCATGGCCTCAGCCATCTTGGTTGGGTTAATTTGCATACTCGTTCCTGATTGGCTGGTGGGCATGGCTTGTGGATGTAGTGGAGTGATGGTTAATTTGCATATCACTCTTTTATTAGATAGGATTATTACACGCAGGCCCAGAGGAAAATATCTCTCAAATTCTGGGCTCCAACATGGAGGAACTTTCCCTATTTATATGTTTTTACCTTCTTTGTCTCCCAAATATGGGGTTCTGTTCTGGTCCCCTTTGCAAGTTCTTAAAGAACCCCTATGTGCTGGGGCTTTGAGACCTTGACCAAAGGCTTGGCCTGTTGCCAGCACTGATAACTTCATCAGGAGAAGGTTTAATGGCCTCTCTGAAGTGGGAGTAGTCTTATTTTCCTTATTATTTAAGCAAGCAAGCATTTACAGAAGCCAAAATAACAGGGCTAAAATTTCAAACAGCAGCTTTTATATAAGATGGATGCTTCAATGCTATTGTAAGGATTAAATGAATGTCAATGCAAAAAACACTGAAACAGTATCTGGCCCGTGCCAATACTTGATGAATGCTACTAGTATTCCTTCTTAATACAAAACCTCAGATAGGTATACTTATTTCCTCCCCTCTCACCCTTATTGGCTGAAGTCAACCATATAGAGGAATGTGTATTGGGCCCAAAAATTTTGCTGGATCGTTTTGCATTTACTTGAGTTTACTAACAAGATGATCAATACAAAGTCTCATGCCCTTCAAACAAACAAATAAACAAACAAGCAAAATAACACACAAAAACAAGCAAGCAGGCATATAAACTAATGTTTGATGAGAAGCCCTGTGGATGTTCTCTTCCTCCAGGGCAATGAATTCTCGGCTAGTAAAATTTAAGAGGAAAAAATGTAAGTCTCCATATTTATCTATTGAATTGGAAAGGCATAAGTTATTCAGATTTATCACACATAGTTGTGCATCTGAAACAGCAGAAAAACTTAATAAAAATACTAATATCTGGGCACCACCCAGAGCTTGTCTGCAATGTGGCCTGGCATCTGTGCATCTCACATTCTCCAGATGATTGTGAGGCACAACCATGTGACAACACGACAGGAACAACCTAAAATTCACACATGAGTACACACACCACACTGGTTTAGTTAAGCAGACCCGAACAAAGTACCACCAAAGGACCTGCTTTCAGGTTGAAATAAATTCTTCCTGTCAGTATATCTCACTATACGCCGAAACCGGTTTGGCTCAGTGGATAGAGCATTGGCCTGCGGACTGAAAGGTCCCAGGTTCGATTCCGGTCAAGGGCATGTACCTTGGTTGCAGGCACATCCCCAGTAGGAGGTGTGCATGAGGCAGCTGGTCGATGTTTCTTTCTCATCGATGTTTCTAACTCTCTATCCCTCTCCCTTCCTCTCTGTAAAAAATCAATAAAATATATTTTTAAAAAAAGTATATCTCACTATAAAATTAATGGTTTCCTCCTCTCTGTGGAGAGGGATAGTGGACAAAATGAATTTTAAAGAAATCAGGTATTAAGTGGTTATGAAACTCTAAGAGTCTCAGCTAGGGATTGCATACATGACTCTTTCTATTAATCTGGATTCACATTTTAATTATCCTAAAGTCAAGTGACCCAGTGCTGTACAACACCCTCAATAAATATTAATTGAAGCAGAGCAGTGAAACAAGTTGCAATTGCCACCGAGCTCTGAACTTAAAAAAACACTTTCCTGCCTGGCCAGTGTGACCCAGTTGGTTGAGTGTCATCCCATGCACCAGGAGGTCACTGGTTTAATTCCTGGTCAAGGCACATGCCCAGGTTGCAGGCTTGATCCCCAGAGGGGGAGTTCAGTAGTCAGCTCATCGATGCTTCTCTCATTGGTGAGATTTTTAGCTTTTTCTCTCACTCCTTCCTCTCTTTGAAATTAATAAAAACATATTTAAAAACATCAACAACAACAAAACAAAAATCACTTTCCACAGGATGCTGGGCCCCCTCATATTGAGAGACTCTAGAGGGCTGTTGGCATAGGGTAGAGTGAGGACTGCTCTTGACGAAGGGCGACTTGCTGGCCCTACGGGAAGGGGTCCCATGCTCATAGATCCTACTCAGCACATCCCTGCCCTCACCCAGGTAGAATTGGAGGTCCACCAGGATTGTTCACTCATCTTTTCCCCTTCAATCCCTTTTATCCGTTGGCCTTACAGATTTCAGTAGGAAACTAATTTCTTCTAAAAACTGTGCCCTTTCAGAGTTCCAAATCCATCCACTCACACAGTTATTAGAAAAGTTCAATCAAAAGATATCCTAGGCCCTGGAGGTAAATAGGATAGTTTTATGTCATTAAATGCAACCAAGAAACTTTTTATGAAAGGAACTTCTTTGGGAGGTGACGTCTCTGTTCATATGAGTCCTGGCTCTTTGCAGGGTTCTTCCAGCAGTTTGGTTTAGTTAGCCTGAGTCTGCCACCCTCATTAGGTCATGTTTACTGAAGGTGCTTGTTTTCTGTGTCGCCATTCAGCTGGTTACAGAACAGGACAGGACAAAGCGTGTTGTAACTGACCACCAATGGAGCTGGCTCTGTTCAGGGATTATGGTTGCCTTGGCAACCAGCTTTGCTAAACTCACCCCAGCAAACATGGAATAAATGAATGGCTGGGTCAATACCCAAGATAAAAAGAGGGTTATGCAACTGTTTGCTGAATCCTTGGCAGGATTTTTTTTCTGGACATTTCCCAGAATACCCCCATATTCACAAATTACAAATGAAGAATTCGAATTTAAACCCGTAATAAGTTTTTCCATTGTTTGCAGAAAAGAGCTATTGCTGTTGGAAATATAAATTAAGGTCTGGAAGATTTGAACTGGGTGTTGCTTCAGTTTTGGTAATGGCTAGAAAGCACATTTAACGATAAGCTTTCCCTAGACAGGAAACCAGGGAGGCCACTCATGTATTTCTAATGATCTACATAAATAATTTTGTCTACTTAGATTTCAAACTTTAGTCATTAAATGGTTTTACTCTCATCTCAGCTTAATAGAGTCTTGAAAAATGAATTTTAAAATGCAGAAATTAGCTTTTGAAAAAAAATTAAGAGACAGGACGGAGCCTCTCCATAGAAAAGCAAACGGGCAAACAGGACAATTTATTTAAGATAGTGAGTACAAAGGAGCAAGGCTCTGTGATCGAGTAGTTCCTCAAACCATTTAATTCTGTGCAAACAATTAAATGGTAATATAATCTAGGTTTCCAGAGTAGTTTATGTTTGTCTCTGTTGGAAGAAAAATATCGCAGAGTAAGATAGTACCAGTTGTTACAACTCGTTCCTGGCTGACGCAGTTTTTCTCATGATCTTGCTTCTGTGTATTTTCTCCATTTGCAAATTTCTCCTGGGGATTTTCCCCCTCAATTTCTTCTTCCTCTCACTTTTTTGCCTTTTCCCCCAGTTGAAGCTGGTCTGGCATTTTATACAAAGAAGGCAATAGAGCTGGCTATTGTAACTGCTTTTCTTAAGCAGCTTATTTCAGATGCCTGAGTTGAGATCTCTTCCTTTTCTCCTGCTTGCTCCTCAAGGTTTAGGTGACAATTCTAACCACAGTGGCCCACATTTCTTTAAACTCAGATTGTACCAAACTCAGTAGCACTTGGTTTTGTCTTTAACATCCACCTGGGAGAGAGACCAATAAAATATCATGAATCCTTTTTTTCTTTTTCATATTAAAAAATTGTTCATGCCCAGACAAATTGTTTTGGATTGAGTGATTTTAGGTGTAACAAGGTCATTAAAAACCAAATAATTTCAAGATGTCTTCCTTTTTAATGTGCTATTATTTCCCATTTTTATCCTGGATACAGCCTGTTCTTTCTGGAAAGTTCTGGAGAAAAATAATGAAGATAACTGCAGAAGAATATGTGTTTTTCCTGAAGCAATATTTTAAATGGCACTTACTATTATTTTTTTAACTTTTTATTTTGCAATAATTATGGAGTTACAGAAAGTTCTAAAAAATGTACAGGAGGTTCAGCAGCACTTCATCCAATCTCCCTCAAAGTTAACATCTTGCATGACTATAGTATACTATCACAACCAGGAAGGAAATTGACATTGGTACAATCTACAGTTTATTCAAATGTCACATTATACAGCACTCGTGTGTGTGTGTGTGTGTGTGTGTGTGTGTGTGTGTGTGTGTGTGTAGCTCTGAAATTGTCACATGTGTAGCTTTGTATAACTACTACCACAAACAGGGTGCATAAGTAACATCACTACAAGGCTCCCTCGTACTACCATTTCATAGTCACATCTACTCCCTCTCCACTACTGGGCAAACACTAATCTGCTCTCCATCTCTATAATTACACTAGAGGCCTGGCGCACAAATTCGTGCATGGGTGGGGTCCAGCTAGCCCACCCCAATTGGGGCCAATCAGACCGGGCTGGCCTGGGGGAGGGGCTGCGGGCAGTTGGCGGGCTGGCCCCTGGTCGAACTCCCAGTCCAGGGGACAATTTGCGTATCAGCCTTTTATTATATAGGATTATTTCACTAATGTATGAATGGACTCATGCAGTATATAACTGGTAGAGATTGACTTTTTCACTCATTCAGCATCACTTCCTTGAAATTCATCCAGCTTGTTGTATGTATCAATAGTCTATTCCTTTTATTTCTGAATAGTATTCATGATATTGAGGTACACAGACTGTTCAAACATTCTCCCATTGAAGGACATTTAGGCTATTTCTACTTTTTGATTCTTATGAATAAAACTGCTATAAATTTTGTACAGGTCTCTACATAAAAATAAGTTTTTATTTCCTTGGAATAAATGCCCAAGAGTGAAATTTCCAGGTTGTATGGTAAGTTCAGTTTTAGTTTTAAAAGAAACAACAAACTATTTTCCAGTGTGGTTGTGGCATTTACATTCCCACTAGCAATGTATGAGTAATTCAGTTTTTCTAGATCATCACCAGCATTTGGTGTTGTAACTATTTTCTTATTTTACCTATTTAAATAGGTATACTAGTATAGTGATATGTCATTGTGATTTTAATTTAAGTTTCTATAGTGGTTAATTATGCTGAACATCTTTTTATAGTCCTATTTGCAATCTATAAATATTCTTATGTGAAAAATCTGTAAATGTCTGTCAATTTTATAATTGGATATTTTTAAATGTTGAGTTTTAAGAGCTTTTTTTATATTTTAGATATGAGTCCTCTGTTGGGTAATTTGTAAATATTTTATTCAAGTCTGTAATTTGTCTTTTTATCTTCTTAACAGGGTCATTCACAGAGCAAAGTTTCAAAATTTTGATGTTTATAAAGTTTTCCTTTTATGGATCATGCTTTTGGTATGAAGTCTAAGAAATCTTTGCCTAGTCCTAGGTCCTAAAGATTTTCTCCTATTTCTCTTATAAAAATTATATATTTTTGTAATTTATATTTAAGTTCATGATGCATTTTGAATTAACTTTTGTGTAGGAATGAGATTTAGGTTGAGGCTTAGTTTTTCCCTCTATAGATAACCAATTTTCCACTACCATTAAAAAAAAAAAAAAAGCTGTCTTTTTTTTATTTAATTGTTTTTTGCTTTTTGGTCAAAAATTAAATGGGCATATTTGTTGTGGGTCTCTTTCTGGGTTTTCTACCCTGTTCTGGTTTATGTAACTATCTGTCACTCCACCAGTACCACAGTGTGTTGGTTATTGTAGCTCTATTGTAGCTCAGGAAGAGTGATTCCTCCTCCTTTATTCTTTATTCTCAAAATCGTTTTGGCTATTTTAATGCCTTCCTTTTCCATTTAAGTTTAAGAATAAGTTATATGTATTTAACATTTTTCCTAAGGTTTTGATAGGTATTGCATTATACCTATAGATCAGTTTGAGAAGAATGAAAAACTTTATTATGTTGACTTTTCCAATCCATTAACAGTATATTTATCCAATTATTAGTTCTTTTATGATTTTTAATGAAAATTTGTAATTTTTAGCATACAGATTTTGTTACACATTTTTTTTTTTTTAGAATTGGAGCAATTGCAAATGGTATTGCACTTTTTATTTTGGTTTAAATGTGTTCATTGTTAGCATAGAAAAATAAAATTGTTTCTTATGTGTGTCAATCTTGTATCCTGTGACCTTAATGAACTCACTTATTTGTTCTAGAAGTGTTTTGTATATTCTTTGTGAGTTTTCCATGTAGACAATCATCTCATCTGCAAATAGAGACAGTTTTATTTTTCTAATCCAATCTTTATGCCCCCCCCCCCCATTTTTTTCTTCTTCTTGCCTTATTGCACTGGATAGAGCTTCCATTACTATGTTGAATAAGAGTGGTAAGAGCAGATATCTTTGCCTTGTTCCAGATCTTAGAGGGGAAGAATTTGTTCTTTCACAATTAAGCACAATGTAAGCTGAAAATTTTTTGTGGATCTCTTTATGGGGTTGACAAAGTTTCTCTCTATTCCTAATTTATTGAGAGTTTGTAACATAATTGGGTGTTGAAGTTTGTCAAATTGTATTAATTGTTATGATCATGTGATCTTTCTTCTTTAAGTTGTTAATATGTTGAATTACAGTGATTAATTTTCAAATGTTGAATCAGCCTTGCATACCTGAAAGAAATTCCATACAGTTATATATGCTATTCTTTTTATATATTGCTGGATTTGCTATTTTGTGCACAATTTTTGTGTTTAAACTTATGGGATATATTGATCTATAGTTTTTCTTTTTTGTTTTTTTTACATTTGTCCAATTTTGGTATCATTAAAACGAGTTGGGAATATTCCTTCTTCTTCAATTTTCTGGAAAAGATTGTATAAATTGATGTGAATTCTTTTAATGCGTGGTAAAAGTCTCCAGTGAAACTATTTTTTAGGAGCTTTAAAATTGCAAAATGCCTGGCTGGTGTTGCTCAGTGGTTGAGCATCAACCAATGAATTAGGAGGTCATGGTTCGATTCCTGGTCAGGGCACATGCCCACGTTGCAGGCTTGATCCCTAGTAGGGGGCATGCAGGAGGCAGCTGATTAATAATTCTCATCATTGATGTTTCTCTTTCTCTCTCTTTTCTCTCTCTCTCTCTCTCCCTCTCTGAAATCAATAAAAATATATTTAAAAAATTGCAAAATGAATTATTTTTACTGTTATAGGACTATTTCAGTTATTTATTTAATCTAGGCAGAGATTTAACATATAGTGGCTCTTGAGGAATTGGTCTATTTGTCTAAATTCTTGAATTTATGAGTATGAAATTGTTCATGGTATTTCTTTATCATCCTTTTAATGGTTGCAAGATCTGTTGTGGTTTCCCCCATTTTATTAATGACATTGGTGATTTGTGTCCTCTTTTTTTAATCTTTGTCAGTTTTCCTAAATGTTGGTTTTTCCCAAGGACCAGCTTCCTGTTTTTAATTTTATTTATTTATGTTCTAATCTTTATTATTTTCTTCCCTCTGCTTGCTTTGGGTTTAGTTTGCTCTTCTTTTTCTAGTTTCTTGAGATAGAACATGGACTCTTGACTTGAGACTTTTCTTCTTTTCTAATGTAAGCATTCAGGGTTATAATTTTTTCTTTCAGCACTGCTTTAGATGCATCTCCAAAATTTTGATATGTTGCATTTTTATATTCATTCAGTTCTATTTATTTTTAAAAAATTTCTTTTGAAAATGTTCTTTGAGCCATGTATTATTTAGAAGTGTGTTGTTTAATTTACATATGTATGAAAAATTTCCTGTTGTATTTCTGTTATTGATTTCTAGTTTATTCCATTATGGTCAGGAATATACGTTGTATGACTTTAATTCTTTACATTTAATGAATTTGTTTTGTAACTAATCATATAGTCTATCTTGATGAGGTTTCTGTGGGCTCTTGAAAATAATTTGTAACCTGCTGTTGTTGGGTAGAATGTTCTATAAATGTCAATTAGATGATGTTATTTGAGTTCTATACCCTTGCTGAAGTTTTGTCTAGTTCTATCAACTGGTAAGAGTGGAATGTTGCCAAAACTGGTTTGGCTCAGTGGATAGAGCATCGGTCTGCGGACTGGAAGGTCCCAGGTTCGATTCCGGTCAAGGGCATGTACATTGGTTGCGGGTAATCCCCCTGTGGGGTGTGTGCAGGAGGCAGCTGGTCGATGTCTCTCTCTCATCGATGTTTCTAGCTCTCTGTCCCTCTCCCTTCCTCTCTGTGAAAAATCAATAAAATATATTTAAAAAAAAAGAGTGGAATGTTGAAGTCTACAATATAAATTGAGGATTTTTCTTCTCATTTCTGATCTACTAGTTTTTGTTTCATGTATTTTGAAGCTTTGTTGTTTGGTGCATATAAATTTAGGATTGTTGTATATTCTTGGAGGATTGATTCTCTTATCATTATGTAATGCCCATGTTTTTCCTAGTAATCTTTGCTCTGAAGTCTACTTCATCTGATATTCGTGTAGCCACTCATAATTTCTTTTGTTTTGTTTTGTTAATCCTCACCAGAGGATATTTGCCATTGATTTTTAGAGAGAGTGGAAGGGATGGGGAGAGAAACAGAGAGAGAAATATCATAAGGTTTGTGGCCTTGACCAGAATTGAACCCAGGACCCTTCAATCTATGGGCCAAAACTCTATCCACTGAGCCAAACAGGGCAGGACTTAGTTTTTTGATTAATAAAAATCTTTTGGTTTAAATTTTTCACCAAATTTTGGAAGTCTTCAGTGTTGTTTCTTTTTTCTTTTAATATATTTTTATCAATTTCAGAGAAGAAGGGAGAGGGAGAGAAAGATAGAAACATCAATGATGAGAGAAAAATCATTGATTGGCTGCCTCCTGCATGCCCCACACTGGGGATTGAGCCACAACCCTGACTGGGAATTGAACTGTGATCTCCAGGTTCATAGGTTGATGCTCAACTACTGAGCCATGCCGGCCTGGCTCAGCGTTTTTTCTTTAGATACCTTTTCAGTCTCACACTCTCTTCTTGGTCTGGTACTTCAATAATACAATTTTTTAAACTTTTACTTATTCCAAATAAGTTCTAAGGATCTAGCCATTATTGTTATTTTAGTTTATTGCCATTTTGAATGAACTCCATTGATCTGTCTTCAGCTTCACTTGGTTCTATCCTCTGTTATCTCCACTCTACCATTGGACTCATTCAGCAAATTTTTAATTTCAGTTGTATTTTTCAGCTCTATAATTTCCACTTGGTTATTGTTAAAAACACTTTTTTTTTTGCTGTTTTTATATTTTTTCAAAAATTTCCAGAAAATTTATAGCTGTTTGGGGAATTATTTTTTTTTTACAATGGCTACTTAAAAAATTTATTTTTATTGATTTCAGAGAGGAAAGGAGAAGAAAAGAGAGATAGAAACATCAATGATGACAGTAATCTTCATTGATGATAGGCTGCCTCCTACACACTCCCTACTGGGGATGGAGCCTGCAACCCTGACTGGAAATCAAACCATGACCTCCTGGTTCATAGGTTGACACTAAACCACTGAGCCATGCTGGCCGGGCATGATGGCTACTTCTAAACCCTTTCCAGGTAATTCCATCATCTGTTTCATCTCAAAATTGGTATCAGTTGATTCTTTTCTCATTCAGGTTGTGTTTTTCATAGTTCTTCATATGTTTTATGTTTAATTGCATGCTATACATCTCAAATACTATGCTTGGATATTTTTTTATAATCTTACTAGAGGCCCGGTGCATGAAATTTGTGCACTCGGGGGAAGGTGGGGTGTCCCTCAGCCTGGATTGTGAGGGGGTTCAGGCCAGGCTGAGGGGCTCCACTGGTGCATGATTGGGGCTGAGGAGGGACCCGGGAGGTTGGCCAGCTGGGGAGGGACTATGGGAGGGCTCCAGGGCATGTCCGGCTAGTCTTGCTCGGTCCTGATTGGCTGGACCCCAGCAGCAAGCTAACCTACCGGTTGGAGCATCTGCCTCCTGGTGGTCAGTGCACATCATAGTGACTGGTCGACTGTCTTCCCCTGCTAGTCAGTGCACAACATAGTGAGCGGTTGAGCAGCCTTAGCATATCATTAGCATATTACACTTTGATTGGTTGAATGGACAACTGGACAACTGGACACTTAGCATATTATACTTTTATTATATGGGATTTCAGTTTCTAGTATACAGCCATCCTATTTATATTTAGGTCCTGGTTGTATTTAGGTCCTGGACTATTTTTGTAAGTTATAGTTTCAATGAAAATTGGTTTTCAGAGGCTTTACAATGTTATTCTGGTTGATTTCATTCTTCTGGCTCTGTTGGGCTCTTAATTCCTGTAGTGTTGCACAATGCAAGTCATGTGTGGTCTGCAAGCTACTGTAGCTGATTGAGCTTGCTACTGTGTTGGGTATGTACTGTATTGGGGTGAATATTTCCACTAGATCTCTGACTACCCCTTTCCTGTTTTTGTTGTTGTTCTTGTTTGTTTATTTATGTTTTGGTGTGTGTGTGTGTGTGTGTGTGTGTGTGTGTGTGTGTTTTTTATCAGAGAGCAAACCTTTTAATTTGTATATTCCTGTAGGTGATTCCAGGTTGCAGGTCTCTTTGATGCCAAGTCTGTGATATATGGCTCATAAAAAGAAATTAGAATGGACTCACAAATGATGTAATTCCTCCAGGCTTGAGTGCTTAGTGCTTCTTCTTTCCACCTTTTGGAATTCTTTTATGATTGTCTGACGAATTAGTGCCAGGATATTTAATTATATTTAGGAGAGAAGGAGGGAAAAGTGAGTCTATAGCATCTTGTTCGTGCACTGGACAGACTTTTTTTTAAGTAAAATACCAAAACAAAACCCTCTTCCCTCTAGTAAGAGCAATCAATCAATTTTATTTGTTGGGAAAAAAAAATCAGAAAACAAAAGGAACAAAATGGAGAAAAATAAAAGTAAATACCACTATTCTCTTCAATATACATATTATTAACACTTTGATACTTTGTCCTTCCTTTTCCCCTTTTGTGCACATGCAGTTTTTGAAAGAGTTTTCAAGTTTTTTACTTACTTTTACACTGCTATATCTTAAATACACTTACTGGTCAATATGTAATATTTTATTTACATTAAATACTTTTAGTTTGCAAAGGAAATGCACAACTAAGTTAATTGATGAAAGCTAAGATTAAGATATGGAGGCATTAGAAAAGCTGTCTTTGTAGTTGTTCAAATATTCTGAGTATCCAACTTCAAGGAAAATTGGAATAATGTCTCATCTTCAGAATACAAGGCCTGCTCAAGGGACCTTCACCTCTAATGATTAGGTCATTTTATCTCCTAATGCAGAGACCCATTGTTTCATGCTACTTTCTATGGGGTATATTTTTTGTTCTTTTTATATTTGTCCAGTTGTGTATCAGGGTAACAACTGACTTCATTAGAATCTTACAGATTCTAAGAGAGAAAATCTGTTTGGATCAGTTTTTACGTAATTTAATATGGAGCGTGTATATTGGACATATTCTTGAGCCAAGCCACCTGATAGAAAGCTAGCCTCCAATGTGACCATGTTATACAAGTTCACCTTGGTCTCTCATGGCTCAAGCCCAAGTCTAATACATTGTGACCTGAGTAGCAGAGTTGATATAACACAATATATAACACTTTACATGAAAAAAACTACCTTTGGTCAATTTTTCCATAATGGAGTTGTAGAAAGGGAGGCACAGAGAGAGACCTCAGACCTGTATATTCTACATACATAGAACATTTGGGTTGATTTCAATTTTTTATGCTTATGAATTATATAGCAGCAAATAGGTCTGTGGCTTATCTTCGCGCTAGTTTTTCATATCCTCACTGATATGGGTCAGTTTCACAGGCCATAATAATAATACAAATCACTAATAATACAAATGATAATATGACATAAAGATCTTCAGTAGATGTCAGCCAAAGATATCTACTCATGTTGCTATCTTTTACAGAATTATTATGCTTGAATATCACATTATAAATAATTGAATATATCCTAGTGGAAAATGAAGACCATACAAGCAAAGTAATATATCTAAAGGTGGATGACTAGATTGGGTGAGAATCTTAGGTGAAGATTCCAGGTCTAGCGACTTCTAGTCCAGGTGTCTTACCACTATACCATATTCCCTTTCTCCTCTTAGAAAAAAAGTATTCTCAGAAGAGCTAGGCTATAACACCATTTAGAAATCCTCCCTACTTACACATTTTAAGAAGACTTTCAACAAAAGAAAACCAAGATGGTGGCTTAAGGTATACACCTGTACGTGCTGCCTCTCACAACTAAAAGACAAAATGACTATCACCCAGAACCATGGGAAAGCTGGCTGAGTGGAAGTTCTACAACTATAAGGAAAGAAAAAAGTGCATTGAGACTGTGTAGGAGCTATAGACCGTGGAAAAGCAGAGGTATGAAGGTGCACACCGAGAGTGCTGGCAACTGAGGATGCAGTTGTCTTTTTCAAGCGGGAGGGAGACACAAGCTCCCAACTGCTCTGAACTCCAGTTTCTGGCAAGACTCTGGGAACCCAGACTCCTACAGGGAGAAACTGGACTGTCTGGCACTGGGTCGGAAAGTGAGGGTGGCTTTCTCGCAGAGGTGTGCGCAGGAATCATTGTTTACTGCGCTGGGGTGCGGAACTCGAGGACGTGGAAACGTGGAGATGCAGAGACGGCTGACTGGCAGCCATCGCTGTTTGCCACACCCTAGTGATTCCCTGAGATCCTGCCCCGCCCAATTTACAAACCCACCCAAACTGTGCGCAGCGGCTTTTGCATATGAATGGCCTGCCCTATCGCAGCTTAACCTAACAAACTGCAGCTGGGTCAGCGCCAAAACTTCCAAACCCCAAGCAAAGAGGAGAAATATACAGATCTTGCTGTAGCTCCTGCTGGGTGGCCTCAGACAGTAGCTGACTTGCACTTCCTTGAAGATCCAGGAGCCAGTGTACATAGTGGTCCGTGTGAGATGACACCAGATATCAACTCTTTACATCCATAAACAACACATTCAAGAGGCAGACTCAGTGAGTACCAAAGCACCACTGAAGCAAGTTCTGCCCCATAAGGGTGTCTCCAGCACAGCAGTTCTTCCATTATAGACAAAGCTGATCCTCACAGCCAATTGGCCTGAAGGTCAATTCCTCCCAGTGTACCAACAGCAATCAAGGCTTAACTACAACAAGACTGTGCACCCAGCCCACAAAGGGGTGCACCAAGAGTGTCTACCTCAGGTGATTGGGGAGGCAGAGCCACTGGGCCCTATAGGTCACCTACCACACAAAGCCACTCCATTAACACAGGGAAGCAGCCAAAATGTGGAGACAAAGAAACAGATCACAAATGAAAGAAATGGAGGAAAGCAAACTACTGGATATAGAGTTCAAAACCACAGTTATAAGATTACTCAAGAGGTGTGTAATCTAGAGGTGTGTACTCTAGAAACCACCGAGAAACTTAGTGAGACCTCTGAGGAACTTAGTCAGACCTTCAAGGATCTTAATGAGAATGCCAAAAAAATGGAAAAGGACCAGTCAGAAATTAAGTATACACTGTCTGAAATAAAGAATAATATACAGAAGTCCAACAGTAAACTAGAGGACCCCAAGAATCAAACCAAAGATTTGAAATATGAGGAAGCCAAAAACACCCAACTAGAAAAACAAAAAGAAAAAAGAATAAAAAAAATATGAAGATAGTGTAAGAAGCCTCTGGGACAACTTCAAGCATACCAACATCTGAATTATGGGGGTGCCAGAAGAAGAGAGAGAGCAAGATATTGAAAACCTATTTGAAGAAATAATGACAGAAAACTTGCCCTACCTGGTGAAAGAAATAGACTTATAAGTCCAGGAAGTGCAGAAAACCCCAAACAAAAGGAATCTGAAGAGGACCACACCAAGACACATCATAATTAAAATACCAAAGGCAAAAGACAAAGAGAGAATCTTGAAAGCACCAGGAGAAAAAGAGTTAGTTACCTACAAGGGAGTACCCATATGACTGTCAACTGATTTCTCAACAGAAACTATTCAGGCCAGAAGGGAGTGGCAAGAAATATTCAAAGTGATGAACAGCAAGAACCTACAACCAAGATTACTCTACCCAGCAAAGCTATCATTCAGAATTGAAGGTCAGATAAAGAGCTTCACAAGACAAGAAAAAGCTAAAGAAGTTCATCACCACCAAACCAGGATTATATGAAATGCTGAAGGGTATTCTTTAAGAAGAGAAAGAAGAATAAAAAGGTAAAGATAAAAATTATGAACAACAAATACATATCTATCAACAAGTGAATCTAAAAATCAAGTCAATAAAAAATATCTGATGAACAGAATAAACTGGTGAATATAATAGAATCCGGGGCATAGAAAGGGAGTGGACTGACAATTCTCGGGGGGAAGGGGGCATGAGGGGTGTGGGAAGAGATTGGACAAAAATCTTACACCTATGGATGAGGACAGTGGCGGGGAGTAAGGGCATGGGGGGCGATCAGGTGGACGGGAGCTATGGGGGAAAAAAAGAGGAACATCTGTAATAATCTGAACAATAAAGATTTATTTAAAAAAAAACAAACAAAAAAATAAAATAAATAGAATCATAAAAAAATAAAAGTGCATACAAATTGGAAAAAAAATCTTTCAACAACAAAGGTAAAGCAAAATATAGAGTTTTCTAGTTGACTCTCAAACAAGAATAACATTAATTTAAAAATTCCATTTCTAAATATTTTGGTAAGTGGAAGAATTCCTATAAATGATGATATTTATCTGGTGCCTGCTGTATAAGTCTATTAGTCACGGATGCTTGAATTCCTACGCTCTGGGAGTCTCCATTTGCTGCATCATTAACTCCTTTGGTATTATACATATCCTCAGAGAGCTCATGACAATAATTTTCTCAACTTCTTTATCCAAAGTATCTATTTTTTAGGAATCTCCAGTGCATTGCTTTAGGCATAGAAGCTTAACAAATGAAACATGATTACCAGTATTTCAAATTTTAAATTTAAAGTATATGTCCTGAAATAGAAATAAAAGGGGTTATATATATATTTTTTACACATGAACATGTGTTAATAAGAATCAAATAGTTTAGCCAAAATTCACCTCTGAGAACTAAAGGTATTTATGAAATTTTCATTTATTATTCAAATGTTCAGTGTTCTACAGAGTTTCATCGGTGGATGGTAGAAGAATGCAAGAAGCAGCAATCCAATTGGGCACAACAAATAATTAAAAGAACATTTATCAGAGATAAAAGAAAGAGTGGGCAAAGAAGAAACTAATATTTTCAGAGCACATATTATGTGCTGGTTACTTTAAATTGTTATCTCACTCAATTCTCAAAACCACCCTTTGGTTCAGCAATTTCCTCATCAGTTCATTGTACAAGGGATAAAACTGAAGTTTTGATAAGCTTGCTGATTTCTGAAAGTTCCTTAGCTAGTAAGTCAACAGGAATGGAGTAAAATCAAAGTCTGGATCTCTAGATCTTGTATCCTTTCTACAATATAAACTGCTTCCTGAAATTCTTAGAATGAAAACAAATTGGAGTCTGGAAATCAAGGATATCTCTTTACACTTATAGAGTATAAACCCACCATAAGGTTATCCTCAGTTGAATTATAATCAGTCCACTTTAAAACACATGCAGGTTAGAAATTTGAGTTTTCAGTGACATGAGAGCACAACAGCCTGGGGCTTGTTGGGGTTGTTGCAAGACTCAAGGCTAATGTGCCTCTAAATCCGTCAAAGGCACATTAGTGGGTAATTACAACAAATACAGGTTAATGGGAGAACCGCATCTGTTTTGTTGATGGCTTAGAAAATAATTTTGGGCTAGGAGATTTAGTCAAACTGCTTTTCTCTTTAACCACTCCTAACCCCAAACCAAACCATACCTGCAAGGGACCCTTGACCTAATGTATGCATAGGACAAGCACAAGCAGGCACATACTGATTCTCATCCCATTTCTAAAATAGTGACCTGGCCGATGACTTTTTGGCTGATGACTTTAGACAGGCCATACATTCTCCTGACCCAGGAAAGGCCATTGAATTTGCCAGGAGGAGGAATGTTATGAATAGATTTTTAGTCATGCTGTCTCCCAATGAACCCAAATGGTTTTCCAAATGAATTAACAAAAATCCATTTAAGAGAGAGCTTTTTCTGGTTTAATTGATCCCAAGATATCTAGTCTAGGTGCTAATAAACTTAAACTTTGCAGGTGGTCAAGCCTTTATTTTTTGAGAAGTTCATATAACAAAACTTCCACTTGGAACATAAGGAAACTATTATTAATTTTGAAATGCATGGGGTAATTTAAAATCTGTGCTTATAGGTTTTCCCTATTATATGCTATAATTCAGTCTCTCTGTGGAAAAGACAATACTCCATGTTCACTAAAATCCATTTAACCTCTCTCTTCCTGAACATGTTCATTTCCTAGCCTCTTTTCCAATTAGAGTGAACCATATGCCTGGTTCTCACCAATGGGGTGTAGGCATAAGAGTTGTAATCCATTTCCAGATCTGATCCTAGAAATATTACATCTGAACATACAACCTGCTCTTCTTCTGATTCAACAACCATGAAAGCCATATTTTAAGTTCACCTCAAAAAAGATGGAGGCAGCATGAGTCCCTCAGCAACCACATGGAGGAGAGATGCCCCTTTTCATCAGACTTTATGTGAATGAGAATCTACCATCTACAGGCCAAGCTTCTGCTGCTGGGTGCTGCTTTTTGTGATCTAAGTCTCAACTCTATTTTGTCACCACTGGGACCAGCTGCTCTGTGTCCTTCCTCTTGGGTCCTTGATGTAGGGCTTTAATGGTAAAAACCAGAGCCAAGCTGCTGCTGCTCTGTGCCTCACCTTCTGGGTCTTGAGTCACAGATACGACTTGCCATCATTAGGGCTAAGCTATTGTTGCTCTGTGCCCTGCCCACTGGGGCCAGAGTTGAGACTTTGATCCTCAATCCCTTGGGTGTGCTGCTGCTGTACCTGCTACACCTGCACTTTGGCTCTAGGCCACTGCTGTACCCTGTCATCCCTGGGCCTATGCCACTGCTGCATTATCTCCCCCTTAAATCCAAAGCCTGAGTCACTGTGGAAAGCCTGAATCACTGTGGCAAGCCCCAGAGATCCTGACCCTGGTTCCATGGAAGATCTGCACATGGCCACACCTCAGATACTGGTGCCACCTCCACAACAAGTGGACCCAGGACACCAGCTCTGCTGCCACTTTGAGTACCAGCATGCCAAATGTTGCATTCTGAGGGATCACCTCTGTGAGAGCTTCCCTTACAAACAAAGAACAGAAGGACTTTACCACTGGGGACAATAATAGCCCTAGATGCCAATGCCACCTGAAGAACCTCAGCAGTCTTAGCCACTGAATATTCCTGCAGTATTCATCATCATTGACCTCCGTTGACAGAGCTTCACAGAGACTGGAGACTATGCTGCTGTACCCTCCTCAGAACCAGAGAAGCTGCATCCCTTCCATCTGGCACTCTTGCAGCCACCTTCAGGTAAAAGTTTTCCCCACCAAAGACAGTTTGAAAGGTTAGAAGAGGTGAATGTTCCTTCAAATATGCAGGCATCAATGAAAGACACTAGAAACATGAAAAAGCAAGAAAATATTATGTCACCAAAGGAACACAATAATTTTCAGTAACTTACCCCAAAGAAAATGGAGATCTGAGAGTTACCTGAAAAAGAATTCAAAATCATTATCTTAAGAGAACTCAGCAAAATGAAAGAGAATACAGAATGACAACTTAATGTACTTAGGAAAACAAGAAATGAGCAAAATGAGAAGTCAACAAAAAGATAAGAAATCATAAAAAAAGAACCAAACCAAAATTCTGAAGTTGAAAAATATAATGAATGAAACTAAAAAGGCAATAAAGATCTTCAACATTAGGGTCTATCAAGCAGAAGAGAGAATTTGTGAACTCAAAGACAGATCTCTTGATGTTATCCAGTTAGAGGAGAAAAAAAGAAATAAAAATAAAAAAACAGTGAAGAAAGCCTATGGTAACTATAGGATACCATCAATAGCAGTGATATTTGCATTATGGGAGGATAGGTGAGAGAGAAAGGAAAGAAAGTGTATTTAAAGAAATAATGACTGAAAACGTCTCAAATCTAGGGAGATATATAGCTATTCAGGTATGTTAAGCTCAAAGATACCCAAACAGATTAAACCCCAGAAGATCTTCACTGACACATCCTATCTAATAAAAGAGTAATATGCAAATTAACCACCACTCTGCAACACCCACAAGCCACGCCCACCAGCCAATCAGGGGCAAGTATGCAAATTAACCCAACCAAGATGGCTGCAGCCATGGAGCAAGCAGGAGGCTTGGGTTTCCCCGGCAATAGAGGAAGCCAAGCTTTCCGCCGCCCTGGCCTGCCTTGGCCTCCGCTTAAGGCTACAAAGTTTCAATTGTAGAAGGTAAATAAATCCCAGATACCAGGGCCTCCGCTTGGGTCACTGGGGGGCATGGCTTGCCTGCAAACCACCACAGGCCTCTCGCCCAGGCTGCCCTATGCCCCAAGGTAACCCCCACCCTGATCCAGGACATCCTTCAGGGCAAACCAGCTGGCCCCCACCCATGCACCAGGCCTCTATCCTATCTAATCCTATCTCATAAAAGAGCAATATGCAAATTGACCATCACTCCAACACACAATATGGCTGCCCCAATGTGGTCAAAGATGACTGCCCCATGTGGACATAAGATGGCCGCCACAAGATGGCCAGCAGGGGAGGGCAGTTGGGAGGGACTAAGCCTGCAAGAGAGGGCAGTTGGGGGTGATCAAGCCTGAAGGGGAGGGAAGTTAGGGGTGACCAGGCTGGCAGAGGAGTGAAGTTGGGGGAGACCGGACCTGCAGGGAAGGGCAGTTGCGGGGGACCAGGCCTGCAGGGGAGGGTAGTTAGGGGCAAATAAGCTGGCAGGGGAGCAGTTAGGCATCAATCAGGCTGGCAGGGGAGTGGTTAGAGGGTGATCAGGCTGGCAGGCAGAAGCAGTTAGGGGCAATCAGGAAGGCAGGCAGGTGAGCAGTTGGGAGCCAGCAGTCCTGGATTGTGAGAGGGATGTCCGACTGCCCATTTAGGCCCGATCCAGGTAGGCAGTCGGACATCCTTCAAGGGGTCCCAGATTGGAGAGTGTGCAGGCGGGCTGAGGGACACACACCCTTGTGCACTGGGCCTCTAGTATTATAATGAAACTCTAAAAAAAGGAGAGAGAATTATAAAATGCCAAAAATTTGACCTAGAGGTGGTAGGTCAAACCTGTAATTCAATGGATTAACACATGGGGATAAAAAGGTGATGGACTAGGGGGTGTGAGGGCATGTGCTGGGAGGGGGGTGAGTGGCTGGGGAGAGGACAATGGGGGGAAAGGGAGACATATGTAATACTTTAATCAATAAAGAAAAAAAAAGTCTTATGACTAGAAGCAGCAATTATTATATAAGGTTATGTACAAAGTTCTATGTATACTGTACATCTACCTACCTACCTTTCTATTTATTTATTAAGAACTAGAGTCACGGTACACGAATTTGTGCATGGGTGGGGTCCCTTGGCCTGGCCGGCGATCGGAGCTGATCAGGGCCCTCTTGCCCAGTCGCGATTGGGGATAATGGGGGCTGGCTGGCTGGGGAAGGACCGCAGGAGGGCTTCAGGGCATTCCTGGCCCTCTCGCCCAGTCCCCATTGGCCGGACCCCAGCAGCAAGCTAGCCTACTGGTCAGTGCCCGTCATAGTGACTGGTTGAGCCATTGACCAAACGGTTGACTGATCAGATGGACACTTAGCATATTATGCTTTTATAATATAGGATACTTTTCCAAAACTTTTCAGCTACAGAATTTTAAAAAAATTTTTATCTAAAAATGAAAGAAAAAAAAAAAGGTGATGGAAAAAATAAAATAAAATGAAAAAGGTCTGACTGTCTGACTCTCATTCACATAAGCCTAGTTCTAAGAGAACCCTGATAAGGCTATCAGAGTTTTTTTGTTTGTTTGTTTGTTTTGTTTGTTTGTTTTTTATCAGTAGACTGGGAGACAGTGGAATGATATTGTCAACATGCTAAAAGAAAAAAATTGCCAAGCAGAATAATTTCCCTGACAAAATTGCCTTCAGCAATGAAGGAGAAATACTTTCTCAGACTAACAAAAGCTGAGGGAATTTATCGCCACTAGACATGCCTTACAAAAAATGCTAAAGGGAGTTTTTCAAACTGAAATGAAAGGACACCAATTAACAACACAAAAATATATTAAAATAAAGTTCACTGGTAAAGATAAATACTCTAATATGAATAGTGGTGTATAAAGCACTTTGAACTCTAGCATATATGTTAAAAGACAATAGTGTTAAAACAACTATAGCTATGACATTTTATTAATGGAAACACAATATAAAAAAGTAAATTGTGACATCAACAACATAAAGTGTGGAGAGAAGGCAAGTAAATTGTAGAACTTTTTAATGAAATTTAAATTGTTATTAGCTTAAAATACATTGTTGTAACTATAAGATGTTTTATGAAAGGCTAATGGAAATCGCAAAGCAAAAACCTATAATAGACACACAAATAATAAAAAGAACCAAAATATACCACTATAAAAATAATTCATAAAGAAATAGAGGAAGAAAGGAACAAAAGTGCCACAAATCAATTAGAAGACAATGAATGAAATGTTGATATTAAGTCCTTACCTATAAGTAATTAAATTAATCCTTAACTATCAATATTTAAATTCTTCAATTAAAATACATAAGATGCATATGAATTCATAAAAGAGAAGACCCAATTATATGCTGCCTATAAGACACTCACTTAAACTTTGAGGACACTCACAGGCTGAAAGTGAAGTGATAGGAAAAAAAGTTCTATGCAAGTGGAAACCAAAAGAGAATAGAAGTAGCTATATCTAAATCAGACAAAATAGCCTTTAAATCATAAGCTGTAATAAGAGACAAAGATGTTAATGTTAAAGGGATCAATTTATCAAGAGGATATATAGTAATTGTAAGTTATACATATGCAATATTGGAACACTTAACTATATTAAATAATTATTAACACCTCTGAGAACAGAAATAGATAGCAATATCACAATAGCAAGGGATTTCAATGCAGTACCCCATTTTCAACAATGGATACTTCATACAAAGTCAGAAAGGAAATAAAGAACTTGAATGCCACTGTAGACCAAAAAGACCTAACAGACATATACAGAACATTACAACTAACAGCAGCAGAATACACATTCTTCTCAAGCATAACGGAACATTCTCCAGGATAGATCATATTTTGGCCACAATACAAGTGTTAACAAATTTGAGATTAAAATTATATCAAGTATCTTTTTTGACCACAGTGGTATAAAAGTGGAAATCAATAACAGGAGGAAATCTAGAAGATTCAAAATATGTGGAAACTAAACAACACACTCTTGAACAAACAATGGGTCAAAGAAGAAATAAAAAGGGAAATCAAAATACATCTTGTGAAAAATGAAATGTAAACAAAACATACTAAAATTTATGAGAACTACAAAAGCAAACCTAGAAGGAAGTTTATAGTCATAAAGATATATATTAAAAAAAAGGAAAAATATCAAATAGCAACCTAACTTTACACCTCAATGAACTTGAAAAAGAAGCACAAACAGCCTTGGCCAGTGTGGCTTAATGGTTGAGTTTCGTCTGGTCAGGGCCCATGCCTGGGTTTCGGGCTCTATCCGCAGTAGGAAGCATGCAGAAGGCAGCTGATCTCTCTCTCTCTCCCCCTTTCCCTTCCTCTTTCTCTTAAATCAGTAAAAACATATTTTAAAAAAGAAAAGAAAAAAAGAACAAACTAAATCCAAAATTATCAGAAGAAAGAAAATAATAAAGCTTAGAGTAGGAATAAATGTAATAGAAACTAGAAAGACATCATAAAATATCAATGAAATTAAGAGTTGGTCTCTTGAAGAGATAAACAAAACTGATAAACCCTTAGCTAGATTAATAAAAAAAAGAGAGGTGACTCAAATAAATAAAATTATAGACAAAAGAGAAGACATTACAACTTTAAATTGTTATGTTTAAAACAAGTATACAAAGAATCATAAAAGACTACTATGAAAATTATATGCCAATACTAGAAAATTTAGAAAAAATGGATTAATTCCTAGAAATATACAATTTACCAACACTGAATCATGAAGCAATAGAAAATCTGAACAGACCAATAATGAGCAAAGAGATTGAATTACTAATAAAAAATCTTTCAACAAATAAGCCCAGGCTCAGATGGCTTCACTTGTGAGTTCTTCCAAATATTTAAAGAATAATTAATACCAATCTTTCCAAACTTTTGCAGAATATTCAAGAGGAAGTAATACTTTAAAATTTGTTTTATGAGGTTAGTATTATGCTGAATACTAAAGTCAGACAAGTACACTACAAGTAAAGAAAATTACAGACCAATATCTTTCATGAGCACAGATGCAGAAATCCTCAAAAAAAAAAAAATACCGGCAAAATGAAATTTAAGAGCACATTATACCATGATCAAGTGGGATTTACCCCATAATACAAGATTATTCAACCTATGCAAATTAATAAATGTGATATACCACCTGAGCAGGATGAATGATAAAAAATATATGAGATATATAAACACTTCAATAGATGCAGAAAAAACATTTGACAAACTTCAGTATTGTTTCATGATAAAAAGTCTCAACAAATTAGGGATAGGAGAAATGTATCTCAAAGCAATAAAGGCCAGATATTATAAGCTAACAGCTAACATCAGACTTAGTGGTGAAAAATTAAATCTTCTAATATCAGGAGCAAAACAAGGATGTCCACTCTTGGCATTTCTAGTCAACACAGTGCTGAAAGTCTTAGTCAGCAATTGCTCAAGAAAAAGAAATAAAAAGCATACAAATTGGAAAGGAAGAATTAAAGTAATCTCTTTTTTCAGATGACATTATCTTAAATATAGAAAACCCTGAAGATTCCACCAGCACTGATAAAAAAATTCAGTAAATTTACAGGATACAAAATCAACACAAAAATAAGTTGCATTTCCATACACTAACAATGAACTATCTGAAAAGGAAATTAAGAAAGCAACTCTATTACAATAGCATTGAAAACAGTAACATACTGTGGGAACCATGCCAGGTCCCCAGTCAAGGCCGGTGGGAGCACAGAGGCCTTGTTATCAATACATCAGAATGACCAAAGACCACTCTGCCTAAACAGAATGTTCAAGGACTCTGAGCCTGGAAATCCTAATCAGGCCAAGATACCATGAGCAGGTGCAAGGACACACGGTACACTGTGCCCTTCAGTAGCCAATAAGATTGATGTAACTGTTGGCACGAAGCCTTCTTTGTCTAAATAGTATAAAAGTAGGTTACTGACCAGCTAGTTGGCTGGACTAGGCTGGAGTGAGAAGAAGTCTGCTGGAGTATGGAGAGAGATCAGCTAGGATGAAGTATCTGAAGAGGTCTGCTACAGAGAGCAGCTGGGCAGGATAGACAGAAGAAGCTGCTAAGCCGGAAAACTCAGATTCCGCTACGATGTGAGGTGGTGAGTCTAGGAGGCAGTGTGTGGCTGCTCAGATAATAGCTGTGGGTACAGAGACTAATGCTGCTTTATGGAAAAGATAGATGTTCACCTGTTGGTGTCTGGCTGCCTGCCTGTATGGACTTTGCTGTGAGGACTGTTCTTGTCTGAAGGCTATATGGTTACTGGTTTCAGCAATAAAGATTCATTCTTATATACCCACAACTTCTCATGGCTTCTCCATCTAAGACTCGGCATCCTAGGAGGTCCAGCCACAGGCAGAGGGCTTGGACCCAACACCTGTTACTAGTGAGCAGAGGCTAAAGGAGAAACTTGGACTAAGTTCCCAACAGTTAGTACAGTGGGCAGGGTTTAAGCAAGAACCAGCCCTGGCATAGTTGGATAGGAGAGTTTAGAAGAATACATGGACGCACAGCCACTCAGAGCAACTCAGAGCACCAGAGCTCATGCAGGGCTCTAGCCTTGCTCTGATACATATTTAGGAATAAATCTCACCAAGGAAGTGAAAAGCTTGTACACTGAAAACAATAAGACATTGATGAAAGAAATTGAAGAAGACACAAATAAATGGAAAGATATCTTATTTTACGGATAAGAAAAATTGATATTGTTTAAAATTCCATGTTACCCAAAGTGATCTACAGAGTCAATACACTCTGTTAAAATTCCAATGGCATTTTTCACAGCAATAGAAAAAATAATCCTGAAATTTACATAGAACCATAAAGACCCCAAATAGCCATCATACTTTCTGATATCAAACTATATTAAAAGCCTAGAGTAAAACAGTATGGTACTGGCATAAAAACAGGCACATGGACCAGTGGAACAGAATAGAAGATCCAACAATAAACCCAAACATAATGATTAGTTAATTTATGATATAGGAGCTAAAAGCATACACTGGAGAAAGAATACTCACTTTAATAAATGTTAGGAAAACTGGATATTCACATGTGAAAGAATGAAACCAGACCCCTATCTTATAAAACTTCCAAATATGAACTCAAAATGGACGAAAGACTTAAATGTAAGACCTGAAATTGTAAAACTCCTAGAAAAAAAAAGGCAGTAAGTGCATTGGCATTGATGTTGGCAATGATTTTTAAGATAAGACACCAAAAGCACAGGAAATATTAGCAACAAAACAAAACAAAAAAGAAACAGGCGGGACTGCATCAAACTAAGAAGCTTCTGCACAGCAAAGAAAACTATCAATAAATTTAAAGGCAACCTATAGAATGGGAGAAAATATTTGCAAACCAAATATCTGACAAGGGGTTACCCCTTTGCACTTGCTTGCTTTTTTCTCGATTCCTTTATTCTAATGCTAACCGTGTCGAGTCACACTCGACATCCAAGTGCAAAAGGTTAATATTGAAAATACATAGAGATCTCATACAACTCAATAGCAACCCCAAATCCAATTAAAAAATGGACAATGACCTAAGTAGACATTTTTCCCAAAGAAGACATAGAAATGGCCAATGGATACATGAAAAGGTGCTCAACATAATTATGAGGAAAATGCAAATCAAACCCCCTATGAGATATCACCCCACACCTGTTAGGATGACTATCATTAAAAAGACATGAGATTACAAATGGGAATGAAGATGTAGAGAAAATGGACCCTATGTACTGTTGGTGAGAATGTAAATTCATACAATCACTATGGAACAGTATGATGGTTCCTCAGCAATCCTGCTGGGTATATATCTGAAGGAAATGAAATCAGTATTTCAGAAAGATATCTTCACTGCCATGTGCATTCCAGCATCATTCACAATAGCCAAGGTAAGAAAATAAGAAAACAAACTAAATGTCCTTTCATGGATAAATGCGCGCGCGCGCACACACACACACACACACACACACACAGAGGAATATTATTCAGACATAAAAAAGGAAGGAGGGGGAATAGAAAATGGCAGCTGAATAAGCAGCAGTGTCACACACCTCCTCCTAGGGCCAAGCCAGAAAAGCAACTAAATAGGAGAACATCCACCCTGAATTAACAAGTTAGACATAGCTGAGGAGACAATTTTCAACAAGGAAAGGCAGAGGACACCTAGAGAACACCACTTGCTAGGCATAACGCTCGTGGAACCACCACCGTGTCCCAGCAGTGAGTGGCACAGTACCTCACGGCAGGTTCCCAGACATCTGCAGGGAGCATGCACTGCCAGAGTGAGCTTCTGCACCAGGCCTCCTCACCAGTCTACTGGGACCCAGCATCCTAGGATCTGGCTCCAAGACTCCACAGTGAGTGAAAGCCAGGAGAAACCCTGTGCCCCACCCCCACCATGGACTCCAGAACTGTGCTGATAGCCTGACCCAGAGCCACCCAGTGCCCACTCCACCCCAAGCCCTGGGACCTGTTGCCTGGGTGACCCAGAGCAACCCAGAGCATACCCCATGCTGGGCCACAGGGGAGTAGGGACTGTGTGACCAAGAGCAACCTGTGTGACCCAGAGCAACTGGTGCCCACTTCACCCTGCCTCCATGGACAGTCCTGCTGGGGTGACCTGGAACAACCCATGCCTTCTTCACCATGTCCTGGGAGGGGCGACCCAGAACAAACCAGCACATGCCTCACTCAGGCCATAGGGGGCCTCTGACTGTGTGACCCAGAGCAACCTGAACACACTTCTCCCTGGCCTCTGGGACACTCCTTCAGGGGCTATCCAGAGCAACCAAGCACACAGCTAACTCTGGACCACAGGAGAGTGCTGCCCAGGCTACCTGAAGCAAGCCTGTGTGCTTAGTCAGGGGCCACAGAACTGTGCCACAAGTGCACTGCCAGAGAGACCTAGGATACTACCTTGCCATGGGTGCCAGGGCTGCACAGTGAATTGCATGCCAGAGGTCTCTGGGTCCTCAAAGGGAGTCACATACCAGAGGAACTGTGCATGTGCTCCCTTCCCACCACCCAGAGCATCTGAAGGAGACAACTGAAGGACCAGATCCTTGGAAGAAGGGGATACAACTCAGAGCAGAGACAATAAATGCATGAGACTCAAGGAAGATCCAGCCTCTGGGCTAACAATTTCTAGACCATTGCCCTGATAGGGTCTTCAAACTCTCAAACCCTAAGCAGGGTTCCCAGGGCCAGAAAGAGACAACAAAAATGGGGAGACAAAGAAACACCCCCCAGGAAAGAAAACAAGGAATCACCAGAAAAGGAACTAAATGAAAGAGAGGCATGAAATATGTCAGAAAAAGAATTCAGGGTGAGGGTCATACACTTCATAAACCAGATGGATGAGAAAATCAACAACTTATGTAAGAATCAAGAGGAAATAAAAAATGATTTAGCTTCAATAAAAACCACAATGGAAGGTTTCAATAGTAGTCTAGAAGAAGTTGAGTACTGAATTAGTGAGTTAGAAGATAGAGCAGAAAAACACACCCAATCTGAACTGCAATTGAAGAAAAAAATCAAAAGACAGGAGGAGAGCCTGAGGAAGCTTTGGGACAACATGAAATGAAGCAAAATACATATAATAGGGGTGCCAGAAGGACAAGAAGTGGAGTAGGGATTAGAAAACCTACCCAATCTGAAGGGCAATTGGAGAAAAAAGTTAGAAAGCAGGAGGAGAGCCTAAGGAAGCTTTGGGACAAAGTAGGAGGGATCACAATACCAGATAGTAAGCTATATTACAAAGCCACTGTTCTCACAACTGCCTGGTACTGGCCCAAGAACAGACATACAGACCAATGGAACAGAATAGAGAACCCAGAAATTGACCCAAGCCATTATGCTCCATTAATATTTGACAAAGGAGGCAAGAGCATACAATGGAATTAAGACAGTCTTTTCAATAAATGGTGTTGGGAAAATTTGACAGATACATGCCAAAAAAAAAAAAAATGAAACTAGACCACCAACTTACACGATACACAAAAATAAACTCAAAATGGATAAAGGAGTTAAACGTAAGATTGGGAACCATAAAAATCGTAGAAGAATCCATAGGCAACAAAATATCAGACATATGTTATAGCAATATCTTTACTGATACAGCTCCCATGGCAATGGAAACTAAGGAGAAAATAAACAAATGGGACTACATCAAAATTAAAAGTTTCTGCACAGCAAAAGAAACCATCAACAAAACAAGAAAACCCACTGCATGAGAGAACATATTTGCCAATGTTATATCAGATAAAGGCCTAATCTTCAACATTTATAGGGAACCCATACATCTTAACAAAAGGAAGATATTCCAATAAAAAACTGGGCCAAGGACTTAAACAGACACTTTTGGAAAGTGGACCTATAGAAGGCCAAGAGACATATGAAAACATGCTCAAAGTCACTAGTCATCTGAGAGATGTAAATCAAAATGACAATGACATACCATCTCACACATGTCAGAATAGCTATCATCAACAAATCAACAAACAACAAGTGCTGGCAAGGATGTGGAGAAAAAGGAACTCTCGTGCACTGCTGGTGGGAATGCAGACTGGTGCAGTCACTGTGGAGAACAGTATGGAGTTTCCTCAAATACTAAAAATGGAACTCCCATTTGACACTATAATCTCAGTTCTAGTAATATATCCCAAAAAATCAAAAACACCAATTAGAAAGGACATATGCATCCCTATGTTCACAGTAGCACAATTTACCATAGCTAAGATTTGGAAACAGCCTAAGTGCCAATCAGCAAATGAGTGGATTAGAAAACTATGATACATCTACACAATGGAGTACTATGCTGCTGTGAAAAAGGATGAATTCTTACAATTTACAACAACATGGAGAGCATTATGCTAAGTAAAATAAGCCAGTCAGAGAAAGATAAATATCACAGGATCTCATTTATTTGTGGAATATAATGAACAACATAAACTAATGAACAAAAATTGATCCAGAGACAGAGAGAGCAGCATGGAATCAACTGTCAAACTCCAGAGGATAGCCGGGTGTAGGGGTAAGAGATCAACCAAAGGACTTGTATGCATGCATATAAGCATAACCAATGGACTCAGACACTAGGTGGGTGAGGACATGTGCTGGCGGTGTGGGAGTGGCCAGGGAGAGGTCAATGGGGGGAAAAGTAGACATATGTAATACTATATGTAATACTTTAAACAATAAAGAATAAGGTTAAAAAGGGAAAAAAAGGAAAGACATCCCCACCCACACATTTAATATGTTGATTTCTATGCTAAGCACTCATCTGGACACAGGGGATCGGATTAATAAACAAGGTGCTGTCTTCACAAGAAACCTACAATCTCAATCTAGAAGAGCAGAGTAAAACACACACACCAAGGAGAGTGATTTAGATGGAGGGGATAAATATCTCAAGAGACACAAATGTAGGCTGCAAGGGTTTTGAGGAAAAAGAAATGGGCATTCTTTGGGCACCTACTATGTGCTGGATACTGTACTGACATGTGCAGTTCCAGACTTCAATCCTTGTTTAGCTCCTAAGGCATGCTCCAGGGAATCTTATCATCATTACAAAGCAAACAGAGGGGACAATATAAGCTCTTGTTCCTCATTAGTTCTGTCACATGACTTGGTGCTTATGTCATTTTAAGGGGACTGAATATGAACTTTGAAATATATTATAAAATATCTCCATAAATTTTTTAAATTATGGCCTTTTATGGTATATTGCTGATGATTTTCACATGTGTTTAATGACCTATGGAAATAATTTTTTTTTAAATATTGGAAATGAGGAAATAGCAGTAGGTGAACAAAAATCATTTTGGTTGGGACTTTTTTCTTTTTGAAAAATTTATAGCAGCTGTATTCTTTTATTTTTATTTTATTACTAGAGGCCCGTTGCAGGAAGATTCCTGCAAGAATAGGGCTCCTGTCTCCGCCGCCCTGCTTGCTTCCCTCCCGTCTCTGCCACCCCGCTTGCTTCTCCGCAGCTTCACTTCCTTCTGCAGTGCTTGGCTTCCTTCTACACTGTCTTCAGTCTTCGCTCCATGCCTACATATGCAAATTAACCGCCATCTTTGTTGAGTTAATTTGCATACTCGCTCTGATTGGCTGGTGGGTGTAGTGGAGGGACAGTCAATTTGCATGTTTCTCTTTTATTAGTGTAGGTTATTTTTTCTGTTGCTTTGCTGCTGCAGGTTTAGACAAATCCAAACCATGACACTGACTTAATGTGACTGATACAGAATTTTCCTATGCAATCTAAAGGGGTCAGAGACATAAATATGATGCTAGAAACTTTAAGCACAACTGAAAGAAGAACTGAATGATCATCATCAGCTGGATGAGAGCAGAGGTTTAAAGTGATCTCCATCTTGGCTGCTATAAAAAATGCATGTATCCCTGGCCATACCTTCAGCTAATTAGACCAAGATCTGTCATGGTGGGATGGGCCTTTAGTACTTTTTAAAGTTCCAAGTGATCCCAATGGATAATCAATGTTAAGGAATACTTCTAGACAAGTGCTATTTAAGCTCTAATCTTCACATTAATCCCCCAGATGTTGTTAAAATGCACATTTTGATTCAGTAGGTGTGTATGTGTGTGTGTGTGTGTGTATGGGAGGGGTGGTTTGAGGCCTGAGATTCTGCGTTTCTGACAAACTCCAAGGAGATGCTAGTGCTGCTGGTTCATGGAGCACACTTTGTGTATTCAGGGTCTAAATGTAGAGTGTGGTGTAGACCCCTGAGTCAGAATAACTGGGGGGTGAGGGAGTATTTACTAAATAAGCAGATTCCTGGGCCCTAGCCTAGACTCACTCAATTAGAATCAGTTGGGAGGTTTTTTTTGTGTGTGTTGTGTGTGTGTTTTTTTTTAAATGCTCATGCTTATGTCCAAACATCCCATCTTCTCTCTTTCCTGATTGTAACTTAATTGGTTTAGTCTGGGGCCCAGGGTAAACCAATTTTAATTCATGAAATTGATCAGCTGTCCAGGTGATTTTAATTTAATCAGCTGTCCAGGTGATTCTAGTGTGTAGTCAGGCCTGAGAACCCTGGGTCAGGGCAGTGGTTCCCAAGTTATCCTAAACACTGGTAGCATCTGGAAAACTAAAAACTCCTAGTGCCTGTGTGCCACCCTCAGAGACTGGGATTTCATGGTTCTGGGCTGTGGCCTAGGTGTTTGAAAAGTTTCCCAAGTAATTCAAATGGACAGAAAAGCTTGAGAACCACTGATATCTGTATTTGAGCATATTGTCTGCGTCGTTCTTATGCATGTTAAAATTTGAGAGCCTCAGGTCCGGAAGGAGTCAAAGTCCATGCTTCCTTTAGTGTTAAGGAGAAAGTGCCTGCAAGAACTTCAGTTATAATTCTATGAGCAGTCTTAGAACTATGACTAAATTTCCAAATGTGCTTGATTCACTAAATGTAGGAGGAGGCAGGTAAACAACAGAAAGGTAAAGTAGAAGGCAAAATGATACATGTGCTCTAGCCTTTCCAAAAGGATTTACTTCTTGTATGGCATAGTTGTTGGATTGCTAGGAATTATTTACATGATAGAAGATTATAGCAGTCCCAGGTGATATGTTCCAAGACCCTCAAGTAGATGCCTTAAACCCGTGGTTGGCAAACTGCGGCTCGCGAGCCACATGCGGCTCTTTGGCCCCTTGAGTGTGGCTCTTCCACAAAATATCACGGCCTGGGCGAGTCTATTTTGAAGAAGTGGCGTTAGAAGAAGTTTAAGTTTAAAAAATTTGGCTTTCAAAAGAAATTTCAATCGTTGTACTGTTGATATTTGGCTCTGTTGACTAATGAGTTTGCCGACCACTGCCTTAAACCATGGACAGCATTGAACCCTATACATATTATGTTTATTTGGATACATACATACCTATGATAAAGTTTAATTGATAAATTTGGCACAGTAATAGAGTAACAACTACAATATTATAAAACAATTATAACAATATACTGTAATAAAAGTTATGTAAATGTGCTGTCTCTCTCTCTAATAACTGATCTGATAACTGAGACTGCTACTAAGTGGCTAATGATGGGGAGCATATACAGTATGAGATGCTGGACGAAAGCACTCACATCCCAGGCGAGATGAAGCAGGATGGAGTGAGATTTTATTGTACTACACAGAACAGCACACAATTTAAAATTTATTAATGGTTTATTTTTAGAATTTTATATTTTCTATTAACTCTTGAACAATGTGGGGGTTAGGAGTGCTGACTGCTGCATAGTCGAAAATCACAGTCAACGTTATGTATCTGCAGATTCAAACACCATGGATTGAAAACCCTAGTAGGTGGGATCTGTTGCTGAGAATGTGAAAACACTATTTTCCATTTGAGGTTGGTTGAAACTGTGGATGTGAAACACATGGAAACAAAGGGTCACTGTATTTATTGAAAAAAATTCCCTTATAAGTGGACCTGCACAGATCAAGCCTGTGTTGTTCAAGGGTCAACTGTAATATTTTTATTTACTTTAAAAATATTTTTAAAAATTTTTAAATTATAGTTGACATATAATATTAGATTAGTTTCAGGTGTACAACATAGTTATTAGACATTTCTATAACTTATGAAGAGATCACCCAGATAAACCTAGTACCCATCTGACACTATACATAGTTGTTACAATATTATTGACTATACTAGAGGCCAAGTGCACAAAATTCGTGCATGGGGGGGGGTCCCTCAGCCCAGCCCGCACCCTCTCCAATCTGGGACCCCTCGAGGGATGTACGACTCCTCGTTTAGGCCCGATCCCCAGGCCTAAATGGGCAGTTGGACATCCCTCTCACAGTCCAGGACTGCTGGCTCCCAACCACTCGCCTGCCTGCCTGCCTGTTCACCCCCTAACCACTCCCCTGCCAGCCTGATTGACACCTAACTGCTCCCCTGCCAGACCAATTGCCCCCAACTGCCCTCCCCTGCTGGCCATATTGTGGGGGCCATCTTGTGTCTACATGGGGTGGCCATCTTTGACCACATGGGGCAGCCATCTTTGAACACATGGGGGCAGCCATCTTGTGTGTTGGAGTGATGATCAATTTGCATATTGCCTCTTTATTATATAGGATTCCCTATGCTGTGCTTTACAACCTCATGACTATTTTGTAATTATAAATTTGTACTTTTTAATTCCTTTCCCCTTTTTACTCAACCCTCTGGTCTGCCCATCTGGCAACCATCAAAATGTTCTCTGTATTTGTGGTTTTATTTGTTCATTTATTTTATTTTTTAGATTCCACATATAAGTGAAATCACATGGCATTTGTCTTTCTGTGTCTGACCTCTTTCACCTCTAGGTCCATCCATGTTGTTGCACATGGCAAGTTTTCATTCTTTTTTATGGCTGAGTCATATTCCATTAGTGGGTTCTTCTATGTCTGTGATATAGTGTTTATTTTGAAAACTATTTTGTCTTGTATAAGTATTGCTACCCCAGCTTTCTTATTTTCAGTGTGTGTGTGTATTTCAATCTGAAGTGAGTCTCTTGTAGGCAGCATATGCAAGGGTCTTATTTTCTTATCTGTTCAACCACCCTGTCTTTTGATTGGAGCATTTAATCCACTTGCATTTAAAGTAATTGTTGATAGATATGTAGTTATTGACATTTATTATTCAATTATTTTATTTTATTTTTCTCCTTTTTAAGCAAGAGCCTTTAACATTTTTTGTAATATTGGTTTGGTGGTGATAAATTCCTGTAGCTTTTTCTCATCTGGGAAGCTCTTAATCTGTCCTTTGATCCTAAGTGATAGCCTTGCTGGTTAGAGTAATCTTGGTTGTAGGTCACTGCTTTTCATAATTTTAAATATTTCTTGCCAATTCCTCTGGCCTACAAAGTTTCTGTTGAGAAATCAGCCACCAGTCTTATGGGCACTCCCTTGTAGGTAACTAACTGCTTTTCTCTTGCTGGTTTTAAAATTCTCTCTTTGTCTTTAACCTTTTAATTATAATGTGTCTTGGTGTAAGCCTCTTTGGGTTTACTTGTTTCCTGAACTTCTATATCTTTTCCTTCACCAGGTTAGGGAAGTTTTCCATCATTATTTCTTCACATGGGTTTTCAATTTCTTGCTTTCTCTCTTCTCCTTCTGGTATCCCTATGATGCAAATGTTGGTATGTTTGATGTTGTCCCAGAGGTCCCTTAAGCTCTTCTCATTTTTTAAAATTATTTTTTCTTTTTGCTACTCTGATTGGGTGTTTTATGCTTTCTTATCTTCCAAATTACTGATTTGATTTTCTGCTTCATCTAATGTACTTTTTATTCCCTCTAATGCATTCTTCACTTCAGTTATTGTATTCTTCATTTTTGACTGGTTCTATTTTATGTTTTCTATCTCCATTTTTATATTTTCTTTCTGTTGAGATAATTGAGCTTCCTTATAACCACTATTTTGAATTCTGCATCTAGTAGATTGCTTGTATCCAATTTGTTTGGTTCTTTTTTTTGGAGTTTTGTTCTGTTCTTTCATTTCGGACATATTTGTCTCCTGATTTTGACAGCCTCTCTGTGTTTGTTTCTATGTATTAGGTACAGCTGCTTCATCTTCTGGTCTTGGTAGAGTGATGTATTATAGTAGGTGTCCTGTGGGGCCTTGTAGTGCAGTCTCATCACTTGAGCTGATTGTTCCCTGTGTGGGTTGCGTGTGTCCTCCTATTGGATTTTTGTTGGCACCTCAATCGGAGGAAATGAATTTCAGGCTGATTGGTTGTGAGGACTGGGGCCATGACTTCAGTGAAGGAGATATTATGACCCTACAGAACAGGATTCTCTTCAGCAGGGTCCCAGTGCCCACAAAGTTTGCTTTTTGCATGTGCCATTTGTGGAGGTGGTTTGATGGTGGTCTGTGTAGTCTGAAGCTGGCCACTGGGTGTGCGTGTGCTGGTTCTTAGGCTTCCTGGGATGGGCTCTGGTGCAGGTCAAGTTCAGCCCCTGCCTGTGCCCTGCATGGGGCCACTTGGTAAGAGGTACAAAGTGTTCCACAAATGGTTGGTTGCCACTTAGGCAGGGTTTGAAGGTGCCTGGGAGAGGCTAACTTGCCATCTGAAGCTGACTGCTGCTAGTGCCAGGCTTGTGGCTACTTAGGAAGAGGTACAGGGAATGCTGAGGCCAAATGCTGCTTTTTTAGGATTTTTGAACCTTTGAGAGATTTTTAGGAAAGTCTGAAGCATGAACCAAGACAGGCCATTTGTATGGAAAAGCCACTGGAAGAGACTTGGGTAGGCCTAAAAGTTGGGTGGGGTCTCAGGGAGTCACCAGGGGAGGTAAACAGTGTTAGCCAGGTTGATGGAGACTCAGATATGGTGCCCTCATGCAGGCTGGGTGGGAGTAAGGCTCAACAAAGGAACAATGACCTCTGCTAGCATTTCTGTCTGGGGGAAAGCTGCCCCTTCTGCCCTCACCCTGAAGCCAGACAATTCATATGTCCCATATGTCCCTGGAGCCTTTTGAGCTGCCACTCCAGTGCTGGAGTTCAGAGTGAGTGAGTCTGAGTAAGTCTGTGCATTGGCCCTTTAAGAGAAATGCCTGGGACTCCAGAAGCCCTCCATCTCATTCAACCACATTCTCCACTGGTTTTCACAGTCAGAAGTTATGAGGACCTCTCTTCCAGTCACTGGAACCCTGGGCTGGGTAACCAGGTATGGGGCTTGGACCCCTCTCTGGGTGTGGGGGTAACCACCAAAACTAAAGTATCTCTCCCAATTTTTATCTGGCACACGTGGGTGTTGGAACAGCCCATTTTGCATCTCTGCCCCTCCTACCAGTCTTATCTGGGTTTCTTCTATGTATCCTTAGTTACAGAACTTCTGTTCAGCTAGACTTTAGGTGGTCTCAATGATGGTTGTTTAGCAGTTTAGTTGTAATTTTGATGTGTTCATGGGAAAATGTAAGTACAGCGTTCTCCTATTTCATCAACTTGATCTGAAACCAACTGTAATAGTTTTAGACTATCATTGATCATGGGTAACTGAAACCACAGAGAGCAAAACCACGGATAAGGAGGACTACTGTAATACAGAAAATATCTGATTGTGAGTAGATGCTTTTTTTTCCTTTATGAGCTACCTGTCCAAACATCAGATTGGAGGGTTGTGATCATTAGTGTTTACAAGTATCTGTTTTTAGAGGAGAAAAAATAGGCCATAAAAACTGGTATACCTCTATTGTTTCTGACTTCCCAGTAGGTCTTGTGCACGTCTTCTGGACAAACGCTGCTTATTTTGAGCTAAATATTTTGTTTAGGGGTTTAAAAAGTTATACTTGCATTAATGTGCCTGACTTATGTCATAGAACCTGAACTCATTCTCTCAACACCCGACTTCAGTCAGGCTTCTTAGAGCTCTCCTCTAGGATTTCTCAAACCAGCGCTGGTTTCTCTCTAGTCACAAAATGTGTGCTCTAGCCATCTCCTATGGTGTGGAGGGGATCAGCGGGAAAGGATCAAGCCAATGCAATAAGAGAAGCAGGGTGAGCATGGAAAGGGAAACACCCTAGGTCCTATCCCTGAGGTCCCTCAGAACCTGGTTATATTTAGTCCTACCCTTAGGTCTGTGAGCTGTCCTAGTATTCCAATAAATTACCTTGTCGTTTTGCTTAAGAATACTTACAAAATGTTTCAGACACTTGCAAACCAGAGATTAATGCCCAATTCATTATGGCACCATCCCATTAGCTTATTGTTATAGATGTTCAGGAGGAAGCACCAACTTGCCCTGTCCGCCTCAAACAACTGGCAAGTCTTAATTACTGAAAATATGGAGCCAAGGAAAAAGTTTGTTCCATTAGAGATGAAAAGGAACAAGTGGCTGGAAACAAAAGAGAGACTCTCCAAATGTGAGAAAGGAGATAAAATCCTTGTGAGGATACCATCAGGGAGAAGTAAGTGTGCGGGTTTCCCAAAATGCCTAAGCTTTAGATTGTGTAACTTGGGACCAGAATGATTTACCAAGTGTCACTTGTGCAGCTTGCCACACTCTGGATTTTGATGGGCTCTTAAGGCAATAAGCACCAATATTTACACCACACTTTACAATTTACAAAGTGTATTCAGAGGTATTATGTCATTTTCCAGATGGGGAAAATGGCTCAGAAAGAGAATAAGGCTCCATCAAGACCCAACTCCAAAGAATTGGAATCAAGACTGAGATTTAAATCCAATCCTATGGTCTTCATCAATGCACCACTGTTTTTGCCTCCAAGGAATAGATATTATTGGGGAGATATCAGCAACTCAGCCCACTAGGGACACCTTTCCAGGAAAATATTTCTCCAATTTTATAATGAAAGTCAATAAGAAAATAGGAATTCTTGCCACTATGAGACAGCAGAAGTAGGCCATGACTGTGATGAGAATTATTAAATGAGGATTTTTGTCAACACATCAGTTCACCTGAATTATGTATGGTCAATGAGTAGCTTTACAATAAGAAAGACCACAAGACAAGGAAATAAAGAATCTGGATCCTAATTCAGTGTCATTAGTAGTTGTTTGTATAAACCACAGGAAAGCTTCTTAACCTTCCCGGGCATCAGATTTTTCATTATCCTGGGTTGGACTGGGTAATCTCCGAGGGCTCCTCCAGCCCTATAATTCCATGTTATTTACTGGAATGCTCAGAGCAAATATGTTACATCGTGGTTTATAGCTCTCTATAATTACAGGGTTCAGGGTAGGGGAGAACACTGACTCCTAAAGCAGTTCAACATCTAATTCCTGTTCAGTCACGTCAGGCCAGCTTATTTTTATATACTTGAAATTTATGGCATTGCTGCCTTTTAAAGGAGGAGGTGAGGAAACTTCAGGTAACCAGTCCAGGTGAACAAGGCCAGAAAGCTATAAATAATAAATGAGAGTAAGGACCAATCTCCTACTTTTCAAGGCATACTTATAGTAAATCCATAAGCTAGATGGAGCAAGTGATTGCTTTTTTTTTTTTTCTTCAAATATATTTGTCAGATGAGGAAGGTGAGGCACAGACAGATTTACATGATTTGACCAAGGTCTCCTTATAACAGAGCCAAGACTAAGACCCAGATTTCCTAAGTCTGATTCTAGTAATCCTTCCAACAATCATGATGAGTGTGCTTCTTTTGGAGGGTCATATTTCATTACATTTTCATTAGCAAAATGCTCTTTTCTGATGACTAGAAAAGGGAGTTGGAAAGTATCACTCTTGTTGGCAGGTGTTGGAGAGAGAGCTATTATTAGGTTGCAAATGCCATTTTCGAATGTTCTTTCTCACTTTTTCAATATTTACAGAGGAAAAAGATAGATACGTCTCAGGGACTTCATCACATAAGCTGAAATAAAAAGAGGACTTGCTTGGATTTAGAGAGACCTATCATTATTTCAAATTGCATCAGGCCAAAAAGAAATGGGGTTTTGGGATGTCGTCATCTGCTCTGTCCCTTCATTACAAGGCTTGGTTGTAACTCCTGCTGACTCTTTCATCTGAGCACATTTGCAATTTTGCTTTCCATGACTCATCTTAAACTTTATTATCAAATTCATTGTAATAACACTGGTTGACAACACTTTAAATAGTTGGCTTCCCATGATACAAGGCAATTAATTTTTATATTGCATATTTAATAATAAGTATTAAAACAAAGTCTTTAAATTCAAACCAGAGAGGTAATGGTTTTGGGGGTATAGGAATTAGATCCAGACAATATCAGAAAAAATTGAAATGTAGAAATAATGGACAGTGAGAGACAGATTAGGATAAAGGTGGTTACACATTGGAATGAGATATTGAATAAGGTTGCCCAAGTATTTCTTTTTAGAAGCTTTAAAATCTTGAATGGTCTGGTGGTTTTTATGACAAGGGAGTTACTGCATCAAAAGGCTATTCCCCCTTCTGTTTTTCTGGAAAAAGGATTTAAAAATGACAAGACCTAGCTTAGAGGGATATTAATAGAAAGGGTCCATAAAAGAAATAGTGTGGGGTTAATAAATGATCCTGGGTAGACAGAAATTAAAAAAGAGATGTATAAATC
Organism: Eptesicus fuscus; assembly: GCF_027574615.1. NCBI lineage: Eukaryota > Metazoa > Chordata > Mammalia > Chiroptera > Vespertilionidae > Eptesicus > Eptesicus fuscus. Next base: position 96,542,059 of record NC_072477.1, read on the forward strand.
TAGCGGGAGCCGGGTCCTTTTTGCCTTGGCAATGTAGGTGGTGGCATAGTGCTTCCTGAGAGCCCAGATGGATGGCAAAGTGCAGAGGTGGAGGCAGGGGGGCCTGCAGGCGTAATTACCTCAAACAGACCAGAAGGCATGTTTGCTAACCTCACCTTTCCAACATGGAAGCAGAGAAGTTAAGGAAATGGAGAAGGAAATTTCACTCCAGGCTCCAAAAACCTACATTAAAAGATAGTTGTTTCAGTCAGTGTATGTTTAATGTCTAGTTGGTCCTTTTTCATATCCTCGAGGGTCTCGCTAAATTTATCGGCCTTTTCTAGGAAATTCTTGAAAAACCTTATAACCGTGGTTTTGAACTCTATATCCAGTCATTTGTTTTCCTCCATTTCTTTCATTTGTGATCTGTTTCTTTGTCTCTGCATTTTCGCTGCTTCCCTGAGTTGGTAGAGTAGCTTTGTGTGCTAGGTGTCCTCTAGGGCACAGTGGCTCAACCTCCTCAGTTACCTGAGGTGGACACGCTTGATGCACCCCTTTGTGGACTGTGTGCTCAGCCTTGTTGTAGTTAAGTCTTGATTGTTGTTGGTATTACTGGGAGGAATTGACCTCCAGGCCAATTGGCTGTGAGGATCAGCTGTGTCTATGTTGGGAGAACTTCTGTGCTGGAGACACTCTTATGAGACAAGACTTGCAAAATTGCAAAAGCCTCTGTGCTCAGCTTGGATGGGGCAGAGTTTCAGGGCAGAGCAGACAGCCTTGGTTTCCTGCCAACCCTTCCCTATGAGGCCCCTGGGTCTCAGTGTCCCTCAGTAATCGCTGCAAGCACCTCTGAGAGGAAGCTGCCCTCGAGTTTCACCCACTGCCAGACAGTCCAGTTTCTCCCCGAATGAGTCTGGTTTCCCAGAAACTTGCCTGGAACTGGAATTCAGTGCAGTGGGGAGCTTCCGTCTCTCTCCCGCTTTAGAAAGCCAGCCACGCACTCAGCCTCCCGTGCACTCAGCAGTTAGTCCTCTCTGCGCGTGCGTGCCTCCGGACCTCTGCCTTCCACAGTTCCTGAGTCTCAGTGTGCTTTCTCTTTCCCTGACAGTCCAGATTCCCCCAAATGAGTCTGGTTTCCCAGCGTCTCACCCGGGACTGGAGTTCAGTGCATACGGGAGCTTTCTTCTCCCTCCCACTTTAAAAAGCCAGCCGCGCACTCAGCCACCCATGCACACAGCCGCCTGTCCTCTCTGCTTGCGAGTCTCCGTACCTCAGCCTTTTGCATCTCCTCTGAGTCTCAATGTGCTTTCCTCTTTTCTTCTAGTTGTAGAATTTCCACTCAGCCAGCTTTCCTGTGGTTCTGGATGGTGTCTGTTTTGTCTTTTAGTTGTAGTTTTGATATCGTTGTGCGAGGCAGCAGTTTAGGTGTTTAGCTATGCCGCCATCTTAAAAAATATTATACAGAGACCTAACAGCAGACTAGAGGATGGCAAGAATCAAGTCAAAGATTTGAAATACAAAGAAGCAAAAAACACTCAGCCGGAAAAGCAGAAAGAAAAAAGAATCCAAAAATTTGAAGATAGTGTAAGGAGCCTCTGGGACAATCTCAAGCATACCAACATCTGAATTATGGGAGTGCCAGAAGAAGAGAGAGAGCAAGATACTGAAAACCTATTTGAAGAAATAATGACAGAAAACTTCTCCCACCTGGTGAAAGAAATAGACTTACAAGTCCAGGAAGCGCACAGAACCCCAAACAAAAGGAATTCAAAGAGAACCACACCAAGACACATCATAATTAAAATGCCAAGAGCAAAAAGACAAAGAGAGAATATTAAAAGCAGCAAGAGAAAAACAGTTAATTACCTACAAGGGAGCACCCATACAATTGTCAGCTGATTTCTCAACAGAAACTATGCAGGCCAGACGGGAGTGGCAAGAAATATTCAAAGTGATGAATAGCAAGAACCTACAACCAAGACTACTCTACCCAGAAAAACTATCATTCAGAATTGAAGGTCAGATAAAGAGCTTCACAGATAAGAAAAAGCTAAAGGAGTTCATCACCACCAAACCAGTATTATATGAAATGCTGAAAGGCATTCTTTAAGAAGAGGAAGAAGAAAAAGGCAAAGATAAAAATTATGAACAACAAATACATATCTATCAACAAGTGAATCTAAAAATCAAGTGAATAAAAAAATCTGATGAACAGAATAAACTGGTGAATATAATAGAATCAGGAGCATAGAAAGGGAGTGGACTGACAATTCTTGGGAGGAAAGGGGTGTGGGGGTGTGGGAAGAGACTGGACAAAAATTGTACACCTATGGATGAGGACAGTCAGGGGGGAGGTAAGGGTAGAGGGGTGGGTGGGAACCGGGTGGAGGGGAGCTATGGGGGAAAAAAGAGGAACAACTGTAATAATCTGAACAATAAAGATTTATTAAATTAAAAAAAAAAGTTGTTTTCTCAATAATGAAATTGGTGATACTGGACAGGTTCAGGACATAACTGTGGCAGAAGCCCTTTGTCTTTTCAACCATATCTATTCTCTACTGACTTTTCAGCAGCCTCTGCCTTTCTCCCTTCACACTTCTAGTGCCCATGAACTTTCTCAGGTCTAAGATGATCCTGTGAGTTCCATAGTTTAATTACAACACTTTATTTGAACTCCTCTAGTTTTCCCATTTGATCCCAGGACTGCATTCCTCATCAGCCATTTTTATTTTAAACTAGGGGTCCAGTCCATGAATTTGTGCACCTTGAAAGGAACTGTGAGCCACGAGGCTGCGGTGGGCACAGGGGCGGGTCTTGGCTCATCCTCCGCACCCCTGCCTGGCCCCTCCTGCTGTGGCCCCCGCTCCTGCTGCCACTGCTCTCACGTGCTGATGGCACCAGCCCCGCTCAGAGAAGTTAAGGAAATGGCGATGGCATCAGCCCCCTTCATACCTGCTGATGGCATGGAGCGACCGGGGCCAGCACCAGCAGTGGGTGTGAGTGGCAGCTACTGCCCCGATTACCCCTCAAGGAGCAGAGGGAGGTGGAGAAGCCCTGAGGGGCTATCAGGGCCAGCAGCCACTGCTTGCACTGGCTGAGGGTGCCGAGTGCCGGCAGCGGGTGCGAGTAGCAGCTCCGATGCTGGCAGTGGGTGCAAGCAGGGCCAGTGCCAGCAGCAGGTGCGAGTGCCCAGTGGGACCAGGGTGTGTGGGAGCAAAGAATTTTCAGTAACCACCAGAGGCTCGCCCAGATGACAGCAACTGGTGCCCCGCCTTGGTCTGGCGCCTCCGCTCACCTGTTCCACCATTCTGCCATGACCGATGCCCACCATGTTCCATGCCCTGCCACCTGCTGCCAACACCTGCCATGTTCCACGCGCACCCCCTGGTGGTCAGCACATGTCATAGTGACCGGTTGGTTATTCAGTCGTTCAGTTGTTCGGTTGTTCCCCCGTTCGATCTATTTCCATATTCGCCTTTTATTATTTAGGATTTAAGGTAATGTCAGTGAATGTGTTCCTTTACCCAGGGATATTTGTGTTTTCATTTCATGGTTAGAGACAGTGGGTGAAAGCTTGGTCTCTTGTGACCTCAGAATCCTTTAAAGGATGCAACCCAGACAATGACCCATTCAACTTGGAGTAAGATGGACTTTGTTACATAGCTCAGTTGCTTAAAGCTGCTCTATCTGCCTCATCCAACATTGCCGACTGCCCTAGCATATGTTCTCTGTTTGAGGACAAAGTCCCAACCACCTACCCACCCAACTTCACACTTTGCTGTGTCCTCATCTGGACTCTCACTGACTCTCTCAACATTGAGTTGGCTACTTGTATTTGATTCTGTCCTTGTCCTGCCTACCCAACTTCTCCCTGAGATCTCCATGACCAGGACTTTGACTTCCTCTAAGCCTGTTCTTCCTCCCATCCCTACTGGGCTTCTAGTCAGCCTGTGGCACTTTTCCTTCCCTATCTAGCTGTACCCCAGGGGCTTCTTACCACCTGGACTTCATCCTGTGGGCAGGGCTCCAGCAGCCACCCTGATACCAGGGGTAATGCTCTGATGGCAGAGGAACAACTGTGCCCCAGCCTGTTTCACCTGAGTAGTTTCATAAACTTCAGTTAAATTGTGGACTAAAGCAGTGGTTTTCAGAAAAATTTTTGAACCATGGTATCCTCCCTTTAAATGAAATCTAAGGTGGAAGTCTTCATTTGTAATCTCAAAAGTGATGATCTGCTATACTTAAACTGGGGGACTGAAGTCTCACCCATTTATCCCTCTCACTTTCCCTTCCTCACCCATGGCTATGAGAAACATGGCTTTGAATCCCTTTGAGTGGAGGACTCTTATTACATTACCTGCCGTCCTTACCCAATGCCACCCACATCTGTGAATCAGCTGCCAGCTCGCTCTAATGATTTATACATCACCGTCTCCTGATCATCAGCCTGAGTTTCAATTGTACATTTCCAGTTTCTTACTAGAATTTTCCCCTCAAAGATCCATATGTTCCTCAACACATCTTGAACTTCATCTACTTATCCCCCCTGCCAGGCCACACTCCCTCCATTTACCTTCAATATTTTATACTTCCTATGTAAATTAGTTGGATTTTGAGGAAGTTTGGAATTTTCCTAGAATACTTTTGTAATCTCAACTCTTGCATAGTTAACCTGCCACCAGTTCCTATGATTACACCTCTGAAATCTCTCTTGGGTCTGAAACCTATTCTCTTTCCCCACTGCCACAGCCTGGGTTAGGCTTTTGTCATCTTGGGAAGGGATCGTGACATTGATTTCTGACTTAGTGTCTGACCTGAGCCATTCCTGACTGTGGTGAAACCTTCATAGAGATGGGCCTTGTATTCCCCCACTGAACTATGGGTAGGATATTTACAGGACTTCCTTTGGCCAATCATTATGATTTTGCTATATGCCAAGAGTATATTCTAAGATCATGAGGCTCCTTTAAGACAGTTTGTCATGGAAATGCACCCCATTCACTGATTTGCCTTGTGTCTTCTCTTCTGTTAGAATGACATTTTCCTTATGGGGGCTGTAGTGTGATTGAGCAGCTGTTCTAGTGAGTGCAGAATCCCATGGGCAACCCACTGCCAGTACCCACCATTCACAGAAGACAATTTACTGTGTGTGCTTTGTGATTCACCCATTGCAAGAGAAAACTAACACATAGAAGTGATTGTTCTGTCTCCCACAAGAAGGTTCTCATTATGACAGAAGAGTTAATTTCTTTTCTGTGGTTTCTTAAGGATTCTCTAATTGGGTACCCCCTGCTGATCCCTGGCTATGGTATTGTCTATATTGACAACTTTGTTCTACCATTTGCATACTGAAACCACAGATGAGTAATGCACACCTACACAGAGCATGAGATACATAATGGGGCCCTGTAGACCACCAGTATCTAAAAAGCAATGACCCCATACGTTCACTGGAGTTCTCTTCCATTAAGAATTTTTCTCAACTGCATATAACACATATGCTCTGGATGTGGGCTGAGTTGATCTGTTGAGCCTACTAGATTGTGTTGGAATTTATTAACACTCTACAAATGACTCAAAATAAGCACAAAAGTTTCCATTTTTTGTTTTGAGAAAAATTTAAAATATGAGAAAATATGAAGGATAATATAACAGTTAAAACCTATACTCCTACCACCTGAAAATATTAGCTTTTCAAATTTCTTCTTTTTTTTTTCTTACAGTATTTATTTTAAGGAAATAAATTAAAACATTAGGGAAAAGATTAATATTCTCTTTAGCCTCTAACCCTAGGCCCCTCCCCTTTCCCCTTTCCAGAGGCTACCATCATCACGAGGTGGATTTCCCCTATATGGAATTCATAGATGACATTTTTATTCTTTTAGTGACAATACAACTTTAATATGCATACTTATGTTTATGTTTTTCTTTAAAAATATAAAATACATCACTGTCTATATCCTCCTTAACAAGGCAATGGAACTAGCACCCTCTGTGCTATCTTCAAACTGTCTCCTTCCCTCAACACTATGTTATCACCTACATCTTAGTTCAAGCTTATTTTAATCACAGTTTCTTTCCTTTTTCTTCCCCCGCCCCCCCGTCTTTCTCTTTCTGTTACTTCTCTTGTATTTATTTATTAAAATGTATTTAATTAGGTTTTATACCATGTTTTTAATATTTCTTTTCTCACTATTGCTCCTTGCAATGTGTTCCTTCAGCATGGGTTTTGTTTCTTCTTGTGCAGGTGTAGTCTTTAGTAGTTCTTTCAGTAAACACCTGAGAGCATATGTTTTCTATGTCCATATATCTCTGAAAATGTTTCTTTTTGTTCTCATTCTTAAAGGATAGTTAGTGTATGCATAGATTTCCAAGTTAATAGTAATTTTGCCTTAGCCCTTTAAAGATATTACTCAGTTTTCTTTTGACACATTTTTTATTATTCTTGAGAAATCTGCTATCGATGGTTCTTTTGTGGGCAATCTAATTTTTTCTCTCATAGCTTCTAGTTATTTCTCTTCCTCCTCAAATTTCTGCTGTTTTAACATATAGAAGTGTTTTAAGTGTATTAAATAGGTATTTTTATTTTGACACTTATCTTTTTTTACTCCCAGAAATTTCCCCAGTTTTAAAATTTGCATATTTTCTCTTCTTTAGTCTTTCTATATTTTCTTTTCTTTTTGGAAATCTATTAATCAAATTTTCATTCTATGTCCATGTGTTTTAATTATTTAAAAATAATTTTCATGTTTTTATCTCTCTGTATTGTCTTCTAGGACATTTTCTCAGTTCTGAATTCCAATTCACTATTTTTTCCCTTAGCTGTGTTTAGTTCATGAATTAAGTCATCTGTATTTTTCCCTCATAGGAAGAATATTTTTTTTTTTACTTTGAGTAGAGCTATACTTTTTCCTTTGGAATAATTCAATGTTTTTCTAAAGTGTTTATACATTTAGTACAGGAGGCATTTTTATATCTTAGGAACAGAAGGGAGGGGGCTTAGTGTGTACTCCGTTCACAATATTGATTACTTTTTTGGATCCTTTCCTGAATTATTATATCTAGTATCATTGCAATGACCATGTTTTCTGAACCAAATACCAAGTTTCAAGGTCTGACAAAAGGATTGTTTGATAAGTTGTAAATTTATTTAAATGGAGTGTCTTATAAAATTATACAAACAACTCACATTTAACAATTTGTTGAAATTAATAAAATAATAGGAACCATAACAATCCCACCAAAATCCAGACAGCCACAGTCACTGTGAGTAAACATCTCTGAGCCTGTGCTGATGACTCAAGCAGCTGCAAGGCCTAGAGAGTTCTTGTTCGTCTCTAGATGTAGGAAATAGAGATGAAATGAATATGCACTTAGTGGACATCTTTTATAGAGTTTCTTTAAAAAAATCTCAAAGAAAACTCTTTTCTTCTGATTTGCTTCTTTCTAATCAAAGTAAGGCCTAACAAATCATTCAATTATTTGAAATTTTTCTGTGGACGGATGACAATTATAATATTGGAATTTTTTTGTGTATATTTTGGAACTGAATATATTTATAAACATACAAATTCTATCCATTGAGAAATTTATGTCCCTTCATTAAAAGAAAATGTGCAAAACATTTTTTCATCATTGCCTCAAAATCATTTTTATATGCCGAGGCTAGAAGTCAGTAGCATAAATAGTTAAATAAAGGAAAAAGTATTCTTTTCATTTGTAAATAGGGAAGGTATCAGATATTCTTTGTTACTTTCAATACTCGTGTTTGAAAAGTTTTGGTTATGAAGTCAGGGAATTATATTACACTTAAGAGCAAATGGCATATATAAATCTTCCTATGTCTTCTTGGTTATTAATTAATGTGCTAATGATGCCAAGAAGTTTCTTAGCTGAAACTTGTGGTTTAAAGTAGCTGTTCTGGGGAAAAAAAGAGAGAGAGAGAAAAGCAAAAGAAAACCTGGCCAGATTCCATTCATAGACCTAGAGACTTTAGTACTTATACAATGAATGATTTGTCCTCATTTTTGGGAAACAAATGAAATTGGTAATTTATGACTCATGTCAGCTATAGTAAAGGAAGTCACAATAAAATCTAGGTGTACCTTTTTCAAAGACAAATTGCAAAAGTTATAAACAAAACAAAACAGTATATGCAATGCTTTCAAAGTTCCTGGGAGAAGAAGTTCTTTGAAAATTACAATTATTGTTTAATGTTGTTACAAATGAGGCACCTATCTATTAGCGTTATAATTGGCAACACTGCAATCAGGTTTGTCCTAGGAGAGGTCATGAAAAGCCTCATAACACCTTCCAAACCTCACTCACTGAAATAAAAACCTAGTTTCAGATAAAATACTAGAATTCTCTTTGCAAAAGAATGGTGTAGAGGTAGAGATCTGCTTAGACATTTGAAAAAAAACAACAACCTATAAGCAGAGGATAACATCAACATGGACAATATCCAAATCTTTATTCTTTAGTGGCCCGGTGCATGAAATTTGTGAACATTAAAAGGGAATTAATTAGAGGAAATATTTTAATATTGCCATTTGCCCTTTCTCTATAATAGAAGTGTCAGAGATGAAAGGAAATTAGTAAAATGTATATAAAAATAATATATAAATTTATTAGTAAACTGGGCGGGGATGCACGCAGGCAGCGTCACGTCAGTACTGGGCAGGGACACACACAGACAGCATCACATTAGCATTGGGCAGGCCTCTGCCGGGGGCTGCCCCGGGCCAGGCAGTGCGGCAGGCCTGCATGCACCTCCGCCAGGGGCTGCCTCTGCCAGGGGCCACCCCTGGACCGGGTGGCCTCCGGGCCAGGCAGCGCGGCAGGCCTGCATGCACCTCCTCCAGGGGCTGCCTCTGCCAGGGGCCACCCCTGGACCGGGCGGCCTCCGGGCCAGGCAGTGCAGCAGGCCTGTGTGAGCCTCTGTCAGTGGCTGCCTCCATCAGAGGCTGCTCCCAGGCCAGGTGGCCTCCGGGCCGGGCAGTGTGGTGGGCCTGTGTGTGCCTATGCCAGGCGCCACCTACAGTGGGGGCTGCTCCTGGGTTGGGCAGCCTCTGGGACGGGCCATGCAGGGCCACCTCCACCAGGGGCTGCCCCAGCCTGGGCCATGCAGAGGCACTCCTGGTGATGGTAGTCCCCACCCACCTGCTCCTGCTGTGCATGCCTCCTGCTAAGTGGTCATGACATTATGGCATCCCAGACAATTTGCATATTCCTCTATTATTATATAGGATATATTTCAAGGCAGAGAATAAATGGGCAGTGGAATAGTCCTTATAAAATAATTAAAATTAAGCCTAGACTAGGAAGAAATAATGTCTGCTAATATTGACAATTATCTAAATCTAATTTAACCTGGAGAGTATTATGCTAAGCAAAATAAGCCAGTCAGAGAAAGATAAGTATCACATGATCTTACTCATATGTGGAATCTAATGAACAAAATAAACTGATGAACAAAATAGATCCAGACATAGAACCATGGAAAAGACTGATGAATTTCAGAGGGAAGATGGGGGTAGTGGGCCTGGGGGGAAGAGATTAACTGGGGAACTTATATTATATTAGGAGCCCAGTGCACGAATTCGTGCACCTTGAAAGGAACTGTGGACTGCAAGCTGCAGTGGGCACAGGGTTGGGTCTCTGCCCATCCTCCATGCCCTGCCCGGCTCCTCCCACCTTGGCTTCTGGTCTCCTGTCTGCCAGTAGCCCTGCTCCCACTGCTGCTTGCACCTGATAACAGCACCGGCCCCACTCACACCCAGCAGCAGCAGGTGTGAGCAGGGCCAGTGCCATCAGTGGGTTTATTCTCCTCCCTGATCACCCTTCAGAAGCAAGGGGAGGTTGATAAACCCTCAGGGGTGATCAGGGCCGGCAGCTGCCACTCTCACCTGCTGACAGCGCTGAGCGATTGGGACCGGCACAGGGCATTGGCAGTGGGTGCAAGCGGTGGCTCCAGTGCCAGCTGTGGGTGCAAGTGGGGCTGGCGCTGGCAGCGGGTATGAGAGGGGCTGTCGCCAGCAGCAGGTGCAAGTGGCGGTTCCATCGCTGGCAGCGGGTGTGAGTGGGGCCAGCGCTGGCAGCAGGTGCAAGCGCCCAGTGGGGCCGCAGCACATGGGAGCAAAGAATTTTCAGCAACCACCAGAGGCTCACCTTGATGACAGTGACCAGTGCCCCCCTGGGTCTGGTGCCCCCACTCACCTGCTCCACCATCCTGCTGCAGCCGAAGCCCACCATGTTCCGCTCTCTGCCGCCTACTGCTGACACCCGCCATGTCCCTTGTGCACCCCCTGGTCATCAGTGCACGTCATAGCGACCAGTTGTTCAATTGTTCTGTGGTTCAGTCTATTTACATATTATGGTTTTATATATATATTGATGCATAGCCCAGGGGCATTGACAATAGTATGATGAAGGCTTGGGAGGGACGGGTGCAGGGAGAAGGGGGTCAGTGGGGAAAAAACAAAGGAGACATCTGTAATACTTTCAACAATAAAGATAAATTTAAAAAAATTAACACAAAGTCACATTAGTCACTAAGATTTAACAGGTTTTGATGTCTACTGCTGTCTCAGCAGATTCCTTGAGTTTCTACATCTGTGAAGATCTATCTTGCTTGTTTCCTTCCAGATTTCTGCCCAGGAATAATTTAGGATAAACGTCCAGAAATACACCATTTCTTATGGGATGTTGGCGTTTTCCTCTTAATTGAAGACAAAGGTTAAAAATGAAATTTACCAATGTCTTAAAATACAGGGTGGGGCAAATGTAGGTTTACAATTGTGAGTACATAAAACGCAGTATTTGTATTATTACTTTTTAATTATTGATTATTTCCCATATAGACAACTGTATATTCCCTGTATATTGAGTAACAATCTTTTTTTAAAAAAGTTTTTATTGATTTTGAGAGAGAGAGGAAGGGAGAGGAATAGAGAGATAGAAACATCGATGAGAGAGGAACATAATGGATCAGCCGCCTCCTAAAGGCTGCCCATTGGGGATCAAGCCCATAAGCAGGGCCACCTCTTGCTTCTTGGGTCATTGCTCAACCACTGAGCCACACCAGATGGGCCTGGGTTATAATCTCTTAAGACTACTGTATTTAGTGTTTTCTGTATATAACTCTATATATCCTTGCATATATATATATATTTTTTACCTTGGGAGCAATAACTTTCCATTTATTTGCCTTCATATAAGAAAGCTAAAGTATCCAGAAAGAAATGACATCTAAGAGGGATATCAGAAGTCATAGAAGGAGCTAGATATTGAAATCAGGTTTTTTTAATTTCACTCTGCAACCAAAGGAAGAGTTGGGAGAAAAGCTCCTGTGCAAAAAAAAAAATAACAATGACAATGACAATGCTATTTGTAGTATCTGAAAGCCAATTAGATTTAAAGGTTTTAGTGTGAAAAGTGGACACGAAGAAAATTCAATTTATTTTATTTTATTTTATTTTATTTTGTAGGAGAAGAGAGCTACAAAAGATTATTGGAGTTCCCTCATGCAGCCTTAATAATAGTGTGCATACCAAAAGCTCATCACAGGAATTTTATAATATTTTTAATCTAAATGAAATCTCCCTCACTTTATTATAACACCAGATTTAAACTTCCTCAATGTATATTTTTAATATTATTTAAAACATGGGGTTAGTGTGAACTGATAGCTTTGTGCTGCCAATTCCTGCTGCAGGTGAATAACCAAGCATACCAGTTTCTCTTGGCTAATCCCGGGCGTCCGAGACGGGGCAGGCATTAAAGAACAGCAGTCTTAGAGTTTTACCCAACACCCTCTTCCACAGCATAATACTTTCATTTATTAAATATGTGCCTGGAAAGTTTCCCCAAGAGTCATAGTCCCTTATGTTCACATTTTACAGTGTTAGGTTGTAGAGATGGAGAGAGAGCATGCAAGAGATTCACCTTAATGAGGACTTTGCAAAACATTCCCAGTCTTACATCTTATTTTTAAATGTACTAGTATACTTCTTAAATAAGGGTGAAAAATTCAGAAATCAATGAGATTAACTAAATTCACAACCCTCTTATTCATTATTTGTATAACACTTAAGGGTTGTTTTTTTTTTTTTTTTTTTTGTATCATTAAAAACCTGGCTGACTACTATATTACAGCAATCACTTTCCAGATAGAAGTAACATGTTCCATTTCAATTTTTGGCTCATTTGTTTTAAATGTTTCTTCAGCAATATAAGAGTGAGCATCAAATCACCTACTCCAAGGAATGAAAGAACTGGTTTCAAGAGAAATTGAACTAAGACCACCTTTGTTTTCAGTGTGTAAAAATCCTTAGATCCTACTGTATTTCGAACGTTTCACCAAAATGCCTGGGCCCTGCCAAATTTTTAACATCCTTAACTTTATCACATCAACATTGCCTCCTTTTCCATCTCTTATTTCATTAACTTGTAGCAACAAGTCAACAAGCAAAAAAGCCTAACACTAAAATGTAGTTCCTTGCACACAACATGCACTCCAGGGGAAGCGGGGATGAAGAGATGGTACAGGGAGAGGCTGTGGAAAATTAGAGGTCATGTTTTTATGACCTCTAATTTTGGCGCTTGGTTGCATTCGGTGAGTTTTGGTTTTCTTTAGTTGTGGGAAAGGAATTTATGCTCATTTTTTTTTTTTTATTGAGTTAGCTATCTCTAAATACAGTGAAATAATTCAGAAACTGCTATTTCAAAGACTTTAGGAAATATGGGGAAGAAAGTAAGAAAAAGTAAGTGGCCCACAACCTGAAGCCTGCTTTTCCCACAGAAAAGTTGCCAAGGTTGCATTGCAGCAGCCGGAGGTTAGATCTCCAGTCTAGGAAGGAACTCACTTCTCCCCGGCGTGTATAAGGAGAAGCTGTCAGGGGTCCTCCTGCATGAGCTCATGTCACTGCCATTGCTGCCTCTGTGTTCCAGGACAGCTGTATTAGTTTCCTAGGGCTGCTGTAACAAGCTACCACACACGTGTTCTTTCATAGTTCTGGAAGCCAGAAGTCCCAAATCAGTTTAAATTAACCTAAATCGAGGTGTTGGCAGGGCTGTGCTCCCTCCAGAAGTTCTAGGGGTGAATCAGTACCTGGTCACTTCCAGCTTCTGGTGGCTGCCACCATTCCTTGACTTTTGGTCCTATCACTCCACTCTCTTGTCTCTTTGGTGACATTGCCTTTTCCTCTTCTGTTTGAAATTTCCTTCCGCTTCCTTCTTCTAACACTTGGGGCTCACTTTTAGGGACCATCTAGATAATCCAGAATAAGCTCTCCATTTTAACATCCTTAACTTTATCACATCAGCAAAGTTCTTGTCACATAAGCTGACACTCACAGGATCCAGGGATCAGGTTGTGAACTTTTTGGATGGCTATTATTCAGTTGACCATAACACCCACTGTTGCTCTGGCATCCCGATTTCAAGGAAGTGGACTTGTTCATCAACTCTCTGAAAATTAGTTTAATTCCACATAATGATGAACCCAGTTTAGTTGTATTTCTAAGGCCAGACTGAGGAATTACATTATGTGATGATCTATATTAGGATTTCTAAGACTAGGATTTGATCTGGAAAAGGTGTGTTAACTCCATTTAATCTCCATTTAATATTCAGCAGTACACTTTGTATTTTGAAGGATTCAAAATCATAGGCTGTTTCTAATTATGTAACGCTTTGTCTGCCCATGGTGTTAAAACACATGCATGAGAAAGGATACCTAACCTTGCATGGGGAGGCAGAGAAGAAGTAAGTGAGAATTAGAAAATGGGAGATAGTAAGAAGAGATGGCATTTGGACTGGGCCTTGAAGGATGGGCATCTTTTAGGAAACCATTAATGACCATTTCTCCCTACTAAGACTTACTTAGAGGGCCCCTCATAGTCTTCAGTAGCTACCTTTGCTTTTCTCTGTCTTAATCCTTCTCACATTGTTTCCAATAGTCTTTTTACATGGTTATCTCCCTAATTAGGCTGAGGACAAAGGTTTATCTTGTTTTTTCCCTTAGAGATCTCTAACATGTGGCATAGTGCCTGTCATATAGTAGAAGCTCAATAAATATGTGTTGGATTGAATGAATGAGTGAAGAGGAGAAAGTAGGAAAATTGGGGTAGAGGATTAGCAAAAAGAAATGCTTGAAGGCAGAGAAATTTTGTGCAAATCAATATGGTGAATGTCACAATGAAAAAAGGTGGGTAGTGTGAGTAACTTGGCTTGGGGGATGATTTAGTAGAAAGGAAGGGAGAAAATGGCGCTCTGTTCTCCCTGAGGCTGGCAGTATTCCTGTGGCCATTTTTGGCAGTGTGAAGAAAGTGGCGGGTTGTTCCTGGCAGAGCACACCTGTTGATGTGAAAGGTAGTGTGGTAGAGGGGATAAGAACATGGGCTTTGCAGCTCAAATCCCCACTCTGCCACCTGTGTGAGATTGGGCACATCACTTACACCCCCTAAGCTGTGGTTTTATTGACTGTAAAATGAAGATATTATCCAATAGTTATGACCTCTGGATAAAGAAGACAAGTCATGTAACGATTGCAGTACAGTGCCTGAGATATAGACATGCTATTATTTCTGTGATTATAAATCATTTATGTTAAGTTCCTTGCAGGGGTGATCCCAGCCACACCTTGTTGCTGGGTTTGCCTTGGTCAGCAATTCTGATTGGTGCTGACATCTGAGTCTTTTCTTGTTCCTAGTCACCATGAGCAGCTAGTGGCTTGGGTGACTTGTTAGGTTCCAGAGCAACCTTGAGGAGAAACAGGAATTTTAGATGTCTAGCTTAAGGACTCTAAGGCCCTTTGTGCAAGCATAAGCAACAATAGGCCTTTTCTAAGGACTAAGTGTTGGCCCTGGATCCACAGCCTACCTCCAACTTTCAAACCTTGTCTTGTAGCCCTGAGAAGCAGAGCAAAGGGGCACTGGGAGCTTTGAATCATCCTAGCTCCACCTGAAAAGGGGTCAATCGAGGCAAGCTTTGGTGCCAGATCTGATTTTAGAGCCAGCCTATGGCTTTGGACCTACCTCTCAAAGAGATTAGATCAGGGATCAGAGCCAACGGGACCTTTCCCACTGTTAACTGGAATTAATTCTAAATAACAACACAGAAATCCTTACCATTGTTTCTCCTGGTGTCTGTCTTACATGCTGAAATATAGAACTTGAATACAAATTTTGGAGAAATGCTAGTTGGTTTCAAGGTCTTTGCCCTCAGGGTGAGGGTTGCTTAGCAGGTTTCCTCCTCAGCCAGAGGGCTAAAGGTCAGGAGGAGCAGTGCATTGCAGAGTACTTGATGGACTGGGTAAAACCCATTTAACCGTTGGAATATTTTTTAAAATAGATGAAGTCCTCTCCAGAGTTCTAATTAAAAATCAATGTGATATATAATTAAATTCTAGTGATCACATATGCACCAGCTTGTCTCTTTAGCTTTTAGAGCAGGAATGCTATTATTGATCAACTCAGGAGCCCTGCGAGGTTGTCAATATATGTCTCGTCTGAGGGCCGGGTGGCTTCTCAGAGACTGGCAGCGTCCAAGCACCAAACCTGAAGGACACTTCCACTAACTCCAGCAAAGGGTCTGATGTCCCCTGGTCATTTAAGTGCTCTTCCCAGAAGGCCAGAACCAGTCCGCAGTCTCCACCCTGCCTTCCATCTCTCTGAGTAGTAAGCTTCAAAAAAGGAGTCTAGAAAGAGAAAGGACAGAGATCAATGTTGTCTAGACTCAGGCTGTCATTTCAGCTTCTCTTACAATTTCCCACCTGGGACAAGTCCTTCTCATTATTTTCAATAAGGTCCGTCAGGTACAAAAAAGAGTTGAGTCAGAATGAATAAGGGACACACTCGTTACAGACTTCTGTGAAGGCAGCTTACACCTTTAGGTAGTCCAGCCCAGTACTAAGATCCAACCTACCCCTTAACATGGAATTATTGCTATTTTCCCATCCTTTAAAAATAAAGATATTGGTGTTGCTTTGCTTGCATTCATGGCAACATATCAAGCAATTTAGCAGGAAAAGCTCACATGTGTAAAGTGTCTAGTCCTCTGAAAATACTTCTACACTTGATTTTTGGCCCCTTAGCTGGTCCTCATCACAACAGGGCAATGTGAGGCTATTTTTATTCCCACTTTACATATGACCATTTCCTCCTCTGAGATAAGGGGGTTAAAGACGTTCTCTAGGTTAATCCAGCCTCACAGATTTCTGGGTGAACGCTGGTCTTCCTGCTCCTCGCCCTGCACCGCCTGCCCTGTTCAGTGACCACTCTCCACCTGCATGTCTGAGCCTGGGCCTCCTGCTGTCCACAGTGCTCACGCTCTCTGGAGCTGAATTTAGTCAATCTGTATTTTATTTGTGACTTTTTCCTCCTTTTCTCTTCAGATTTTTATTATACAAATATTAATATATTTTTATCAAAAAGGATTTAAATTATGTATATGAGAATATAGAATATGAAAGGGCCCATTCGGGGCTTGGAACACATTCACTCCCACTGCCCTCCTGGGCCACCAGGAAGTACTCCCCTCCCCTCCCTCTCTTCCCTTCCTTCCCGTCTCCTCCTCCTCCTCCTCCGCCTCCTCCTCCTCCTCTCCTCCTCCTCCTCTCTCTCCTCCTCCTCCTCCTCTCCTCCTCTTCCTCTCTCCTCCTCCTCCTTCTCCTCCTCCTCCTCCTCATCTGCTTTTTTTAAGCCCTCTCCTCCCCTGCCCCCACTCTCTTGCATATATTTAAATAAAACAGGATACTATTTTGCACAAAGAAAATAATAGTTTTAGAAGCCTGGCTTGGTGGAAAGCAAGAATTTTATCAAATTCTTTCCTTTATATAAAGGAAAAAGACTGGAGGCCTTAGATCTCAGAATGCTGCCATCATGTAGCTGGGGCTAAGTTAGAAGGAGGAGATGACGCAGATAAAGGACAAGAGAAGCTTGTTAAGTCACCGTCTTAGGCTTTGTGGGAAGGCATGGGAAGCAAGACAAATAAAGCTCCAGGAGTCAACTTTGGTTTCTCTCTTTCCCTCCTTTCCCATAGGCAGTCTACCAGCATATTTTCTCAGCTATATATTTTAATATAGCTCAAATCCAGCCCTTTTTGATCACCTCCCTATTAACATCCTGGTCCAAGCTATACTCATCTTTCCCCTGGGTTATTGCTATGGCCTCAGTGGTATTCCAGAGCTGGGTTGTGAAATCACAAGAGCTGACTGTTAAATTTCCAGGAAGTTTACAACTCGGTTAAGTACAGCCACAATTAAAAATTAAGTAATGCCATCAATGGAAGAATGGATAAAGAAAATGTAATATATAACATAAAATATTATCCAGCTACAAAAAGAAGGAAATCCTGCCATTGAAATGCCATGGATGGACCTTGAGGACATTATGCTAAGTGAAGTCAAAGAAGACAAATACTGTATGATCTCACTTATATGTGAAATCTAAAAATATTGAACTCATAGGAAACAGAGTAGAATGGTGGTTGCTGGAGTCTGGGAAGTGGGGAGATACAAACTTCAGTTATAGGAGGAATAAGTTCTGGAGATCTGATGTACATGACTATAGTTAAAAATACTGTACTTTATACTTGAAAGTTACTAAGAGAGTAAATCTTAAATGTTCTCACCATAACAGCAGCAACAAAAAGTGGAAATTATATGAGGAGATGGAGGTGTTAAGTAACCTTATTGTGGTAAGTATTTGACAATATAATTGTGTATCTAATCACTTTGTACATCTTAAGCTTACACAATGTTATATGTCAATAAAGCTGGAAAAATTAAATAATATAAAGATATCATTAAATTATACTAAAAACCAAGAAAATACATATTCAAAAGCCATAACTTTCTAATTTTACTCCATTTGTCTATTATCTATGCTCTTGAGGTTATTGTTATCAATAGTATTTGGATGGTGGCCAATGAGCATCTCTTCCCTACTCTGCTTTCAGTCTTATTGGTAACTTGAAATCAGCTATGGTGGGACTATTGACACCATGGAAATCAGCAAACACTACAAGTCAGTAGTGGTCAACACTTTTGAATATTTATTGTGGGTGATTCACTCTAAATACTAGTAAAAGTCCCCATCTTCTGAAGTAAGAACTCATCATACTGGAAGTCATCCCACAATTTCCAACATCTGCCTTCTACTCTAATCTGGGTCAGTTTATCCCAGTTAAATACTATTCTTAGAAGCTCAGCTAAAGCCTCACCTCCATTATGGAACTTTCCATCTATTTTATTTATCTGCTCTCCTCCTTAACACTCATCTGTTTCTATGTGTCTTTGACTGCACAGTAAGTTGTTGGGACAGAGTCAGGTGCAAATTAGGACATACCAATTGATTCAGGACTAGGGACCTGGCCCAGGAGAAGATAATGTTACCAAATACTAGTGAAAACAGATATTAAATAACATGAGCATACTTGTCATTATTATCATCTGATGGAGTTAACATTTCTACATTGTCTTTTGCTCACATAGCTAACATTTTACTTTGCTCACTTATTCACAAAGCAATCTGTGAGATAAGCAATGTCTTCTCCACTTTACAGGTGAAGAAGTTAAGAAACATGCTTAGGGTCAGGCAGTAAATTGGAGGCAGAGCTGGGTCTTAAATCTGTAGTCTTTCTAAAAGGAGGAATTTTCAGCAGATTTTATTTGTAGAAAATGTCCAAGGTCTCCATGAAAAGTTGAATTTTCTGGGGAACTATAAATGATACTGAAGAATACGCAATGTGGTATTCTGGTGACCCTGCAATTGAACAACCTTGTTTCCCAGATAAAGAGACTGTGGAAGAGATGTAATGACTTTCCCAGAGTCACAAGGCCCACACAAGGTATCTGTGCTCCTGGCATTTGTAACTAGGGGAGCAAGTGCTCTCCCGTTGGGCTGGCCTATTGGAAGTTATTTACCTTGTTTCTCTCTGGGGATTTGGAGTCAGGGGCAAATAACACCAAGGTAATCATAGCCCTTCTTGATATAGATGGCCATAACAAAAGATAGCACACATCAACCTCTCCAGAGCTTCAGTGGGGATCCACAGGGACCTCAGAAGTGTTGACTAAAACTTGGGCTTAGTTGGCCCTCTTCTTCTGGGCCTGTGTGAATTATGCTGAAACTGTCGTGGTGGTCTCAGAATCAAGTAATACAGGTTGACTTAAAACCATGTTAGGTTCATTTGAGCTTAAATTTTGCATCTCTTCTGATGAATTTAGATCATGTATTAGGACAGCAGCAAAAAGGTACTTGGCCGTTGAAATAGATGGATTTAAGTTTTAACCTTGGCTTGTCTCTTTCTGGTTATTTCCCTGAGGCAAGTTATTTTGCTTCTCTCAGCCTCAGTGTTTTCATTTGCACAATGGGGATAATGCTGGAATTAAATGAAACAAAGTATGTAAAGATCCTACTAGCCTGCTTGGTGCATGGTCACTGAACATCCAGTCTAGATTTTCTCCTAGAAATACAGGTCAGGATCTCTCAGCAGGGCTTTGCTGGCCTCACCTGATTTCATTCTTACTCCAGTTTCAAACTGGGCTGCTCGCCTGTGACCAGGGAGTGTATTCCCAATGCATTCCTGTTTGCCAGCTCAGGCCTTGGGGCTGCTGTGACGTTGCATTTCTTTTCATGGAGCTTCTGTGTGGGACAGGGTGTACCCAGCTCTTAAAGTGCTTTGATGAAAATGCCTTTGTTCTAAGAGCTCTATAAATATAAGGAGCAGACCTGGGTGTGGTGCTTCCAGAATACTCCCAAAGTTAGCCATCATCAAAGGCTCAGGTCACAGAAAAGTTGGAAATGGAGGTGGTTTGCTAATTCAGTGATTCTCCAAAGCAGAAATGGCTTTTCTTTTTTAGCTTTCACTTCTTTGACTCACTGTGCTTGATTGTACTAGGCCCAGCTTGTCTTTCTTGTGTCTTCAGGTCTACAAAAACCTGATTTAAAATATCTTTGGAAAGAACTACCAATTATAAACCATCTATCTATGTACTCTATCTACCCTAGCCAGCTGACCTATTATCCAATACCACCCAACAGCACCCCCTGGTGGTCAGCATGGAGCTTCTTTACCATCTCCTTATCCTTCAGTAGGAATATACTCATCCATTCATTCACCCACTCATTCATTCATTCCTTCAACAACTTTTTATTGGTTACCTATGAGGCATCAGGCACTGTAGACACTGGAGATACCAATATGATTATATATATTCCTGCCCTTAAGGAGTCACAATTTAGTTAGGAAACAGACAAATAAGTTATTATAATTACAAAATGTTTTAACCACAACAGAAATATACACAGGATGCCACCAAAGGACCCAGAATCATACTTATCTTGGAGCTAACGAAGCTAACACTTGAGGGCCTGCTTATTTGCGTAGCCCCCCTCCGAGGCCCTAACAATGTGTTTACTGGTACACAGTCACATATTTTAATAAAATCCACAAAAGTAAGCTATTTTAAAGGAATCAGTTAAAATTACGTTTCTTCTACACTGACCTCTCTGTCATATTTCTCCTTGCATTAGGTGGCACAAAAGCACCCAAGGACATTTTTGAAATTGGCTATGGAAAGGTTGAGTTTGGTTACATTTTGTTTGGGTTTAGTGAGATGTTTTTATGTGGTTCATTGTTAAGTTATTGGTAGCCCTCCTCACGCTCCTAGGAATAGCTTCCAGAAATACTTCTATAATCCACTGCTTTGGCTCACCCATGCTGTGATGTAAAACTTCATGATCAGAGGTTATATCACAGTTTAAATATGTCTTCTAGTTCCTGGCACCAGAATTATGTGAGTAATGGAAGAGACATGTGATTTAAATGTATAGAGCCAGAAGCTGGTCTGCAGAATGTCCTTCAAGTTAACAGATATGTCTGTCATAATATAAGCAGAAGGCTTGGTTATGGAAAAAACTTGAGAGAAGTTTCCCCAGATTTAGCAGCAATCTTAAAAATTTTATATGATATTACCAATAATGAGCTGTGAAAGGTAAAATAAATGTTTTCAAATAATGTGTTATATATATCAAATTACCATCAACTATGTTAGAGGACAGATAATTGATCTTTCTATTCTCTGTAGAGTACATAGAAAATAGAAAATTGTTCTATGAAGAAGTGATCAAAGAGTATGCATCTAAAAAGTAGAGGGAAGAAAATTATTATAAAGTATGTAAGGTAATTGCTATTACAAAAATACTTGTGGTATTTTTCAGTGTATAGCTATATAATCTATTGTGATTGTTTTTCTCATTCTTAATGAATGTTCCCTTTAACACCTGATTTTTCTCTTTGTGATTTTGTATTATTTTCTGGAAAGAGGGTCTCCTTTATACTGTATCTAATCTCAGACCCATAAAACTTGGGTCAGGCCTCAGAAAGATACCTTAAGTTTGCCCAGGGGAGACCAGTGGGATTTCTCAGAGGGCCAGTGTGTGAGCAGAGAGATGGAGGAAATCTGTGAACTTGCTGAGTAGAAAAGGATGATGGGGATTTTCTAGGCAGAAGGACAAAGGTGAGGGGCATGCAAGAGCTTTTCCATTCAGCAAAGTGGGACACTGTGACTGTGGGTACAGGAGGCTAGAGAGGCCTGAGGCCAGACAATGGAGAACCACTGGGGAGTTTGGGCCAGATTTGGGAGTTTACTCTGTCTCTTGCAGGTTTTGGTTATTTCTACCTTCTTCAGTCTTTCTCATCTCTGTGTATTATCCCCTTTATTCTTCCTCCTTTCTCATATTTTTGATTATTTAGGAAACTATATCCCTTGTGTGCTCTCCTCTCTGTCTTGTGCAAGCACCTTTTTATTTATCTCTCCCAAATCTTTTGTGCAATAGGAATGGCTACAATCATCAAATAAAATAATAATATTGATGAGCACCACTATCTTAGTCTGTTCAGACATAACCAAATAGCACAGACTGAATAGCTTATAAAAATTAAAATTTATTTCTCACAGTTCCAGAACCAGCATGGTTGAGTGAGAGTCCTCTTTCTAGTTCATAGGTGGTGTTCCTTCTTCCCTGTGTTCTCACATGATGGCAGATGAGACTAGGGACTTCCCTGGAGCCTCTTTTATAAGGCACTAGTCTGATTCCTGAAGGCTTCACCTCATGACTTAAGCACCCTTCCACTGATATCATAACCTTTGGGGATTTTTTTAGAGACACAAACATTCAGACTATAGCACCCACTATGTGCTAAGTGCTGAGAAGTTAGTTGATAATGAAAAGAGCAAAGACCTTACTCTCATGGAGTCTATGAGTCTACTGGGAAGTTCAGCTAAACAAGCAACCATACATCTGAATTTTAATAAGCTCTGGAAGAGAAAACATACACATCACACTTTGTTTAACCTTTCACCCATTGATGACATTTGGGCTGTCTTCACCTTTTGGCTACTGTGAATAGTGCTGCTATGAACACCTATGCATAGGCATTTGTTTGAGTACCAGTTCTCAGTTTATACATGCCTAGAAGTGGAATTGCTACCACTTGTGTCTTTGATGCTTTGTTGTTCTATCTCTCTGGAATCTTGATTTATCAATTATTCCTTTTGCTTCTTCAAACTTTCCATCACTATTGTCTCCTTCTCCCTAGTGTATGAGCACATTGAAAGATTCCATTTGAAATATACATTCAAATTCCTTAAAGGAAAGCTCATGATTTTTGTACATATCCCCTTTATTCTTCCTCCTGTGAATACCTCAGTGTCAATCAGTTGTGGGAAATAATTATAAAAGAATTTGAAAAGTATGATGATAACTGAGAAAAAAGAAAACCTCAACAAATGCAGTTATTGCAAACTACTTCTCGTCAGTCTCATTTTTAGAGTCATCACTACAATGGTTGGCAGTTTCCATTTCTATGTTGTTTGGGTTTTATCATATTTACTAGAGGCCCAGTGCACGAAATTCGTGCACGGAGGGGGGTTGTCCCTCAGCCCAGCCTGTACCCTCTCCAATATGGGACCCCTTGAGGGATGTCCGACTGCCCTCTCAAAATCCAGGACTGCTGGCTCCCAACTGCTTGCCTGCCTGCCTTCCTGATTGCCCCTAACCGCTTCTGCCTGCCAGCCTGATCACCCCCTAAACCACTCTGCTGCCAGCCTGTTTGCCCCCAACTTCCCTCCTCTGCCGGCCTGGTCATCCCTAACTGCCCTCTCCTGCAGGGTTGATCACCTCCAACTGCCCTCCCTTTCAGGCTTGGTCCCTCTCAACTGCCCTCCCTTGCAGGCTGGGTGCCTCCCAACTGCCCTCTCCTGCTGGCCATCTTGTGGTGGCCATCTTGTGTCCACATGGGGGCAGGATCTTTGACCACATGGGGACAGCTATATTGTGTGTTGCAGTGATGATCAATCTGCATATTACTCTTTTATTAGATAGGATAGAGGCCTGGTACAGGGGTGGGGGCCAGCTGGTTTGCCCTGAAGGGCATCCCGGATCAGGTGGGGTTTCCCTTGGGGTGTGGGGCGGCCTGAGCGAGGGGCCTGTGGTATTTTGCAGGCTGGTCACGCCCCCTGGCAACCCAAGCGGAGGCCCTGGTATCTGGAATTTATTTTCCTTCTACAATTGAAACTTTGTAGCCTGGAGCGGAGCCAAGCCTGGGGCTCCCTCCGAGGCTGGAAGCCATTTGTGTTGGGGTTATAATTGAAAGTTTGTTGCCTTAAGCGGGTGGGCCTGGCCAGGGTGTTCGGAAAGCTTTGCTTCCCCTGTTGCCTGCGGCAACCCTGGCCTGCTCTCTCAAGCTCTATTCTGCTGCCATTTGTTTGAATTTATTTACCTTCTATAATTGAAACTTTGTAGCTTGAGTGGAGGCTTAGGCCTGGCTAGGGCAGGCAGAAAGCTTGGCTTCCTCTGTTACCTAGAAAACCTTGCTCTCTGTGGCTGTAGCCATCTTGGTTTGGGTTAATTTGCATACTCGCTCTGATTGGATGGTGGGCGTGGCTTGTGGGTGTGTCAGAGGTATGGTCAATTTGCATATTTGTCTATTATTAGAGAGGATGGCCTTAAGACAACAAAAGTTTTATACAGATTAAGGCAAACTTTTCTATGCTTCCATATGTTGATTTAGTTCTTGATTTGATGAGTTTGCAAGTATAGATAGCTTGGGGTTGAGTAGATTAAAGGTAATGAAGTCAGCATACTGCAAAAGCCCTGCTGTCGCGTGGCCAGGAGGACTAGGTTTGGGGCATCCCAGACTATAGTCCTGGACAAACAACCAAGAGCATTCTGTACTCTGCAGAATTTCAACATATTCTTCCAGCAATCCCCAAGTTGCTTTCTAAGGTTTTTTTCAGCTTTGAAAGCCTAAGATTTTAAATAGAGTGCTGGCTTTGTCATGTGATCAGATACAAAAATGGCACCATTCCTATCAACATTTCTTACTCCAAGTTTAAGCATAAAAGATTTGTTGAACTATAAATTCACTGATAAACATACTTCCATTCCTTAAAAGTACATTTACTTCACTTTGAACTTGTAAGCTGTACATATTTCATGTGGCATGTTTGGTAAAGAATGTCTCGGAAGAAGGTGCTGGTTTTAGCAACTTGAGGGAATTCTTCAGTTGAAACTTCATGTAATTCTTACCAGATACTTTTCAATTCCCTAAGAATAAAGAGTAAAATATATTGAAGTTTTTCTAAAACTCTTAAAAGACACTGTTTTGTTTGGTAAAACTCTACCATTTCATGCAACTACTATGTTCTTTGAATTCTCTTCTTAGTTAATCTCAAAGATACTTGCTTCTCCATGAGTAACTTCATTTGTTGTTGTTTTTACATGTTACAATTTCTTTTACTTTTCTATATTTGGATGGAGTGTCCATACCCATGACATTTTTAAGAATCCTGCTAGAGGACTGGGATGCTTATTTTATTTGGGTAAGAGGTGAATATTTACTCATTTAGACTTGTTGGTGCAGCTGTGTCACTTGTGAAGCCAGATCCGTTCTCATAGAACCTCTCCCTGTGTCCACTTATCATTCCTGAGGTGGGTCTGTTGTGCTTTGCTTCCATCCACCCACACAATCTGCTGAGGTAGTTCCCCTGCCCTTTGCAACTCTTTCTTCACACATGTCTGTCTTGTTTGTACCTACTTGGAGACACTGTGCCTCACTGAGTCTTTCTTGCAGTGTTTTCATTACCTCTTTATGTTATAATTCTAAAAGGGACTCATTCAAACCACGTCTCCAGGATAACTGGCATGAAGGTCTTGGATACTTAAACATTTCCTGCCTGTGTGCATTTTCAGGCATTGACCCTGGCTGCCTGATGAAGGTACTGCTCGCTCAGGGTGATCTTCAGAGGTCATCATGTCTACCAGTTAAACCATGAAGATTTTTTTGTTATTGTTAATCTTCACCCAAGGATATTTTTCCTCATTGATTTTCAGAGAAAGTAGAAAGGGAGGGAAGGAAGGAAACATCAATGTAAGAGAGACACCTCGATTGGGTCCTTCCTGTACCCATCCCAACAGGGGCTGGGGTTCCAACCTGCAACCCAGGTACATACCCTGGACCAGGAATCAAACCCATGACCTAACCACTGAGAATACCAGCCAACGCCATGGAGATTTTTTAAAACACGTATTTAGTTTGACACTTTATTATATGAAAACATGGATTAAGTAACTTAAGTGTACTGAAGTTAGAGCTGCAGTATCTTCTCTATAGATAGATGGGGAAAATTCTACATTTTCTTCTTATTAAATCTCAGTGAGATATTTTTTTAAAAAATAAAGGCCAAACAGTTTGTAATCTATGAGAATGGGGTCCTCAGGAGTTGTGCATCTTGGCACACTGCAGCCCTGTAAGTGTTTCTTCACCCCAAAAGAATTTGCAAGTATGTATTTCATTTGAAAGTATTTGCCATTTTTACTGCCACATAATGTGCATTGTGCAAATGCTCCCTTCCTCAAGAATTTGTTCACTCAACAAACACTTATTGATGGTTATTGATGGTCGACTCCGTGGGAAGCACTGTGCTTGCCCTGGGCAAACTGATGTCCACCGTCAGGCCTTGTGCCCTTAAAGGGCTTGCAAAGTTGCCAAAAGGGGAAAAGAAAAATGTAATTGAGGGGCTATCTGCATACAAACACTTCATAAGCACCAACATTGGCAAATTTAATAATGGTGTCCCTAAGTTAATAGTCAACAACTCTCCAGCCCCAAAGGCTTTGTGCTGCTGAGGCTGGATAAATAATTTTACCACAAAATATTAGATTAGAAGAAATTCATTTATGGTTTACATGGGTTATAACAAAAATGTGAGTGCCACTAGAATGTCTTTTACTAGTCTAAACTCAGAAAAACCTCTGAGCTGTTTCCTTTCAGTAAATAAGGGAAATTTCTTCTGGCTGCTTTTGGACCTTTGAAGACACAGACTGAGAGAAGCCAGGGTTTATCCTTGTTTGCCTCAGTTCCTGCTTTGAATCTTTTCAGGATGCTGAGTAATGATCCCTAGAAATAACGAGATACGTTTTGGATACAACAAGATAAAGGTTGTTTCACCCTTGTGCGGTTTTGTTTTGAAGACTATTCAGAAATACAGAAACGATCTCATGGGCCTTTAGATGAAAAGTCACCCAGAGAAAGTTCACAGAGGAAGGAGGAACCAAATCCTCTCTCTCACTCTCACCAGAAGACGGCTGGCACCTAGCGAGGCAGAAATGCAGCTTTCTTTAGCGTTTGTGGGGTTTTCTCTATTGTTTTCCCTCTGTGCTGTTATACAACAAAATTCAACTGAGTAAATTTGAAGATCTAATTGGCTTTATTAAATGATTCATGAAATGGGCAGCATCTCATCTAGCAAGCAGAGAGAAACCGGGCAGTTATAGAAAATGGAAGGTTTTTATAGAAAGGAGGGTGAAGCAAGAAAGTCATTAGAAAAAGAAAAGTAACAGTTTATTGGAGGAAATTAAGAGCTCCAGGAGACAACAGCTTCTTGTTGGCTGCGTTGTGGCATTTCTTATTGTCTGGGCTAGTAGCTGGGCTGGAAGAAAATCTTCCTTCCTCCTTCCAGGGTAGTAACGTAGAAACATCTTCCTGTTGGGGATGCAAGGTATGGCTCTTCCTGTTTGGCATAATTGACAAAGACTGGTAGGATGTGAACGTTCCCTCTACAGGCCTTGACAATTCCAATTTCAGTTGAGGGTTCCTTTATTAATGTTTACCGTGCCGATAAGAACTGTAATGGGCATAGGTAATCTGTATGTCCACAGTTACTTTTAGCAATAAGTGTGAGGCACTCAATATGAAGCAGTGACATATGGAACCCCTATTAATCGTTCATTAATCATCTTAGCATTTATAAACATTGTAACAGAATGTTTCTATTGTTTGAGAAGAAAATTCCGAAAACAATATTTATACAAGTTAATTTTTTTCTGGGCCTTCACATTTCAAGGAATGGGCTGCTGTGGAAAGCAATGCAATGTGCTTAGAGGATTGTTGAAAATTTAAATTCTTACAGTCAGTGCCTAGTTCTCCTGGCCTCTTCCCATTTTTCTTGCCTGGGTGAACATTTGCCCCTAAACAGTAAATGAGCTTAGTGAGGATTTGCAGTGGCTCATCCTACACTCACTTAATCACTTTTGTTTAATTGTTTCCTTACCTTTTCCTATTCCTAAAACCACACCATTAAAATAAATAGCTCAAAGAGAAATGAGATTTTATGCCTTTTTGGTCTTATAAAGGCAGAACTAGAAACAGAGGGTGAGATTTGGAAAGGCAGATTTTAATTCAACAGAGCAATCCCTTTTCTAATCATCAGAATGCCCCTGTGACCGGGACACCTTGAAAGTAGTGAGCAGGACGTTGGAGGGGCTATGGGGTGAGAGGCTGCATCATGCCTCTGGGGAAATCAGAAAGAGGGCACTGACATTAGGAAGAAAGTGGTAAAAATTTCCCTGTGGACCCTGAGCCTTTATAGTTCTGTCAACCTTAAAAATAAAATAGCCAATTATTTTTACCAGCAAAATGGCTTCATTTGAGAGTAGCAGGGAATTGCAATTTGGGAAAAGCAAGCTATGGCAAAACCATAGGCAAGTCCAGAGAACAAAGGATAGGGGCTTGCTTTTATTAGGTTTTAGGAGGAAATTGGGGAGGGTTGTTTTGAATAAAAGTTACTGGAGAAAAACAGGAGTTCAATGTTGTGGTGGTTTCTCTTTGGCCTAGCGCAGTAGTTAATGCATTGTCGATGGGGTAGGGAGGAACCTTCCTCTTTTTTTCTTAAAGACAGGAGATGAAATTCCCATGTGATTAATATCCTTTCTTGTCAAAATAATTCTTATCTTCTTTCTTCCTGCTGGTTATGCAGATTGCAACAAGTGGTACGTGAGTGAGATGTTCCTCCTTCAGTGTTTCCCAACTCCATTTTAAATGAGGTCTTCTTTATTTATTTTTACATTTCCAGGCATCTCAGTAGTATCAAAGAAGGCTTTTCCCTCCAGATTTCTGGCCACTTCCATCTCCAGGAGAAGAATAGTGCATGATGCAAGAGGATAAAGCTGTTTTCGATGTTTGACATTTGCCCCTAGTGATTTTTTTCAGCTTAGTTTCAGGTCCTGGGCTGTGGGTGGACCCTGCCTACTATGGTCTGAATGTTGTCCCTTCAAAATTCACGTTGAGCCCGGCTGCTGTGGCTCAGTGGTTGAGTGTTGACCTATGAACCAGGAGGTTATGGTTCGATTCCTAGTCGGGGCACATGCCCAGGTTGTGGGCTGGATCCTCGATAGGGGGCATGCAGGAGGCAGCTGATCAATGATTCTCTCTCATCATTGATGTTTCTATCTCTGTCTCTCCCTTCCTCTCTGAAATATATATATCCTATCTAATAAAAGAGTAATATGCAAATTGGCCATCACTCCAACACACAAGATGGCCGCCCCATATGGTCAAAGATGGATGCCCCCATGTGGACACAAGATGACCACCACAAGATGGCCGGCAGGGGAGGGCAGTTGTGGGTGATCAGGCCAGCAGGGAAGGGAAGTTAGGGGTGACTGGGCCAGCAGGGGAGGGCAGTGGGGGCAACCTGGCCTGCAGGGGAGGGCAGTTGGGGGGGACCAGGCCTGCAGGGAAAGCCAGTTGGGAGGAACCAGGCCTACAGGGGAGGGAAGTTGGGGGCAACCAGGCCTGCAGGGGAGGACAGTTAGGGGCAACCAGGCTGGCAAGGGAGGGCAGTTAGGGGTTACCAGGAGCAGGGTAGGGCAGTTAGGGGCAATCGGGTCGGCAGTTATGGGTGATTAGGCCAGCAAGGGAGGGCAGTTGGGAGGGACCAGGTCTGCAAGGGAGGGCAATTGGGGGCGATCAGGCCTGTAGGGGAGGGCAGTTAGGGGTGACCGGGCCAGCAGAGGAGGGCAGTTGGGGGCAACTAGGTCTGCAGGGGAGAGTAGTTGAGAGGGACCAGTTAGGCGTCGATCAGGCTGGCAGGGGAGTGGTTAGGGGCAATCAGGAAGGCAGGTAAGTGAGCGGTTGGGAGCCAGTAGTCCTGGATTGTGAGAGGGATGTTGGACTGCCTGTTTAGGCCCAGGATCAGGCCTAAACAGGCAGTCGGACATCCCTCGAGGGGTCCCAGATTAGAGAGGGTGCAGGCTGGGCTGAGGGACACATACCCACCCACCCCATGCATAAATTTTGTGCACTGGGCCTTTAGTGTGTGTGTGTGTGTGTGTGTGTGTGTGTGTGTGTGTGTGTGTGTATAACATGGAAATCCTATCCCTCAAGGTGATGATATTAGAAGGTGGAGCCTTTGGGAGGTGATTCATGATTGGAGCCCTCATGAGTGGGATTAGTGTCCTTATAAAAGAGACTCCAAAGAGCTCCCTTGCCCCTTTCACCATGCAAGTTTACAGATAGAAGATGCTGACTATGAACTAGAAAGTGGGCTTTCACCACACACTGACTAGCAGGCTCCTTGATCCTGGTCTTCTAGCCTCTAAACTGTAAGATATCAGTGTATGTTGTTTACAAGCTGCCCATTCTATGGTACTGTGTTAGAGCAGCCTGTAATGACTAAGGCACAACCTAGCTGGACTTTGTGGACTGATGTATGCATGTCTGTTTTATCCACATACATGCCAATTTAGCCATTTAGATGAACTGAGCCATCATTTAGGCCAGTGATGGGCAACCTTTTGAGCTTGGTGTGTCAAACTTCGCCAAAAAACTGAGCATAACTCGGGTAGTGTGTCACTTTGAGGAAAAAACATTATTTCGTGATATTTATAGTTTAAATAACATAAATGTTTCATCCTTGGCATGCGGCCACCTCAGTGGCCGCGTGTCATCAGAAATGGCACTGACACGCGTGTCAGAGGTTCGCCATCACTGATTTAGGCTAAGTAGGTGGTAGAGCTTCTCCCGTGGAGACACTGTTGGCTCTGTGGAGAAATGCACACGTGTTAGAGCCTAGAATGAATTTATGGTGTTGGGGGAAGGAGGCTTTGGGTAGGGAGAAAAGCAGGGGAGCTTTCATATTAGGAGAGGATGGAAAAAATGTCAATGTTTGCAGATACAGTTAAACCCACACTTCCGGGCTCTGGACAAGCAAGAATCTAAACCAACAGAGAAAGCACTTTCTCAGTCTTTCTGAAATCCTGGGACAGTTTCACTGAGGAAGCCTGGACCATGTGGACTCAACACAGTCTGGATTCTGCTATTGAAACACAAATGCTATCTAAGCTTTTAATTAGGCAACACAGAAACACAACTTGTGAGTTTTAGCCTGGCTGCTTGAGGACCAGAGCTCATGGGTCTTCTTGAGGTCTCAGTGCATGTGCTTCGCTTGGGAAGGAGTGAGAGCAGGCCAGCTGGGATCTCTCTCCACCACTTTCCCAGCCTCCAGCCCATCCCCGCCCTGCTGTGCACATATTTCCTTTCTCATCATAGAACCCTTCCTCAACACCCTATAGGATGTTTTTATAACTAAGTCAAAGGCTAAAACATTTGGTACTAGTCCCTAATGGGTATTTTTTATTACTGCTATGTTTCTGTGACTGAGAACTTGACTCCTGGGTTGAATGCATGTTTTGATCTTCTATTAGGTGATATATTTTATTTGCCTATTGACACAAATTGCCTGAAGAAATCTTTGCTCATTTTATGAAGAGTTTTTCCTAATTAATACAGGAACACTGAGAGAGGGGGCTCCATTATTTTCTGTGTCCAGAAAAAAACCTCTCTGAGGATCCACAAATGTAATAAACTGTTCCCATTTCAAACACCAAAAATCTTAAACATTTGCCTTCTTTTCTTGTCACAACCCCAATATATGTTTATAACATTTCTGTACATTTATATATCTTCTACAATTATACAATTAGTAGCACATTTCATGAACATTTTTCCATGTCACTCAATATTTTTCTTCCTATTGTCACAAACTTATGCTACTTCCAATTTTCCTTTTTTTTTTTTTGCAATACCAAAATTATGTACACTTTTCTCAGAAATATGGGATAGCATCTATTTACTCCAAAACCATCTACAGAAAATATAATCATTTAAACAATTTTAAAATCAATTTAATAGGTAAAGAAGGCATCTTATTGTTGCTAAAGTGTGCATCTTTTTGATAACTTGTTAGAATAATTGTCTTTCAAATGTTTAGTGGTTATCTGTGTATTTTTGTGAATTTTCCTTTTTATTCTTTGCCTATTTAGGGAAGCGGAATGCATTTTCCCCCCAATTAATTGTAAGTGGTTTTAAAATTATAGGTGTAACATGTTGCAAATACATTTTGTCATTTGCCTTTAAATTATATTTACAATATGGGTTGTTGGTTTTTTTTTACATATAGAAAATTTTAACTTTAATGTCAGGACTGTTCCAGAATTCTGGAAGAAATAAACAATATGTAAGCCACTATATCGGTCCTTAAGGAACCTGCAATTCACTTGTGGAAATAAGATACAAATGTGTGTAAAACACACAATATGATATTTAAAGCGGCAGCTTTTCATGAAGAAGGGATGTAACACTGTTAGATGGGCTAATACTTGCTCAAAATTTGAAAATGCCTTACAGGCTGCTGGTCCTCACTGTCCCCTACCTGGTTGATAACCACAGATTTAAATGTCAGACTAGACAAGAATCAAGAGTGTCTCCAGGCAGTGTGTGACTAATCGCACACAGATGTGCTGATGCGCTTGGCTGACCCTCCAGATAGCACTGAGCAATTCTTTCTTCTGGGTAACTGAATGCATATTTGTGCCAGCACCTTTGATAGCATTAGCGATATAAATTGTGTTTATCTCTGGTCTGTGAAAACTTAGAAAAGTGTCTGGAAAAAATTTTAGGAAGTATGAGAAGGAACATGAGTTTTCATTATTTTCTTTTTGTAACTTGCAAATTATATTGTGTTGTCACAAGAGTTGAGGTATTGCTTTTTTGTGTACCTCTCAGAGTATTGACCACATTTGTTAGAATTTTTAATGTGTTTTAAAGACTCCAAGCTAATGAGACCTCACTATGGTGTGTGTGTGTGTGTGTGTGTGTGTGTGTGTGTGTGTGTCCGTGTGCGTGCTCATGTTGCCCAGGTTGACCCAGGCTGGTGTGTGGGGATGCCTGAGGGGCACTGTGGAGAAATCTTTCTGGATGGTATGGCAAAGCAGCAGAAGACGTCTAGAGAATGGGAACTTTCCCAATGCAGGTAGGCTTCAGCCAGTGGTGCTGGTAAATGTTTAACAACCAGGTCTCTGGGGGAACCAAGTCCTGATGTGAAGCATTTGCCCGTTTTTCTGGTGCAAATGCTCCCACTGATGTGGAGCTAGAAAGAGATGTGCACTATGGGCTCTCATAAGCCAGTGTGAGTTGTCATTCATTCATAACAGGACCACAACCATGTCTAGGGACAGGGGCCAGAGGGGCAGAAATCAGCACCCCAAGGGAGGTCATAGCATAAAGCAGACAGTGTGTCAGGGCCCAGCTCCATTAGCTGGAGTCAGTGCCTGGCTTAGGGGCAGTTAGACCAGGTACCACGCCTTAAAACTGAGGCAAAAGTTCCGTCCAGAGCAGTAGGACCACTGCACTCACAGAGGCTGCACTAGCCTCTGGAGGATTTTAAACCCTCCATCATGAGCCAGTGGTTGACACCTTGGAAGCCGTGATGTCCTTCCTCCTGGTCAGACAGACCTAGTTCAGACACAGACAAGGGAAGATGGCTGACAGAGAACAGCAGGGACTCCAAAACAGGGCCAGCCAGTTCCAGTTTTCAGTAAACACCCAGTGAGCGAATATGATGTCTTCATTTACCCAGGTATGAAGGAAGAGAGTAGTCCTGTAATTTCAGTATTTGGATCTTGTGAAGAGTTACATTACACCAGTTATTTCATCAACAAGTATTTTTAGGTGAACAAGAATGACACAATTTTGCTCTTCTGGAGCCTGCATTCTTGTGGAGGAGACAGATGATAAACAATTTATAAAAGGACAAAATAGTTTCAGATGAAGATGAAAGCTATGAAAGGCTAAGCTGTGACAGAATGGGGACAGGAGATGGGCTGCTTCAGACAGGCGTCATGTTCCTTCTGAGAAGACAGTGTTTGAACTGAGGCCTGAAAGATGAGAAGGGAGCAATTGTTCAAAGAGCTGGGAGCAAAGGGAGAAGGCTAAGTAAGTCCCATGGTCCTGAGGCAGAAAGAAGGGAGAAGCTTAGCATGTTTGAGGAAAAGATAGGCAGAGTGCTGAAGTGTGGTGGTGGGGACAGAGGCGCCAGGTGGAGGCAGGGAGGTAGGTGGGCCCCAGATCTTGTAGGGCCTAAAGGTAAAAATAGGTGGTTGGATTTTGTTCTAGGTGAAATGGGAAGTCCTTGTTACTCCTTGCTACTCAAAGTGGGGTTCGTGGACCAAGAAAACAGCTTCACTCAGGAGACCCTACCTCTTTATTGAATCAGAATCTATTTTAACACAATCCCCTCATGGTTCGTATGTACTGTCTTAGTCGGCTCTAGCAGCTATAACAAAATTCCACAGACTGGGTGGCTTATACAACAGAAATGCATTTGCTCACAGTTCTGGAACTTGGAAGTCTGAGATCCTCGTGTGAGCATGATAGGGTTCTGGTAAGAGATCCCCCGACACCTGCAGATAACTGCCTTTTTATTGTGTCCGCAAATGGTGTGTGTGTTGGGGGTGGGAGGAGGAATGAGAGGGAGAAGAGAGAGATCTTTCTCTCTTCCTGTTTTTATAAAGCCACAATCTTAAGGGATCAGGGACCTACCTTTATGACCTCATTTAACCTTAATTACCTCCTTATGGTCGCATTGGAGATTAGGGCCTCAACATATGAATTTGGGAGGGGGCACAATTCAGTCCATAGCTTATACAGCAATGATTTAATATTAGTAATTCTCAAAATTTAGCAGATAGAAATCACCTGAAGGGCTCAATAAAACCCAGATTCTTGGATCCTCAGGGATTCTCATTTAGCTGATCTAAATCTGATTCAATGGGTCTGCCCAAGATTTTGCATTTCTAACAAGCTTCTCGGTCATTCTGCCACTGGTTCATGGGCCATACTTTGAGCAGGGAATTCGACAATATATTTGGGTAACCAAGTTTCAAGGAACTAAAATATCATAAAATAATCAAAACAAAATTAAAAAAAATTAGCAGTCCTGAGTATCTTTGTATTTCAATGACTTAGAGAATTTTAAACGTCATTTAGTTTTTTAAAAATAACATATATTTACATCTTTTTTATTTTATCTTACTTATTAATTTGGCTAAAGTTTATGTACTTTGCTTTGATAACTTGAAAGTGTTTTGCAAGCATTTTGTTAACCCTCAAATCTACTGCAGGTAGAATAGTAAATAAAAAAATTAAATATGGAAAATAGCAAACTTGAGATACAGAGAAATCAGTGCCTTATACAAGTCAGTGGCAGAGCAGGAAGCAAGAGAAAGTGTTAAATAGATATCTGCCCATGTAAGATATCAGAGGCATGAGTGATGCTCTGCAGTTTTGAATTATGCAATGAACTTTGTATGTTCATTAATGCATAGGCATGAAGTTCCCTTTGAATACCAAGAGGCAAAAATCAACAGTGTCTTACGTCATTAGTTTCTAAAACTGTGAAAATCAAATCAAATGAAGACACGTATGTAAAACTTGTGGTTTCTCCTGAACGCAGTTAACATAGGCCAGTCCTTCAAACCCTGAAGGTTGTGAAGTTTAGCAACAGTGCAATGATGAATTATAAAAGCTGTGTTTTTCCTATTATACCACCAATTTACCTAATTATTTCTGGTATAAACTCTGATGGAAACAATGCATATTTATTATGAAACTCCAACCAGAGAAGAAGGAAACTTTGGCAGAGTCCAGAATAAAATTGTGATATGTATATTTATACATATATACAATGAAGAATTAATATAAAATATCATGCCCAAGAGCACACTGCTCAATATTTGTGCCTTTGTATTAGAATTAAACTTGTTTTCAGAATAGCTGAGTTTCCCTGCTATAATTCAGAAAGGTTAATTTAGTAATTGAAAGATACAACTCAAGTTAAAGTGTACCATTTAAGAATTCATCTAAAGAAATATTGAAGGGCAAAGACAATGTATCCAGTCAGCAAAGATCATTCCCTACATAAATATAAATATGAGGATGCTATTGGAAAGTTTAATTTTATAAACTTGTGTTCTCAGAGTAAAACTTGGAGTTTGAAGATGATCAGGAGAAGAAATGGTGCTGTAAACATCATAGGGTTATCTTATACAGCAGAAAGTTGTTTATTTAATTAAACTTCTTATTTTGAGTTAATTATAGATTCACATGCAATTGTAAACAATAATACACAGAGATCTTATATACACTTTTTCCCAGTCTCCCTCCATGGTAATATCTTGTACAATACCATAACCAGGATATTGGCCATGATCAGGATAAGATACAGAACATTTCCATCACCATAAGATCTCCTGTTCTCTTTCTTAGTCACACCCACTTACCTCCTGTCTCCACCGCCTCCTTAACCCCTGACAACCACTAAAGTGTTCTCCATTTCTATAATTCTACCATTTCACAAATGTTAAGTAAATGGAATCATTCAGTATGTAACCTTTTGAAATTGACTTTTTATCCACTCAGCATAATTCTCTGGAGATTCATTCAACTTGTTTTGTGCATCAATAGTTCATTCCTTTTTATCGCTGAATAATGCTCCATGGTATGGATATTCCAGGTTTGTTTAACCATTTGCCCATTGAAAGTCATCTGTGTTGTTTATAGTATTTGGCCATCATGAATAAAGTTGCTATAAACACTTGTGTACATGTTGTTTTTTACACACAAGTCTTAATTTATCTGGGATAAATGCCTAAGAGTATAGCTGCTGGGTCATATGGTAGTTGCATGTTTTTAAAAAATCTATTAACTGTTTCAGAGGGGCTGCACCACTTTAATTCCCACCAGTAATATTTGAGAGATCACTTTCCTATATTCTTCAATATTTCTTTTGCCATGTTCTAAATGATTTATCTGATTTTTCACTATTGACACTTAAAAGTTCTTTGTACATTCTAGATACTAGTCCTATGTCTGATAGGTGGTTTGCAAATATTTTTCCCCACATTGTAACTTGTTACAGTCTTTTGCAGAGCAAATGTTTTTAGTTTTTTTTGTTTGTTATTCTTTATTTCTAACATTTTTCAATTACAGTTGACATGCAATATTATATTAGTTTTAGTTGTACACCCCAGTTATTAGACATTATATAACTTACTAAGTGATCATCCAAATAAATCTCATATCCATCTGACACCATACATAATTATTAGACTACTAGAGGCCCAGTGCATGAAATTCATTCACTATGGTGGCGGGGGAGGGTCCCTCAGCCTGGCCTGCACCCTCTCCAATGTTGCTATCTCTGTCTCCCTCTCCCTTCCTCTCTGAAACAAATAAATAAATATTTTTAAAAATAAAATTCAAAAGGTTAAAGACAAAGAAAGAAAACCAGTAAGAGAAAAGCAGTTAGTTATCTACAAGGGAGCTCAACAGAAGGGGGATGTCTGACTACTGGTTTAGGTCTGATCCCTATGGGACATCTGGCAGTTGGACATCCCTCTCACAATCCGGGACTGCTGGCTCCTAACCGCTCACCTGCTTGCCTGCCTGATTGCCCCTACCTGCTTCTGCCTTCCAGCCGGATCACCCCCTAACCTCTCCCCTGCCAGCCTGATTGATACCTAACTGCTCCCCTGCTGGCCTTATCACCCCCAACTGCCCTCCCTTGCTGGCCTGGTCATCCCCAACTGCCTTCCCCTACCGGCCTGATCACCCACAACTGCCCTCCCCTGCCAGCCATCTTGTTGTGGTCATCTTGTGGCAGCCATTTTGTGGCAGCCATCTTGTGATGATGTGAGGGTGGCCATCTTGTGGTGGCCATCTTGTGATGATGTTGCACGAGGGCGTGAAGCCACTTAAGCTTTTATTATATAGGACTAGAGGCCTGGTGCATAAAATTCGTGCACTCGAGGGGGGTCCCCTCAGCCCAGCCTGTGCCCTCCCACCACCACTGATGCGCTCGCCAGCCTTTAGCCCAGTTTATGGATGAGCGGTGCTCCCCCTGTGGGAGCACACTGACCACCAGGGGAAACTCCTGCATTGAACGTCTGCCCCCTGGTGGTCAGTGCGTGTCATAGCGACTGGTCATTGTGCCATTTGGTCGATTTCTGTTCTGCTTGTTCGTTTATTTTGTTTTTTTTTAGATTCAATTGTTGATAGATAGATATATTTATTGCCATTTTACTATTCATATTTTTGTCTTTTATTTTCTTCTTAAAGAAGACCTTTTAATATTTTATGTAATACTGGTTAGGTGGTGATTAAATCCTTTAGCTTTTTCTTGTCTGGAAAGCTCTTTATATGTCCCTTAATTCTAAATGTTAGCTTTGCTGGGAAGAGTATCTTGTTTGTAGGTCCTTGCTTTTCATCACTTTGAATATTTCTTGCCTTCAGGCCTGCAAAGTTTCTGTTGAGCTCCCTTGTAGATAACTAACTGCTTTTCTCTTACTGGTTTTCTTTCTTTGTCTTTAACCTTTTGAATTTTATTTTATTTTATTTTTAAAAATATTTATTTATTTGTTCCAGAGAGGAAGGGAGAGGGAGACAGAGATAGCAACATCAATGATGAGAGGGACTGCCTCTGCATGCCCCTTACTGGGGATCAAGCCCGCAACCGGGCATATGCCTTGACTATTAATCAAACCATGACCTCCCGGTTCATAGGTTGATGCTCAACCACTGAGCCAAAACAGCTTGGCATAACCTTTTGTATTTTAATCATGATGTGTCTTGATGTGGGCCTCTTTGGGTTCATCTTGTTTGGGACTCTTTGTGTTTTCTGAACGTGTATGTCTATTTCCTTCACCAGGTTAGGGGAGTTTTCTGTTATTATTATTTCAAGTAGGTTTTCAATTTCTTGCTTTCTCTCTTCTTCTTTTGGCACCCCATGATGTGAATATTGGTATGCTTGAAGTTGTCCCAGAGGCTCCTGAACTATCTTCAATTTTGGGGATCCTTTTTTTTTTCTTTTTGCTGTTCTGATTCAGTGTTTTTTGCTTCCTCATATTCCAAATCATTGATTTGATTCTCTGTTTCATCTACTCTACTGTTAATTCCCTATAAATTATTCTTCATTTCAGTTAGTATACCCTTCATTTCTGACTGGTTGTTTTTTTTTTTGGTTTACATATCCTTTTGTATGCTGTTGAAGTTCTCACTAAGTTCATTGAGCATCCTTACAACCATTGTTTTGAACTCTGCATATAATAGATTGCTTATCTCCATTTTGTTTAGTTCTTTTTCTGGAGTTTGATACATGTTTATTTGTATCATCATTTTGTTAGCCTCCCTGTATTTGTTTCCATGAATTATGTAGAGTGACCTGTGTTAGCCAGGTTGATGGAGACTCAGATATAGCAGCTGCCTGTCGGCTCTGTGGGGGAAGGCTTAGAAAAGGAACAATAGCCTCTGCCAGAACCTGGGATTCCAGCAGTCTTCCCTCTTGCTCAGACACAATCCTCACCAGTTTTTACAGTCAGAAGTTATGGGAAACTTCTCTTCCTGGCACTAAAACCCTGGGCTGGGGGTCCTGGTGTGGGTCTGAAACCCCCTTGTTCCTCTGCAGCTGAGCTATCCTTTTGGATTTCTATCACATGGATGTTGGACCAGCCCATTCTGTGTCTCTGCCCCTCCTACCAATCTTGATGTGACTTCTTTAAATCCCTAGTTGTAGGAATTCGATTCAGCTAGGATTCAGGCAGTTTGAATGATTAGCATCTAGGCATTTAAGCAAGAATGATATCAGTTTTTGACTGAATTCACTGCAACAATAAAGAAAGGGGTGACTCTCCAGACAAATGGTCACACATGAGACCTCTCCACTTATCCATGTTTCTTTTACCAACAGTGAAAAACATCCTATCTAATAAAAGAGTAATATGCAAATTCACTGTACCTCTGCTACACCCAGAAGCCATGCCCACAAGCCACGCCCACCAGCCAATCAGGAGTGAATATGCAAATAAACCCAACCAAGATGGCTGTGGCCACGGAGAGCAGGAGGGAGGTAAAAGTTTCAATGATAGAAGATAAATAAATCCCAGATCCCAGGGCCTCCACTTGGGTCGCTGGGGGGCATGGCTGGTCTGCAAACCACCACAGGCTCCTTGCCCAGGCCACCCCACACCCCAAGGGAACCCCCACCCTGATCCAGGACACCCTTCAGGGCAAACCAGCTGGCCCCAACCCATGCACCAGACATCTATCCTATCTAATAAAAGAATAATATGCAAATTGACCATTACTCCAACACTAGAGGAGTAATGGACATCTGTCTTCTGTGAAAGTAGGAATGAGCACTGCATGCCCCATTCCCTTTTTGGAATATACTGGCACCATTTAGAGCAGTGATGGCGAACCTATGACATGCGTGTCAACACTGACACGCGTAGCCATTTCTGACGACACGTGGCCGCATGCTGAGGATGAAACATTTGCTGCTCCTGAGGATGAAACATTTGTGACTAGAGTCTTGGAGTTAGTTTTTTCCTCAAAGTGACACACTACCCGAGTTATGCTCAGTTTTTTGGTGAAGTTTGACACACCAAGCTCAAAAAGTTGCCCATCACTGATTTAGAGTCTACCTGGTTCTCAGCACAGATGGCCTCCCCTAAACACTGGCCCTGATCACTGTAACTCAGAGGAAACAGATTCTGGACCATGAATCTGACTCTATAATAGACTGCTTTTATAGATATTTATATTTTTTGTACTCATATTTTGTTTCTTTATCTATTTTGCATACTTTCAAAGAGCAGGGTCAATTATTTCTTCCTATAATGATATTTTGCACCAGTAAGTGCTAATGAATATTTCGATTGATGATGGTTGGAATAAATATTAATGGAAACAAAGCTGAGAATTTAAGGAGTAAGAAAAAGTGCTTAGCTCCAACATCTGTAAAATTTAATATTAAAGAAATGCTGCTTACATTCTGGCCCAGTGTGGACTATGTTCTACAATGCACCCATCAAGCAAAATGAAAATATCACCACTACTCTGTTCCATTAGGGTGAACATTGCTGTGTGCTTGCAAGCTGGTATACGTGCCAAGTTATAGGATTGATTTAAGTGCAGTGATCATATCTTGAGTAGTCAAGGAGTAATTGGGGAAGGCAAGATTGGTTTTGTAGCAAATGATTACAGGAAATCTTACCTGAATCTTTTCAAGTTATTATTTTACTATGCAATGTTTCATTAGCTAATTGTTATTGAGACAATGGAGTTGGTTCCAAAACAGTCAATTACTTAGTCCAATTTGGGTAATAAAAACATTCTATGAATTAAAATATAGTTTACTTTGAAAGGAAATCATGCCTCCCTGGAGGCTGTTCAATAGTTTGGGGAAAATGGTTCTACTATTTGCCTCTTTGTTGCAACATTATATGTTGGGGAAAAACCTAATTACATTTGGATGATTCTAACTACTTTATGGTGCAAACTGCTAAGATATTAACAAAGAAAAACTTGCATGAGAGAGTTGTACAGAGGAAGAAACTGGGAGCCGTGGGATGCACCCAGACTGTGCCAGAGCATACTTGAGAGCCTCCATCTCTCAGCTTTGACGTTTATTCTTCTTTCTTCATGCAGTAAAAACTACAAATAACCAAACAAGGACTCAAAAAGATCCCCCATAGACTTTAGATGATGTATCCACCTGTTAGAATGTGAAAGTACTGAGGCCTTTGATAATTTCTAAATTGTAAAGTGCTTTTTAAAATTAATTTGACTCGTGCTTTTTAGTAGTAAAAATGAATATTTTACTCAGTAATTATACTAGACAACTATAACATTTATGGTCCACTTAAAAAAGCTTTTTGATTTTTTTTTAGGAAGGACTGCAAATGATTCATGGCTATAAAACAATGTGTTTGGGAGGCCTCAATGTTCTTGAAAAGTTTCCTTTTCCACTAATGTGGCATGCAACAAGCAGCTTAGAAAGAGGGTTTTCTTGGGACATAGAGATGGTGAATGTGGTGGCCCAATTCCTTTTGTGTTTTAGAATAGTTTAAATATTTCTATATATCTTCTTTTTTTTAAAAAAAATATATTTTTATTTATTTCAGAGAGGAAGGGAGAGGAAAAGAGAGATAGAAACATCAGTGATGAAAGAGAAACATTGATCGGCTGCTCCTGCATGGCCCCTACCGCATGTGCCCTGACCAGGAATCAAACCATGACCCCCTGGTTCATAGGTCGACACTCAACCACGGAGCCACACCCACCCGGCTCTATATCTCTTCTTTTAATTTGCTGTTTCCTCTCACCTCTATGGCAGAACATGTGCATAGACACACACACACACACACACACACACACACACACACACACACACTCAACTCACACACACTTCTGAGCCTCATTTTGACTCTGTACCTGAGCCTCCATCTACAGTTCTTCAGTACCTGACTGGTTGCATAGGAACCATCTGGAGCTATTTGCACCCTTTCTCGGCATGTCCTATCTGAAGGTGCTCAGGGGCCACATTTGTGCGTAAGGTGCTGTTTACAAGTGACCTGTTGATTTGAGGAGTCAGAAGAGCTTGTCTA
Organism: Eptesicus fuscus; assembly: GCF_027574615.1. Classification (NCBI taxonomy): domain Eukaryota; kingdom Metazoa; phylum Chordata; class Mammalia; order Chiroptera; family Vespertilionidae; genus Eptesicus; species Eptesicus fuscus. The sequence goes on from NC_072477.1 coordinate 96,584,172, forward strand.
AACCTGGAGGACATTCTCCAAGCCCCTGCTCCTGGTCTCCATGAGGGGGCCCTGCAGGAGCTCTCCGTTGGGGGTTCTCTGCTCAGCGATGTGCCCCTGAGACACATTCCATGCTGATGCAGTAAGTGCTGAACTGCCAAACAGCCTTTGTGAAATATCAGAACTGTGCATGACTGTAGAATCTGTTTCTAAAGAACAGATATGGTTTCAAATAAACTATATTTTCTTTACATGATGAAATTGAAAGCAATGCAATATTTAAGCAATTTGTACTATTAATTTCTCTGCATCTCACTTTTTCAAGATTCCCTAGAACTCCTTTCATACTGAATGCATAGTAGATACTAAATTTAATATTGTTGGAAGAGAAGTATTTAAAAAATAGAAATGTTGTGTTCTATACACAGAGAGTGTGGCTGTCTGTAACTTTTCAAAATTACATAATATAAAATTGTAAGTTGCAAAAACTATGCTTTGTGGTAGATGGATTGAATCAATGACCCCAATTCACCCTGAATCTATGGCCTTTTCAATGTGCCTTTAGTGTTTCCCATCAAGAGGTGGAATATATGTCTAACTTACTTTGGCCAAAGGCATGTTCACAGAGTTAAAATAAGCAGATTTTTAAAAAGGTGCTTGCACATTTCTGCTTCTTCTTTTGGTCCTCTGCCTTCACAATGAGAATATATCTATGCTGAAAAATGAGTCAACTCATCCCAGTTTTCCTAACTGAGAACATCCTGGACCAGCTGACAGCCAGCTTTCCCCCAGACACATGAGAGAGCCCAGCCAAGATCAGCAGAGCCCTAAGCCAATTTCGGGTGACTGTCAGTATTTAAGTAAGCTCAGCCAAGCCCAGAAATAGTGTTCGACTAACCCATAGAATCATGCACAAAATAAATTCTTACTATTTTACACCACTGAGTTTTAGAGTATTTGTTAGCCAGCATTGTTGTACAAATAGATTATCAATAAAATAGTAAACACAGTGTAATCTTTGACTCACAAGTCACTTTAGAGTTGTCATTTGAGTAATTATGAAAATGAAATACCTTTGTCCAGTTATGGAATAAGGAAAGTATAAGGGATTGAGGTGAATTGCTCAGGGGATGTGGTATGATAAACATAAATGGTGTCTGAATTGTGGTCAGTTATAAAAAAAATGTACAATTGGCCTATATCCCAAATTACATAAAAGTAAATAAGCAACAAAAGCAAAACCAAAAACACTCTTTGGTTTACGGACCTTTGTAATTTTCTTAGAAAAATTATAGAACTTGGAATATTTAATTTTATTCTTAAATGGATTCTGGATCAATATAAAATAATGGTTTACATTCACATATTTAACATATAGAGTATCATGGTTCTTTGTTTGCAAGCAACAGATACTGACTCTGGCTTAATCAGAAAAAGAATTTATTAGAAGTATATTGAGGAACTCACAGAATTGAAGGGAAGACTGTAGAACTAGCATGGAAATGGAATAAAGCTACAGCATTTTTTAGGGTTAAAAAGGGAAATTAAATAAAAACAAACAATTAAAAAAATGAAAGTCCACTGTATGTGGCTTTAGTTTCAGTTTTCCACTACAACTCCTTTCTTTGTTCCCTTTTACTAGAAAGAAGCAAGGTTGCTTTGAGGCCTGATTAGTGAAGGGTAGAGAATATGGTGGCCAAATAGGAAGACCTTTCTTGCACCTCCTCCCGGGGCCAGACTAGAAATACAACTAAATTGGGGAACATTCAGCTGGAATTATCAACTGAGGTCCAGCTGAGGAGGAAGGACAGAAAAAACCTGGAGACTGGTTGGAAGGGTGAGGTCTTGAGAGGAGCTGGCCCAGCTTTCACGTGTGGCAGGTCTAGAGAGAGGAGGGAATCTCTCGGCTACCGGGGCATTATTTCCCTAAGAAGATTGATGCTCGGAGCCCTGGCTGGGCTCCACAACCCAGAGCATCAGAGTCAAGAACAGCGGCCCAGGTAACATCCAGCCATGAAAGGTGGCAAGACTTCTGGCCATTGGGGAGTCTGTAGCTGGTCAGAGTTAAAACTGCAGTTTTCTTTTGTTTTTGTTTTAAACCTAGAGCACAGGATTTTCTTCTGCAGCTACTCACCTGAAGCTTCAGTGGAGGGAGGGCTATGCTGACTGAAGGTGCCTGAGGAAAGGCTGGGGTAGGAAGCATTGGGGGAAGACGTGGAAAAGAAATGGCTGTGAGTCCTGCATTCCGTCACAACCCCCAAACCAAAACAGCCATTTTTCCTGAGAGGCTCTGGCCCCTTTCAGAAGCCACAGCTCAGGAAAAGGAAAAACCACCACCCTAGGTGATACGGCTTGCCCCACCCTCGGGAGCCCTGCCTGCCACACCCTGCCTCTTGACCTTTGCAGAGGAGAAAGCAGCAGAGGCCAAGCCTATGGGTTTGAACAGTTTCAGGACACATCAGTCACTGGCATGGGGGTGGTGCCAACTGCCCCACTAATCAGGAACCTGACTGATGCTTTCCCCGCAAGGGGGAGCTGATAGAAGCTCCAGATTTCCAGCTAATCCCACTGGACTGCACATGAGGATATCTGCCCAGCTGAAGTCAGGGAAATATTCTGGGTCACTCTCAGAGGACTAGCTCTGGGACAGGAAAACATACCCATCACTGTCCCTGAAATCTGAACAGAACCTCCACCTCATGAGAGACCCAGAGTTCTATACCCTTGATTTTGCCTAAAGCCCTTTCAAAAACAGACTTTGGAGTGATTAAGATTGATAATGGGCTGGCAGGGGATGGCAGGTGGAGGTGGGGCCAAGGAAACCTGGGGAAGTTTGCTGACCCATCACTGAGCCCCCTGCTGCTAATAAACCAGCCTTAGGAAGCAGCTTGGACCCTCCCATGTGTAGCCAAGTCCTATGAAGAAAGAAACAAACTGTGGATGTGGATCATTTGAAGCTTCAAATAAGTTACTGGGAGCCAGAAGAGGACAGTTTCTGACCTTGGTTATCACCTAAATACCTCCTGGGAGGTTCAAAATTCACAGACAAAATAGTCAGCCTCAGTTATCAGAAGAGCAGGATTCAAAGGGAGCTCCCAGGAGGCACTAAACTCCGTTGAGATGAATGGCACTTTACTTTCTTTTTCTTTATCTTCCTTTTCTTTCTTCTTTATTGATTTGTTATTATTTTAGTCTCTCTTTTTTCTTTCATAGATCTAATTTCCTTTCCCTTTTCTTACCATATATTTTCTTTCTTCTTTCTCCTGCTTTCTCTTCATTTTTTCTTTTCTTATTTTTTGTATATCTGCTTTCTCCTCTTTTTTCCTTTTCGTAGTTATTTTCTTTTATACCATTTTCTTTCCTCTATTCTTTATTTCTTTTTTTCATCTCTGTCCTTTCATATTTTTATTCTCGTATTTCTTCTTTTATTGCCCTCTTTTCTCCTTCCTAATTCTTTTTTTGTGGTTGCTTTTGTTCTTGTTGTAGGGGTATTGTGCATGGTTTTGCTTTGTTTTGTTGTGCTGTGTTTTGCCAGCACCTGCACAACAGCTTGTATGATGTGCTTGGGGGTGGGCCTCACAGTCAGCCATCCTGAGAGAAGATTCCTTCCATGAACAAGAAAATAACATTTAAGACCCAATCACAACAGGGGAGCCTAAATAACTCACACAAGGGTCATTCATAGAGCACCCAGCTGGGTCCCAGAAAACACTTAGTACATAAGTCCACCACAGGAAAACTGGGAGGCATAGAAATTTGCTTTAATACATAGAAACAAATACAAAGGGATAGCAAAAATGGGGTGACAAAGAAAAAACACCCAAATAAAAGAAAAGGAGGAAACTCCAGAAACAGAGCTAAACAAAATGGACGCAATCAATTTATCAGACATAGAGTTCAAATTAATGGTTATAAGGATGCTCAAGGAACTTAGTGAGAATTTTAAGAAAGAACAGCAAGAAAAAAGAAATAGAAACCATAAATAAGAATCAGTCATAAATGAAGAATAACACATCTGACATCAAGAATACACTGGAAGGAATCAAAAGTAGATTTAACAAGGCAGAAGATCAAATCAGTGACTTGGAAAACAAGTTAGAAAAAAAACCCACCCAATTAGAGCAGCAAACAGAAAAAAAAACAATTAAAAAGCAGGAGAATAGTTTAAGGGAACTTTGGGGTAATATGAAATATAACAACATCTGCATCATACAGAAGGAGAAGAAAGTAAGCAATAAATAGCAAATCTGTTTAAAGAAATAATGACAGAAAATACTTTTAACCTGATGAAGGAAAGTCACACAAGTTCAGGAAATACAGAGAGTTCTAATCAAGAGGCCTGTTTAGTGATGAAAAAGATCATTCAGGGAGTTGCCTAATGATAACTTGGTAAACAAATCTGTCCCAGTTGTCCCTATAATTAGAGGTGAAGTTAAGCCCAAATCTAAATTCCCTGGTATGTGACAATCACACTCAGAACTGCCTGGGAGGCCTGTGCTATTGTTCATTGACAGGCATAGCTGTATATGCATGGCTTTGGGATGACCAGGTGGGAAAAATCATCTAGGAGCTGTGGGACTCAGGTGAGTTTCTCAACCAATTTGAGCCTTGGTTTCTTTATCCATGAAATAAGGATAAAAAAGGTATCTGCCTCATAGGGTTGTTGTTGAAAACCTTTCATATACACCTAATCAAGTAAAGTTAGCTTAGTTCTGCTCAAAGGGAACTTTAGTGGGATAATGAGTTGTTTGTTCTTCATAGAGAATGAAGACTGAGGCAGGTGGTTAGTGGAAAGATAGTAGGCTTTAGGCCAGATGAGCTTGCTTGCAGACTTGGTTCTACACAAAATATGTGACCTTGGGCAATGTTCTTATCTTCCCTGAACCTGGGTTACTCATTTGGAAACTGAGGAAATATGGCCTTTGGAGACTTGTTTGGAATACTGAACATCTGTAGAGTGCTCAGTTGTATCTGGAATTTAGTGGGCAGCCAACAATGACAGTCCCTTCTCTCTCCTTAGAGTGGCTGAGGTGTTCTACTCTCATGTAGCCCTTAATGGAAAAGTGGAACAGGGTACAGACTTCAAGGTGTTCATTTTATTACAGCCTTATTCCCAGGAAAGCACATCAGCTGGCAGTAAGTCTAGTGCCATCTGCCAGAGAAGTCGTTGTGCCCTAAGCAGATTCCTTCTCCCAAGATCACTTTCTGCTCTGTAGTTATTCATTTAGAGCAGCAAAGACTAAGAAAGCTGAGTCACTAACTGGGCCACTCTCACCACTGACCTCCCAGCAGGCATCTCTCCTTCCCTTCTTCCTCCTCCTCCTCTGTTTTCTCCTAATACTACCATTAATTTGACTTATGGTGCCATGAGGGAGAAATGTCATCTCATATCTGTGTTTCACATTTTTACTTCCATTTTAGTGATATATCTCTTTGTCCACTAGGTACTGTAATACTCAGAGAGGGAAATGTTCATGTGGGATTTTGAACTTCGTTCACACACAAGTGAAGATACTCAGGTTAGAAACATTTCTGACTTTTGGCAATATTTTTCTTGGCCAAATATTTTCAACCTTTGGCTACATTCTTACACTGTCTTTAGAGTTATGAGGATTTGGGGAAGGGTTTGGTGAGTGGGAAGAGTAGTTGCTTCCAGAAAGGAAGAGGTGGGAGAGAGAGAGAGAGAGAGAGAGAGAGAGAGAGAGAGAGAGAGAGAGAGAGAGAGAGAGAGAGAGAGAGAAGTATTGAGGAAAGGGGAAATTACTCCTTCTACCCCTCTTGAGTTCTTATGGCTAGACTAACAATAAAAATGATACAAGACCAGATTAACAAGATAAAAATCAAGTTAATACGTGCACACGGAGGTCATAAATGATGCTCAGAGAAATAATCAAAGATGACATTGAAATTTTTTAGACAACGAAACAATAAAATTTTAAAGAATTGACAGGAAAAAGAAACTTAGGTTTGGATACTCACTATATGAGGAATTTAAGCAAAGTTCAGGTTTGAGTAGTAAATTAGTAAAGGAGTAACAGATTTGTTTTTAGAGACTTTTTGGCCCTGCCTTTCTCAATTGCAGTGGTAAAGGTGTCTCCCTCAACACCCCCACTGGAGTAAGGAGGGCACCTTTCACAGAGGAGATTCATTCCTGCATTCAATAAGACAAGGGAGCACCATGGTGCCCAATCTGCACCAGCTGCTTGTCAAGTAACTTTAATTTGAAATAATCAACATACCTTGTGAGATATTTTGGGTGGCCTGCCCTGGACTTTGACAAAGGAAGTAATAAAAGAAGGAAGAAGAGGAGAGAAAGAATTTTATGGAACATGCCAGTTCAAGTTTTCCAAATCAAAATTCATGTTTGAAAGATGTAATGTTGTATTGACTCCAATCTATATAAATACAGGGGTGTCCCTGCATCTACACAGAAACCATACTTTGTAGAAAACCCTCACTTCCCCACCTGCTTTCTCTCTTAGACTAGAATGGAGATGGCATATCCTTTAGAGTAAGATTTCTTAGCAAAAAGAATTAAAAATTTAGCAGACATTTATGTGAAAGAATGAGCTCTATTTGGCGGCAAAGCTATTGAGTGAAAGGAAAATGGAACTTGGGAAATCTAGTTCAGCTTAATATTTGTGATTCATTCACAGCCAGAGCATGGGTTCTTTCTTCAAATAAAAACAAAACAGTAATTTGCTCAAATGATGGCATTTTTCCATGTTTGCTTCAGATGGTAAGCTTCCCACAGGATTCTCTTGGGTCTGTGGTGACATTTCTGTTTCTACTTCCCCTTGGGTTGGTTTACTGCTAAGGTTTTACTTGTCCTGCTTTGTCAGGAAATAGGGAAATCTTTGAGAAAAAAAGGTGCAATAGTTTAGTTTGATTCTTTATATTTGATGACAAATTCATAATTTAGTTCATTTAGAAAACGAATCATGAACACTCTCCACCCTTCATCCTCTATCTCCTTCGAATCTTAATAATAACTAAGATTTATGAAATATTTTGAGTGTTTGTTTTGTTCTAGGCACTGCTCTAAGTACTTTTCATGGGTTAAGTCATGCTAATACATGTGAATGCTGAATTGGTCTGTTTTTGTTTGCAGACATTTCTCAAGGGCTGAGAACACTGCCTGGCAGATAGTGATGCTCACTACATATTTGTTAATGAACAAAAATCCCTCATTATGTCCCTATGAAAAAAATAGTTTACAGATGAGGAAATTGGGAGACCAAGAAGCTAAGTGACTGTTCCAGGTGATGTGGGTATGAAGTGGAGGAGCTGGTGGGGGGCAGACCTTGGCTGTTGGCTAGAGAGCCTGTGGTCTCTGTCACTGTAGATACAGTCTTGCTTCCTCTCAATCTTCTCCAGAAACCCAATCATCCAGAAAGGCTGGTCAATGCACAACAATATCATAACACTGGCATTTTCCTGCTTCTCTTATTTCCCTCCAATCATTCTCCCATTGCTGTCTCCATCCTCTCTCCTGATGGCACCTAAAAAATTCTCATTCATTTTTTTAATGCCCAATGGAAACTCTACTTTTCCCCAAGCCAAGCCTGCCTGTGCCCTCAGGGATATCTCCTTGCCTCCTATGCCCATGTATCTGTACCACATCTTCAACACTAACCAAATTGAGTCTTGGTTACCTTTTATATGGATAAATACTTTTGTCCCTTTTAATCAGATAACAAGCTCCCAAGGGGCAGTGACAATTTTGGAGGCCCAGCATTGAAACTCTGTTAAGCAATCATCATTCTCTCCCCAAGTCCCTCACCTGCATTGTGTGCCATTTTTCTCCTCATGGTAAAGAGAGATAATATTGAAAGGGGCTGGGGTTTAAATAGAGACTAAATAAAACCAAAGAGTAGGTTTAGTGTAGGAAAGGTAATTTAGCACAATGGTTAAGAATGTGTAATCTGTTCTCAGTCTCAGTTTGCTCAGGTTCTAATTCCAGAGACACTGAATTAATTATCTATTATTGTGTAATAAATACCCACAAACTTAGAGCTGTAAGGTCACCATAAATATCATTTCTCCAGATATCTCATGAGGCTATAGTCAAGATGTCAGCCAGGGCTGCCATCATCTGAAAGCTCAACTGGGCCAGAGGACCAGCTTCCAAGGTGGCTCTCTCACGGGGCTGGCTCTTGCTAAGACACCTTAACTCCTTGCCATGTGGACCTCCCCACAGCACTTCTGCCTTATTCTGTTTGTCATATGGACCTAACCTGATATAGTATGTGATAAAATTGCATGAAGGCATGGATACCAGAAGGCAAGATTATTTGGGACCATCGTGGAAGCTGGCCATCACACCCACCACTAGCTCAGACACTTTACTTCACAACTTGAAGCCCAATTCCCTCATCTGTAAAATGGGGACAATTATTGGCACTACATCACATTATAAAGCTCTTGCAAGAATTAAATGAGTTAACACAGGTAAGGGGCTGAGATTACTATTCAAATATTAACTATTATTATTAGAAAGTGAAAACTTATCTCAGAGGAAGAAAGGCCTGAACTGAGAAGCTTAGACCGCCCCCCCGCCCCTCAACCACACTGGTCCCTTTTTTTCCCACCCCTTCCCCAGCTCTGAGTACTTGTGTCTAAGGCAGCAATGGGGTGAATGTATTTTCAGCATAAAAGTACTTTCCAAAGAGGACCTTTCAGTGTAGGGCAGAACCTGGTTATTGGCTACAGAGGCTTTCGTAGAGTTGCAGTTTTAATTTCACTTTTTGCTCAGATTTCCTGACAGACAATATATTGATCAGAAAGGATTTGTCTCAGAGATAAGGCAACTTGGGTTATTCAACACCAACACAAGATGAAATGATGTCAATGAACTGCCCTCAAAAATGGGTGAATGTCACTTGCTCCTTTGGGGCCACTTACTGAGGATTCATTTAAGATATGGAAATGGTTAAGATTAAAAGATAGTCCTATGAATATATGGAAAGTAGAAAAGACAAACATTCATCAATTAAATAGTTTTGGAGTATCTACTATATGCCAGACACTATGTTAAATCTGGGAAAATAATGGAATTCAATTTCAAATAATTGAAAAACCAAGACAAGTAAGAGTTCCTGACTTCACGGAGCTTACAGCTAAACTGGTGGAGCAGACTTCAATAAAAAATTACACAAGCATATGTACAATTGCAATCTCTAAAAAAAGAGGTATATTATAGTGGAAGTCATACATAGGTGGGTGAGCATAAGATTTGATTGGCCAGGGACAGTCCCAATTTATATCCATATCCTAGAATAATTAACCATAATGCCTAACTTGACTCTCAAAATGGTCTAGGTCTGGAATAGAAACTATAATAATAGCCAGGAAGGTTAGGAAGGCTTTTCTGGAGAAATGATTGATGTATTGAGATATGCAGAAATACAAATTAACCAGTCAAGTAATGTGGGGTAAGAGGATTTTCCAGGCAGAGGACAGCACTTATACAAAGGCCCTACTAAGAGAACAAGCAGAGAACATTCCAGGAGTTGAAAGTCTAGTGTGATTGAAGCATGGGGAACATGGAAGTATAATCTAAAATGAGGTGGTTTAGGTTGTGGGGGACAGACCATGCAAAGTCTTAAACACCAGGTGAAGGTTGTGGGGTTTTATTGTAAAACCAAAAAGAAGCTGCCAAGCCAATGTTGCTTAGATGGTTGAGGTTGACCCATGAACCAGGAGGTCTTGGTTTGATTCCTGGTCAGAGCACATGCCCAGACTAAGGTTGACCAATGAACCAGGAAGTCTTGATTCGATTCCCAGTCAGGGCACATGCCTCCATCACCAGTAGGGGGCACGCAGGAGGCAGCTTATCAATGATTCTCTTTCATCATTGATGTTTCTCTCTCTCTCCCTCTCTGTCCTTTCTCTGATATAAATTAAAAAAAAAAACACTTAAAAACAACAACATGAAGCTAAAGAAGTGTTTAATCAAGGAAGTTGCATGATCAGATTGACTTTCCAAAGAATTCACTCTGATTGTACATGGAGAAGAGGATAGACGGGCATCAGTACTGAGGGGACTAGAACTGACATAGAGATGTGGAAAAATATGAGAGATATTAGGAAAAGTTAATATATTAAGTGATGGTTTGGATATAGGAGGTAGAGGATTTTTCAAAAATGCCTCTTAAGTTTCTGTTTACATAGTGGGTTTATTATGACAGATCAGAAATACTGAAAGAGTACTAGGTTCAGAGGGAAAACGTGAGTTTAACTTTACACATATTAACTTTAAAGTATCTTTGAGAGACCCAAGTGGATTTATCAAGTAGGCAGCTAGATATGTGGGTATGAAGTTCAGAGTAGAGCCTGGGCTTGAGATTAGTTTGTGAGTCAGTGCATTTTGTGCTTGACTGATACATGGAGCTCTTTTTTCTGGGGAGGAGAAGTGGCCCTCTCATAGAGCTTGGGGGAATTCCAACATTACAAATGTGGCAGAAGATGCTGAGACAGCAAAGGGACTATGAAGAGCAGCAGAGTGGCAGGAAGCAACCAGAAAAGTGAAGCATTTTAAGTCTAAAGCACTTTTAAGGCTGAAAGTAACACAGGAGGGCTGTCAACAATGCTGAAAGTGATCCAGAGGTATTTTTAGTGGGGTGTGCTTAGAACAAGGCATGGTGAGCAATAGCCTTTGCTGAGCTTCTCCTAGAGAAGAAATGCAGGGCACACACAAGTTAGTTCCGATACCCTGAAAACATGGGAGGGACAAAGCGATGGAGAGCACAAGGAGAGAGCAAACTAATTCACTGAAGCTTTCTCCAGGATCTAGGATGTTCTCAACCATAAGGACTTTTAGTAAAACTGAAGTAAAGCAAAGCCTGTCCTCATTCCTTTCTTAGTTTATTCAGCCTGATCTATCCATATGGAGGGAGGAGAGGAAGTGGGGGATGGTGTGTATTAGAAATTTCACTGCTATTGTCTGGAGAGTTGTGCGAGTCTGACATAAATCTGGCCCAACTTAATGGTTCTTTGTATATTGGTTGCTAATCAGGTATTGATAAAGCCTAATATTCATGACACCTTTGAGCTCCTCATCACTATACCCAGGTACATCACACACCCTGTGACCGAAATATGGTCTCTGTGCCACAGAAACACATGACAATGATTGTGGTGTTCACTATAGAATTCATGTCTTTGGGAGCCGCATAGAATATAATAATTTGCTGCTCACTCAGTAAACCAGTGATTAACCACATGTAAATCTGATTGTTTCTTTGTAGAAGCCCAAGCACAAAGAAACACAGACAGATACACACTCTCGCATTCAAAGGGTGCCTTGCTTTGCCGATAGATGTGTTCCCGAAATGTGTGTGTTCAACAAATTTTTGTAAACCAAGTAATATGTTTTTCCTTGATTCTACATTCTCATTTCAGAGATGATTTATACTGATTTAATATCAAATGACAATGTTTCTTAACGTTTTGGCTAAAAGTTATTTTCTTTGTTCCTTCTTTCTCCTCTACTGCCCCCACCCAATTTTTTTTTTTTTTTTTTGGTTCAGTCAAGAATTTAATGATCTAAAAACACTTAAAGCCATTAGGAAGTTACCATAAGGAGAAGAATCCTTTCACAATATTATTAATTCATGGCTCTGCTGGGACCCTGAGGTCTAGCATGTGTTTAGAAGATGACATTCTGGAGACAAGCGTCTGAACCAGAGGACCTCTGACTGCAGGGCCCAGCGAAGTTTATGACGCAGACTAGAAATGTGACTTCTCATTTGCTTTGATTACTTTCTCTGAAATTTGTCTTTCCAGACCTGGATTTATGCTGGAATAAAAAAGGGGAAATACTTAAAGACATACACACCCTATAATATAATCACAAACATTGGAAGATTGTCAAAGGGAAAGAGAGGAGTCAGGAAGTAGCAAAATTAAATGGAAACTTGAGTCCTAATTCACCATTTCATGCCTTGGCAATGTGGCTGATACAGCAATGATGTATTGGGGGGCTTTCCAAGTTATGGGTGGGAGAGCTACAACTTATGGGTTAAGATCCTTTTCCTTTGCACCCAGAATGGAAAACTGGCCCAGCTTAAAGGCAATTGACACAGTAGGAGAAATAAAGACAGTTTAAGTTTGAACCTAATGTGCATGCATATAGAAGTTGAATTTTTTTTTCAGTGAATTTTCTGAGCATTTTAGACATAATTAAGGAAGCAATTTTCAAAACAAGAGAAATATCTTCATAAGTTCTATTTTCAAATGGAAAAGAATATGAGGATATCAGACATGGTGTCTATTCACAGGTTGAATTTGGGGGCTCAGTGTATGTGCAACTTCTGCCAAATGAAAGAGATGTTTTGAGTAATCAGGTTGCAAGCAGAGATAGAATAAAAAGTTATTTACAGGGGGACTTTTCTGGTATTGGGCCCTTTGAACCATGTTCATTGGTTGCCTGAAGGGATTCTCAAACTCTAATTCTGGATGTTTTCTCCTCAATACCTTGGAGCAAGTTACAGATGGCTGAAAATTCCTTGGCACTTTTAATGAAAGATGGAATCTATGTTTCCTCTCCTTGAACTTAGTAGGCTCTGTGACAACTTTGATACATAGAGTACAGTGGACGTGACACTGTGCCAACTTCCATGCTGGTTCTTGCAGTCCTGAGCTGCCATAGCAGAAGTCTAACTACTATGGGAGAGTCTATGTAGAGAGGCTTGGACACCATATGGAGAAGGAGAGGACCCAGTTGAGCCCAGATGGCCTGACGTTTCTGCCAATGTGCCAGGCATTTGGGTGAAGCCATCTTGTACCTGCAGCCCAGCCCTGTTGCCACCCAAAACTCCCCCCTGTCCCCAGTCAGCACCACAGAAGAAGTGCTAGGTGAGCCCTGCTGAATTTATGACCCTTGGATCATGTGGATAAATACAATGATTTTTGTCAAGAAGCAGGTCTCTGATAAGAACCTTTGAACTATCCAAAACAATAAAAAAAGTTGTCCTATTTCAGAAATTCCTTTCCAAGACACATGACTCATTTATAGCCACCTGAAGATTACAATCTAGAGCACAAATTCCAGGCAGCTTTGAGACATCTAAATTTGATTAGGCAGACAAAAAAAATTAAATTCTTATCTGGTTTTTGAAACTTTCTCATGGATGCCTGAAGAACAGATGCCATACATTCTTATTGACCTTTGCTCTACTGATTATAATCACATTCCCTGACAGAAAGTGCAGCAGATTAGAACAAGTCATAATTTTTAATAGGCTATTTCAGGAGCAATATATTAGATTTGTAGAAACCTCATTCCAGAACATTAAGGCAATTTTATTGAGGAAATGTAAGAACTAAGCTCTTCTACCTCTGCTCAAACTTAAAGGAATGGATGGCTAAAGTTGCAAATTGATTTGATATACATCATACTTGGAGATACTACTCTTCTGTCTTAAATAAATCAATAATTTCAACTCAGTTTTTGCTCTGTGTATAGTGCACACGTTTTTCTAAAATGGTCAGGCAATGAACTGTTCTGGGTATTCAAATATTCAGATATTTTAGTTAATTGAGAATTTCAATCCATACCAAACAGCAGTAACCAATTTCAAAGAATTTCAAGTAAGTGAAATGATTTTTTCCTCATCTAAAGATTCAGAGGGTGCTTGTGTTTCCACAGTGCCCAAGGGGGCTGTTAGGAACCTCATGCTGTAAAGTTCAAGAAACTGGGAAATCGGGTCTGAAGTCTATTCTCACTCCAGATTCCAGAATCTGGATGTTGTTCATTGACCATGTTTCTTTTGTGCTTATAAATCAAGAGCTCAGGAAAAAAAAAAAAAAAACCCACCTGCTTGCTTGAACTCTCTTGGTGCTCTAATTTGGTGTAAACAAGCATTTACTATACATCGATAAGCACCTATTCCCTGGAAATGTTTTCTGCTAAACTCCTGGAAATGTTGGGAAGTATTCTTGTGGGAGCTTTGTACAAACCATTTTAAACACCGTGGCAGGAGCAAATGCGCTCTCAGGAAGGTGAGCAGGAACACCATGAGGGCAGCAGTGTGGAGAAGGCAGGGACTTGAGCACAGCAGGCAAAGTGACCATGCCTCCCCTGGAGGGCAGCACGTTAGAGGGTTCACTGCCATTTCCCCGGCGATTCCAGACACAGGCTTTCAAAGGGGTCAACTCTCAGTGCATATGTCTGACTAGCACTGAGGAGTTTCCATTGAGAACTGTGTCATCGCCATCCCGTCATTTTCATGTATGGAAATGGAAGCAAAGGCATGAGGAGGGCAGAGCCAGTGTGCTCCTCCCTCTGCAGGACACAGCCTCTCAGGCCAGGAAGCAGAACCACAGGGGCCAAGTCTGATTTGGGTATTTGTTGTCATCATCAACAATGTAAATCAGATTTCTGGGTTCATGAGAGTGGGATGAATCTGGTTCCCGCTAGCCTGCCTACAGTCTATGTGCCTTTTCCCTCATGGCCTTGGCCCAGCATGAGAGGAATCTCACAGCACATAATGGGCTTTGGAGGCCAGCTCTGGGCAGGCCATTTCCCCAGTGTGTCCCTGTGTTCACAGTCCAGATATTTCATTCACAGCCAGTTAGTTCCTGGCAGCCAGAATGGTCAGCATTTAGGTTTCTTCTTCTTTTTTTAATTCTCACCCAAGGGTATGCTTTTATTGATGTGAGAGAAAGGAGAGAGGGAGAGAGAGAGAGAGAGAGAGAGAGAGAGAGAGAGAGAGAGAGAGAGAGAGAAGTTGATTCCTATATGCAACCTGACTGGGGATTGAACCCGCAACTTAGGTATGTGCTCTGACGGGGAATTGAACTCCCAACCATTTTGGTGTACAGGATAACGCTCCAACCAACTGAGCCACCAAGCTGGGTAGCAGTTAGGTTTTTTACTGAAGTTTTGGAGACAATCTCCAAATTGGCAGAAGTTACCCCAAAATTCTAACCAACCTGGACTCTTCACCTGCTAACTGGCTTTGAAGCACGTGGAATCTTGAAACCAGTTCCTTTTTATGGATATATATTTTATGTATAAAAAAGTAATTATCAAACGAAAATCTCCTTATGCCTTTCAAGCATCTGTGAATATGAAGTTCCAGTGACTGTATGATTAGAAGGTGAATGACTGTATAAATTGAGGGTGAATGACTGTGCATGGAGGGCAAATGAATGACTGTGCAGATAGAGGCTGAGTGAAAATGTGCATGGAGAGTGAAAGAATGACTATGTAGATGGAGGGTGAATGAAATGACTATGTGCATGGAGGGTAAATGAATGTGTGCCTGCAGGGTGAGTGATGTGTAGATGGAAGGTGAATGAAATGACTGTGTGCATGGAGGGTGAGTGAATGAATGAATGGCTATTCCATTTGCTGGATCATCAATGGGAACCCACAAATAGCTGCCAATGGGGGCAGTCAGGCTATTTGTGAATGAATAGGTAGTATATTTATGTCACCTGATGATTGAGTTAATTTGTTAATGGAGTCAGTTAGATCTAAAAACAGTGGATTTTCCCAGTCTGAACTTTCTGAACATGTGAAGGTTTTTGGGTTGCCAGGCACACGTAAAATTCCATTGTTAATATAGCAAATATTGACTGAAAATGTGCCCGGCTCTGTACTGAAGCTAAAGTATGAATCTAGGCAGGAATGGTTCCTGCCTAATAGAACTTATATCAGGAGGGGAAGTCACCTTAGACACACTGTTATATAAGTTGTTGATTACCATGCGACAAGTGTGGTAATGAAAATGTGCAGGAATAAAATGGAAATGTCCAATGAGAATATAAAACAGGAGATCTAATCTTGTAAGCTGGTAGGTAATAGCAAGATTCCTTTAAAAAAGATAATTGAAGTTGATAGGAGTTAGCTAGGGCAGAGGGAAAGGTGTTCTAGGCAGAGGAACAGCCGTGGGAAGGCCCTAGAGTTAGTGGAGCTTGGCAAGGTGCAGGAAGCTAACTAGCCAGTGGGAGAGTTGGACTGAGATCACCAAGGGCCTTACAGAATATTTTAAAGATTTGGGATTTTATGCTAATGACTTTTGGGAGTCACTAAGGTTTTCAAATGGAGATGTGATATGATCAGATAGGGATTTTCCACAGATTATTTGGCTGCTCTGCAGAGAATGTACTGGAAGGAACAAGCATGGACACAGAACAGTTAGGAGCTGACTATAGAATCCAGGTGAAGAGATACTGGCAGTTTTGCATGAGGGCTGGAGGGAGGTTGGGGACAGAAAAGGAACAGTGATGGCACCATCCCTCTGGCCTCAGCCCTGCTCATTTTTGAAGAGGAATTTGATCATCAGAGAATAAAGGCAGGAAGGGAAAATCGTCAGAAGTCCAGTCATTCAACAAATGCTTATTGCTCACCACATTAGGCACTGTTTATAGCACTCCAGGGTACAGAGTGAACGAGATCAAAAACGAAATGACACTCTGAAGGCAAGCAACCTTAAAAGCCATATTCCCCCATTTTTTTTTTCACCTCAAACACTTCCCTGTGTCATGTTATGTACTGCATGGAAGCACTAATATAATCTTTACAGCTTTTCCTACATTTCCTTTATTCATCATTCTCCTTTTTCTCTCCTCTTCTGTAATATATCCTAAGGATCTAGTATAAAATTTATTCCAATTTTCTGAAAAAGTTATTTGAGAAATGAAATGCTAAAAGTTGAAAATGTATCAAAAATTTTATTTCTTCATAGAGAGCTAAGTCTTGCTTTGTGGTCTAAATCTGAGATATTTATTTAGTAATTACTCTGTGCTAGGCACTGTCCTAAGTGATTTTTATCTATTAACTCTCTTAATATATATCTTCATAGCATTAGTGAGTATTATTACTGTCTCTATTTTATAGTTGAGAAAACTGAGGCACATGGCAATTAAGTAATTTGCAGAGGGCTCACAGCTAGTAAGCGCCAGAGTGCTATGCTGCCTCTCCAGATGAAGAGACATATAGAATTCCTCTTTTCATCCCGGTCCCTATAAAGCCACTCCCTTCAAATTAAGCTTTAAATGGGCACAACCAGAAACCCAGCTCCATTGGTAGAAAATTCTCAGGATATTCTGCAAGCCAATCCTGTCACTCTCCCTCTGGGTTTCGGGCCTATGGCTGCTGTTGCCCTTATCAAGAGGCCTGGTTTCCTTTATGCTCTGGAAGCCATGCTTTCTCGTGCTGACCCTTCATATGTCATTGAGAATGAGAAGAATGTGATGAAATGCTATAAAGGCCAGAAAGGGGGATCATAGGAAGAGAATGTCCCTTGCTTCCATCAGCCCACTGGACTATCCTTTGGAAGATAAAGTTTATAAGCTATGAGTGAATCTGTAATTTTGGTGAACCAGACTTTGGAAAACTTCCCATCTGTTTTGTGTTTAAAAATGAGCTTTTCAAATCAGGGATTATGTTAATGCTAGAGATGGAAACATTCCCGAAGGTAGGATCATTCAGATGTGATTTCGTGGAGAATGTATTGAAGTTTGGTATCTAATCCAGAGTCTGTGTCCCTAGTAAACAGACACAATCCCGCTCCTGGCCCATGGCTTCTTTGACAACTAAGTAAGGAACAGATTGATGGGGACGAGGGGAAGTGACAGAGCAGGGAAAAGGGGCATGAAGACAGGGAGACAGGGAGAGGAGAACAGTTAGGGAGGATAGCATTTCAACAGATCAGATGCTTCTCCATGCTGGCATGGTGTTAGGAAATTATCTTTACTGTCCATAGGTGACAGTCTACTGGTAAGTTTGACTTGTCTTTTGTAAAATCACCACAGTACCATAGAGGGCTCTGCCATAGAACACATCTGCTCAATCACTTATTGAGGAGGGGTGGGGGCAACTTTTAATTGCTTCAATTTCTTCTTGAATCTTCATGGCCCCCATCCCAATGAAGGTTTTGAAAAACAGAAGTCCCCATGTCCAAAATCAGAAAGAAAAAAACATATTTGAAATAATGGGAGAAGCCACGCTCATCATTGTCATGAGAGAGTGATTGTAGGCTGGAAGGTTTGAAAGCAGTCATTTGTATCCAGCAAAAAAGCATCTTTAATGCAGAGATCTCTGTGAAGAACACTTGTCACCAGCTGGGCTCCATCTCTATCAAGGAAGACACAAGAGGAAGTGGGCCCAAGAGGATGGATATGTGTTAAGTGTAATATAAATAGATAGTTAAAGCAAAGCTGGTGTATAGGGGAAATAATCTGACAGCTCATCCAGGCCCCAGGACAAAGAGCCCACGAATCTGTTTTTTAAGTTTATCCTGAATACTTCTGTGTCTCTTGAAATGACAATAATGTCATTTTGGCGCACCAAACTGTGGCTGTTTTGCCCACTACTGACAATTTGGACCTCTGGGCCATTATTCCACTCAGTCCTAGAGCCCAGGTCACCCCATCTGCTTCTGCAGGCAGATGCAAAAGGTTACACCAGAGCAAGGAGCAGGTGGTAGTATATGGTACTGATGGGGATGAAGAGGTGGGGTCAATGCTGATGGAGGGAAAGGCCTCTGGCTTTATGAAGCTAGTTAGAGACATGGTAATTTATAAGACTTGAATAACTTCTTTAAAATAGATTTTTTTTATTGTTAATAGTATTAGAGATATCTCCAACCCCTCCCCCCCCCGCCCCAGCCTTTACCTCCCTCCTCCCAGCCCCTACTCCCTGCCCGCCCCCACCCCCCCAGGTCTTCAGTTCCTTATTGCCCATGTCCATGGGCTATGCATATAAGTATGTAAGTTCTTTGGTTTATCTCTTCTCGTCCCCTCAACTCCACATCAAGGTATGTCAGTCTGTTCCATGCCTCCATGCTTCAGGTCTTATTTTGATGGTCAATTCATTTTGTTCATTAGATTCCACAAATAAGTGAGATCATGTGACCTTTATATTCTCCTTCCCAATCTCATTTCAAAGGATTATAATTTTGAGTATGAGAATTATTAAACCAAAATATTTTTAGGGACTCTTCCAAACCTCAGATACAAAGAGAATCAATTAAAGGGAGGAGTTTCATTTTGAAAAAGTATCTGGGGAGAATTTCAGGGCTAGCTTCAGGTTGTACCACTTCCTGTCATTCATGCTTCAGCGGTGTGTGTGTGTGTGTGTGTGTGTGTGTGTGTGTGTGTGTCTTTGTGTATCAGGGGAGTGTATTTGCAAAGCTGGTTGCAATTTCACAAGAGTATTCTTAATTAATTTTAGGATGGAAGTGAGAGAATTATTTAGCATGTATATGGCTATTTAATCTCCTTTCTTTTTTATCTTTGGTTAAAATATTTTATTGAATTTATTGGAGTGACATTGGTTAATAAAATTATATAGTTTTTAGATATAAAATTATATAATACATCATCTGTATATTGTATTGTGTGTTCACCACCCAAAGTTAAGTCTCCTTGCATCACCATTTATCTGCCCTGTACCCTCTCCTACTTCCCTCCACCTCCCTTCCCCCCTGGTAATCACCATACTATTTCTGTGTCTATGAGGTTTTTTCCCTTTTGCTTAATTCCTTCATCTTTTTCTCCTAGCTCTCCTCTCTAACAGCTGCCTGTTTTCTATATCAATGAGTGTTTCTATTTTTTGTTTTTTGTTTATTTCGTTCATTAGATTCCACTCTCCACTACTTTCTTGAGGATTAAAGACAGAAGCTTATCACCAACAGAACTTGCCCTGAATAGGTTTTCTTAGAAGCTAAGTGACTAGGGATGGTGACTCTACAGTAACACCACTTCCTCCTTCTATAATCCCCACAGAGGCTTCTCTCTCCAATAATGAAGAAATTAAGTCTCAAACATTTGGGTATTCGGCCCTTTTTTTTTGTTTTCTCACCTGAAAGAGAACTTGGAACACCTTATTGGACTCAATTCTCCTTAACTGTGATATTAGGGGCTGAGAAAATAATAACAAGAAGTTTTATTTTTCAGAGTAAAATTGCCATTGCTGACAGAAATCAAATTTATAATACCAGGAAAGTCTGTTTTTAATTTCTGCCATCTTTCTGGAATAGTGTGTGGCTGATCTCTCACTTCTGGAATTAGATTGCATTCCCAAGTTCAAACATGCCTGCATTTAATTTGGGTATGTTCACGCATGCTGTGTCTGTGCTGACCGGTGAGGAATGGGGCTTAACTTAAGCACTGCAGCACTAGCTGAGGAGCATTTTAACTTGTAACGGGTCTTCTAAGACTCAAGGATTTTAAACCATGGCTTTTCAAAAGGTGGGTCTGATTGTGCATGTGCCAAAGGGAGAAAGCGGCAGCAGTGGGGAATAGGGTGTTTTATAAAGAATCACAAAAACAGAATTATATTTAGCCAGGCAATTCTCTCTTTGCTTACATATCTAGGAAATAAGCCGGAAACATAACAAGGAATCAGCATGATTACTGATACTGAACAGCGAAAAAATGTCTCCCCCCTCTTAGTTTCTCTTTCTGCCAGCTGAAGACAAGTTCTGAGGTGGCTGTTTCTAGAGGACTCAAAATTCTCGGTGTAAATTAATACAATTTATCATATGGACAGAGCTAAAAATCAAAGTCAGATGATCATCTCCAATAATGGTAAAAACATATTTCACAAAATTCATCAACAGTCTATGTTAAAGCAGAGAAAGCTTTAGAATTGAGAAAGCTTTCTTAACACAGCAAGTGATATATATCTCAGCCCAAATCCCACATCTAGTGGGAAATGCTAGAGGCATATTTACTAAGTCAGGAACAAGAAAAGAATAGCCATTATTCACCATTACTATTTAACCCTGTACTGGAGGTATTAGCTAGTGTGATTGAACAAGAGAAAATAATTAAGGGGATAAGAATTAGAAAGGAAGAGATAAAAGTATCCCTCTTTACAGATGATATTGTTATATATCTGGAAATCCCAAAATAATCAATGGAAAAATCTACTCTAAAAATTTTAGTGTGGATGCAGGATATAAAATTAACTTACAGAAATCAAAATCACACACAGACACACATTACCTAGTAAGGAAAAATAATGGAAGATAAACCATATTTAAAGCAGCAAAATACAAAATGCTTAGGCTAAAACTGAATAAGAAATTGGAAAATTACATGAGGAAAACTATAAACACTCTTAACACTTGAAAAAATAATAAGACACACCATGTTTGTACATAACAAGATCAAGCAGATATTCATCAATTCTCCTTATATCAATTTATATGTTTAATTGATTTTAAAGCCCATTTAGAAGGATAAATAAATAAGAAAAAGAAAAGGAAGGGTGTGGGGTATAGTCCTACTATATGTTAAAATATTTTTAAAGCCTCTATAATCATAACAGTTGCTATTGATGTATGAATAGACAGACCAATGAAACCAGATAGAAAAATCCAGAAGGAAATACAAGAGTATATGAAAATTTAGTATGTGAAAAAAGGAGAATCTCAACAGTGGAGGGAGACAACTGGATAGTCATATGGAAAATATAAATTTAGATATTTCCTCACACTATGTAGTAGAATAAAATCCAAATGGATTAAAGATCTAAATACAGAAAGTAAAACATTTGAGTACTAGAATAAATATAGATAAATTCCTTTATTATCTTTCAGTTAGGAAAACCTTCCTACCTATACTCAAGATCAAGCAACAATAAGAGAAAAGATAAATACAATTGACTATATGAAAATATTAAAATAAAAGAACTTTTTCAGCAAAAAACAAATAAATAAAATAGCAACAACAAAAACAATAAATCTGTAGTAAAGTAAGAAGACAAAGGACTTACCAGGAAAAATATTTGCAACTGACATTACAAAAATGGGCTAATATTCCTAATATATAAAATTTTTCTAAAATTTGATAAGATACCAATAATCCAAAAGAGAAGTGACAAAAATATAAACAATTTACTGAAAAAGAAATAAAAATTTATCTTAAAAATATAAAGATCATATTGTATTTTATCAAATACTTTCTCTGCATCTATTGAGAAGATGATGATTTTAATTTTTCTTTTGTTCATATGGTGGCATATTACAATGATTGATTTGCATTTGTTGAACCATCTTTGTGCCCTTGGCATAAACCCCACTTGATAGTGGTGTATTATTTTTTTGGATGTATTGTTGTATTTGATTTGCTAGTACTTTGTTTGGCATTTTTGCATCTGTATTCATCAGAGATATTGGTCTGTTTAGTTTTCTTTTTGTGTGTGTTATCCTTGCCAGGTTTTGGTATCAGGGTTATGTTGGACTCATAAAATGTATTAGGAAGTATTGCCTCTTCTTCAATTTTTGGAAGAGTTTGAGAAAGATAGGTTTTTAATCTTCTTTGAATATTTGGTAGAATTCACTAGTGGATCCATATGGTCCTGGACTTTTATATTTTGGGAGATTTTTGATGGTTGTTTCACTTTTCTCACAGTTGATCTGTCTGTTTAGATTTTCCGATTCTTCATGATGTAGTCTAGGAAGGTTATGTATCTCTAGGAACTTATCCATTTCTCCTAGGTATTGAATTTGGTGGCATATAGTCTTTCATAGTACTCTAGTATGAACTTTTGTATATCTGCCATGTCTGTAAAACAGGAATAGAAGGAGAGTACCTCAACACAATAAAGGTCATATGTGACAAACCCTCAGCCAATATTATACTCAATGGCGAAACACTGAAAACGTTTCCTCTAAAATCAGGAATAAGACAAGGATGTCCACTCTCATAAGTTTTATTCAACAGAGTTCTGCAGTCTAGCCAGAGCAGTAAGGCAAGAGGAATAAATAAAAGGCATCCAAATCAGGAAGGAAGAAGTAAAAGTGTCACTTTTTGCTGACAATGTGATTCTGTACATAGAAAATCCTAAAGACTCCACCAAAAAACTATTAGAAACAATAAACAAATACAAAAATCCACTGCCTTTTTAACTGTATACTAACAATGAAGCTTCAGGAGAAAAAAAAGAAGCAATTCTTTTGTAATAGCAACCAAAATAATAAAATACCTAGGAATAAACTTAACAAAGGGTGTAAAAGACCTATATACTGAAAACTATAAAGCCTTTAAGTCTAATTATCAGTTTGCAAAATTATGGAGGGTAGAAGAACATGGTAAACAATACCAAGAGGTTGAGGGAAACTCCTTTTGGACAAATGAACCAATTTTTTTCAAAAATAATTGGTGTGGGAATAAAAGGAGGAGAAACTACTGCAGATTTTAAAAGACTTAAGAGACAACAATCAAGTGCAATGTATATTCTTATTTGAATTCTAATTTGAACAAAACAACTGTAAAAAGACATTTGAAACAACCAAGAAAATTTGAACATAAGTGATTATTAAGGAAGTGGGGTCAATTTTGTGGGGTAAAGTAATGGTGTTATAATTATATTTTTCAGTCCTTACCTGTTAGAGGAATAAATAGAAATATTTATGAGAATTATATAATACTTGGGATTTAATTTAGAATACTCCAACAAAAAGTTGGGAGTGGGCAATGAAGGAAGTAGGACAGAATATGGATACATATTGAAACTAGGCAATAGGTGCACAGAGAATCATCACATAATTTCCTCTACTTTTCTCTCCTGATGTTTGTTGTGTTTGAACATTTTCAGATAAAAGTGTTAAAAAATCTTGGTGTCAAAAAGGGCAATTATGAAAATACCATGTAACAGTTTAAGTGAAACCTACAAAGTGAAAATAGAGAATTTATATCCTTATGAATAAGTAACCTTCAAAATTGATCTTAAACCCTTCCAGGCAATCAGTGACAACTTCCCTTAGGAGTTCATACTTCTGAAAGTCAGCTAATCAGAACAGTCTCTGTCCATCAACAAGCCTTTCACAGCCAAAGATCAATCAATCCCCAAACACTTTAACTTCTGAAAGTCTCCCAATCCTTGAACTCCATGTTTTCCAAAACCCTAGATAAGATCACCAGTTTGCTTTGTTCAGTAGGACTGGAACTTCTAAGTACTACCTTGCAAATAATGGCAAATTCAGGTCTTTGTTTTACAAAAAGAAGAAACCCATTCAAAACAATTTTTGAAAGTCTGCTAAAATCAGCAAGACCAAACTTTGGGACCTTGAACCTGTATTTGTAATCAACTCAAGTTGCACTGGCTTTTTGAAGGCAAATTATAGATGAGGCTCAGCCATTGAATATGAGCTCCCATCTCCCTCTTTTCCTGAGCAAGAGGAATCAACTCAATTAATAAAACTCAACATTATTAAAAAGAGTTGGGGAAAAGAGGGATAGAGCAAAATGATGTTTTATAAGCTACTCCTTAAGTGTGATTTGTCCACCTGAAACACACTAATCCTATATAATAAAATCCTAATATGCTAAGTGTCTGGTCATCTGATGACCGGTTGACTGTTCAACCAATCAAAGTGTAATATGCTAATGATATGCTAAGGCCGCTCAACCACTCACTATGACGTGCACTGACCACCAGGGAGCAGACAGTCAACCAGTTGACCAGTCACTATGATGTGCACTAACCACCAGGGGGCAGATGCTCTGACTGTTAGGTTAGCTTGCTGCTGGGGTCTGGCCGATTGGGACTGAGTGAGATGGCCGGACACACTCTGGAGCCCTCCCATGGTCCCTCCCCAGCTGGCCAAACTCCTGTGTCCCTCCCCAGTCCCGAACATGCACCGGTGGGGACCCTCAGCCTGGCCTGCACCCTCTCGCAATCCAGGACCCCTCACGGTTTCAGCCCGATCCCACTCAATGCAGGAGCTGCCCGCTGGTAGTCAGTGAACTCCCATAGGGGGAGCCCCACTCAGTCAGAAGCTGGGCTCACGGCTGGTGAGCGCAGCGGCAGTGGTAGGAGCCTTGCCCACCTCTGTGACAGCTCTAAGAATGTTCGACTGCCAGCTTCCCATGGGGAGCGGGCCTGAGCCATCAGTCAGACATCCAGCGAGAGGGTGCAGGCCGGGCTGAGGGACCTGCCCTCCCTCCGCGACCCCCCCCCCCCCCGCGCCCCCGCCCCACAGAGTGCACACATTTCAGGCACTGGGCCTCTAGTAATCAATAAATGTTTTCAAAGAGGTATTTGCCTTTATGTTTTCTAAAACAGATTTCAGTGTGTCTGTCAGAAAAGAAAAAAAGACTTAGGCCACTAATTAAATTGTGTATTCCATCTGTAATATCTATTCTGAGTGAATAAAAAATCATGTCTCAAACCACGTTATGTGATGTGTGACTATTCCTGAATGAGATCTATAGCTTACAGAAGTGCATATATAAATGTTAAAACTCCAAAAAAAATATTTTCTGATTTCTGATCTGTGTAATACTTTTCATTTAAGACTTCAAAGAAGATTATATATATACTAGAGGCCCAGTGCACAAAATTTGTGCATGGGTAGGGTCCCTAGGCCTGGCTGGCGATCAGGGCCAATCAAGTTCCCCACCTCCTTGCCTCCCAGCCTCCTCCTTCCCTTGCTCCCCACTGCCACCCCTGGTCGCCCGCCATGCTCCGTGCTGCCCCCTGGTGGTCAGCACACATCATAGCAAGTGATCGAACTCCCAGTCTCCTGGTCGAACTCCTGAGGGGACAATTTGCATATTAGCATTTTATTATATAGGATACACACACACACACACACACACACACACACACACACACACATATATATATATAATGATGTGAACAATGCTTAGGATTAATTTATTCAAGATATGTTATAAAAGTGTGTTTTAGCTTCTTTTATCAAAGTTATCATTAATATATTTATTTAGAAATCAATATCATCTGTATCTTATCAAACTGTGAAAAGTTTCGGTATGGTAGGTAAATGAGTTATTCAGGCATGTCATATATCACTGGAGTTCACTGTTATTCTTTATAAATTAAGAAATGACTTCATAGATTTCTCTGGTGACAGTGATTAAGTTGTTTTTAGTCCATCAAACTGATAGAAAAACTTACCACCATCTTAAAATGATCAAATATTAAATACTCATCTATATGTAATTTGAGCACACCACGGAAAATTCAGTTTAAGAGAAATAATGTTTTGAAAGCTGCACCTGAATATCTTTGAAAACTGAGGCATACTTATGGATAAAGTTTGCAATATTTTCTCCTGTGGTCTACATTGTGAACATTTCCACATGGATAACTTCTCAAGTACTTTTATCAATGTGCCATAGTACTATTCCTTTTTATTTTTAAGTTGTGAATTCTCCTAATTTGTTGAGTGATAGGTGGAGAACTTTAGTATCAATTAGACTCTAGCAGTAAATATGGGTATATTACAGTTGTTGAGACAATAAAACCAAACAAATGTCCCAAGAGACAGTCTTAGGAGTGTGATAGTGACAAGGAAAACCTATTTTAAAACAGGGTTCTTATTGTGGCTTTGGGGGTCAGGAGTCTCCTATGTACATTTTGAAAAGAGAATCCTAGGACTATCAGATTTTCAGAGTGGTCTTGATGGTAAATCAGATTAAGGCCAAGTATACAATGCCCACCTTTTGATGGGATATAAACATTTTAGCCTAACTGTCTGGATATTTTGTCTGCACAAATAAAATCAACCACTATTTGAAAACTGAACACATTTTTCTATTTTTATTTAGATATGCCAAGCACTTTTATTATTATCCTCACTTTTTAGACAAGGAAACTGAGGCTTAGAGTGGTTAAATAATTTCTGCAAGGTGGATCTGGGATCTAGGCTCAGGCTGTCATATTCCAGAGGCCACTCTTTCTTAAACACCATGTAATTCATATGCCCCAAGAATATTTAACTTCAAGATTTAATTCATGAAATTTCTTGCACTTAGGGAAAATAAACATTGATCTCAACTGAAACTAATTTCTTGTTTAATGTATATTTCCTTATGTCTTCTTATTACATCCACTCACCCAACTTCAGCTATTGTTGTTTCTTGGTCCATTTTCCCTCTGGACTAGAAGTTCTTTAGTGCAATGGTTATATCATATGTTTCACTATATCCCTAGTACTTAGCACAAAACTCTGCACATAGTAAGTTTTAAATTAATATTTGCTTAGTAAATGAGTACATTTTATTTCCTTTCCTAGCTGTGCATGAAGAAGAATAATCTTTTAAGCTACAGCCTTATTTAGATTTGGGGTTGGTTTTAGATTTTATTGAATGTTGGTCAATGAAAATCTAGTCAAATCAAGGAAAACCACATGTTCCAGAAAGTAAGATGTCCTACATACAATATCCTGAATCATTTTCTTATCAGTGTAATCTGAAAATAGTAAGTAAAAGGTTATAAACCAGGATACTCAGAATTTTATTTTAATTCTATAGTTAGGCAACACAATTGTAGCCATTTTCTTGCACCTAATCTGAGGGGTGTGGGGGGGAGTGGGGTTAGGGCAAAAAACAAAACAAAACAACAAAGAACCCAAAAGTTTTTACCTTTTCTAGGTGAAAAGATCTATTTAAAAATTGAGGTTCATGAACTCCCTGGCAAGATTTGACTGCGTGTACAAGTGAGTGCATCTCTGAGAACTCGGGTTAAGAAATTTGCTTTGGGAGAGCTGAGTAGTGTGGTGATAAGAGTTCTTCCCGTGCACTGCACTCTCAAAGCAGCTGTGTCAGAGCCCCAGCCAGCCAACTCAGTAACTGTTGGTTTATTTTCCTCCATTCCTGCTCTGTAAGAGCCCTTAGAACGGGGAATGTGTTTTCCTTCATTTTTGTGCCCCTGCACCTAATATGACATATCCTATAAATGGAAAATTCTCAATAAAAATGGGAAGAATTAAATCTTAGAAATTTCTAGAAATTACAATTGTCTGGAATCTTATAGAATCTTCTGGAATAGATGAATCCTTTATTATTATGTATCTAAGTTTCTTAGTACATAAAATGGGGCTAATATTATATACTCTGGGGGGAGGGGATAAAAAAGGAAATGTTTTGTTCCTTCAGATACTAATTGTAAGAATATTTTTTAAAAAAATATTTTTTTCTTCCTGGATTCATGAACTTCACATTTAATTATGAAAAATAAAAGACTAGGCATTTTTCTAACAAATTAGTTTGGCGCATGGTAGAGAAAATGTCAGTCTTTAAAACACTGTGACTCAAGTTTTTTGAGGTCCTTTGAGAATTTCTTCTCAAAAATTCCTAAAAGTTTGTATTTTGCTAGGTACTCTTATTCATGCTTGTGGATGAAACCAGTTACTAGAAACTCACACAGCTAGAAAGAATTTGAGCTGCCTGAGCAGGGCAGACAACATTGGACAGAGAAACAAGAACATTGGTTTTAGTCTTAGTTCAGTTATTAACTCGAAGGTGATCTTAAGCATGTCATTTAATCTCTGAGGACTTCCATTCCATCAATCTGTAAAGTGAGAGGGCTGGTTTAGATGACCCTTATGCACTCTTTCAGCTTTCACAATCTATAAATCTTTAACCTAGTTCACTTCCTCCTTTGAGCAGGGACAGCTCAGTTCAGACTAATAGTCTAATGAGAAGCAATCCTTTTGGGTTAAAGTGTGTTTACTGGATTTCTTTCTATGTGCTCCAGATCCGCTCTCACCTTTTCCACCCTACTTTTTCTCCCCAGAGGCTGACCTCTAAGGACTGCATTGCCAGGCTACATTGCCCTGTTGCTTTTGGCTAGGTTCAATCCTTGGGAGGCATCAGCAGGAGATCGGAAGATGGAAGGAAAGAGAGGTCAAGGTTTCCATTAGCTGTCCTGATTCTCCTCTGGGCCCTCCTAGGCTTGGGGGCTGTGCTTCTCTGCTTCTGTGCTGAAGACCACAGTTCCTGTGCCACAGCTCGAGGAATTGCTCCTGCTTTTGTCTCTTCCAATCTAAGGGTGAGAGTGTCTTCTTTCTAGTTGTGGCTACCCAGGAGGTGCTTCTTCATTTCTAGTTGTTGGTTTTTCTTAATCCTGTCCTCATTTTTGTAAAGAGGCCATTCATTAAACTCTCTTTCACCCTTTTCCATTTTGAGAAGGCTAAGCCTATACACTTAGTAAAAGAGTGGTTTTGAGAATTCTCCCAGCTGAAAAATTTTGTTAAGCTGATTTAGGCATTCAACACAAACAGAAATTCATTAAATACTTTGATAGAAGTGGATCTGCACAGAGACATGATAGAAGTTACCTCCGATTTTGAAATTCTGACAGTTATGTCACGGGCTAAACTGAAAAAATTTGACTAGTGTTTCATCTTTCTTAATATTGCTGTGGAAATGGTTCCTAGATTAATTGCCAGGTCCTGGGGAGATTAGTATTGAAGACACTGTTTATAGAAATGCAGCTGGTTGTTTTATACTGAGTTTGATTTATTTAATTAGATTACTCACCTTTGGAAATAGAACATATATTTTCTACTAAAATCAAAATACCCCCAGTATATACTACTGAGAACTCTCAAGATGGTTGACCAATTCACCAATCAAAAATAGACTATTGACACATTAAGGGCAAATTTTCTCCAAAAGAAATCTGGTGGAATGCACCTTAGCCCACTTCTGCATCTCATGGAAGAACTGTAAGGACAAATGGTACTGAGAGAAGATTCCGAGGACTCCCTGGAACTTTAGCACATTGAGATCTCTTCTGGAGTAAGAGTAAAAACAGAATTAGCAACCAATTCCCCAAAACACCAAGAGAAAACTAATTGTTTGCCTGACACAATGCAATTTGAGTAAGTCTAAAAAGTGGAATAAAAATTAATGGATAGACTGCGGCAGGAAGAAAAGGCTTTCAAACCAAAAAGAGAAGCATAAGTAAAGGCACTGTTGTGTGGAATGACTTAGTCCATTCAGGGTCAACAAGAAGAATATACAGTCTATTATAGAGTTCAAAGTAGAGATGTAGTTGGGGAACATCTGTATATGCCATGCAGATGTACTTCAGCCTATAAATCAGTTACTTATTATAATTAAATTGTGTTCTCCCCCCAATATATTGAAGTCCTAACCCTCAGTACCTGTAAATGATTCTATTTGGAAAAATGGTTTTTGCAGAGGTATTAAAGATAAGGCCAGTAGGGTGGGCCTTCATTTAATATGGCTTGTGTCCTTATAAGAATAAGAAGCACCATGTAAAGACAGAGGCAAAGACTGGAGTGATGCAGCTATAAGGGAAGGGATGCCAAGGATTGACTGTCACCACCCAACACTAAGACAAGTGAAGGAAGGATTCCATTCACAGTCTCAGAGGGAGCATGGCCCTGATTACACCTGGATTTGGATTTCCAACCTCTAGAACCATGAAGGAATAAATATCTGTTTTGAGCCACCTAACTTGTGGTAATTTGTTATGGCTGCCTAGGACACTAATCCTCCTATATCCGTGTTCGGCAAACTGTGACTCGTGAACCACATGCGGCTCTTTGGCCCCTTAAGTGTGGCTCTTCCACAAAATACCACGGCCTGGGTGAGTCTATTTTGAAGAAGTGGTGTTAGAAGAAGTTTAAGTTTAAAAAATTTGGCTCTCAAAAGAAATTTCAATCGTTGTACTGTTGATATTTGGCTCTGTTGACTAATGAGTTTGCCGACCACTGTCCTATATAATAAAGAGGTGATATGCAAATTGACCCTCACATCCTCACAAGATGGCTGCCTATGACCAGGCCGGCAGGGGGGTTAGTGAGGGATGACCAAACAACTGAACAAGCAAGCTGTGTGGGGCGACCAGGCCGGCAAGGGGGTTAATGAGGGATGACCAAATGACTGAACAGGAGACAGCGTGGGGCAACCAGGCTGGCAGGGGGGGCAGTAAGAGGTGACCAGGCCAGCAGTGGGGGGCAGTTAAGGGTGACCAGGCTGGCAGAGGGGGGCAGTGAGGGGCGACCAGGCCAGCAGGGGGCGGGGCAGTAAGGGGTGATAGGCTGGTGGGGGGTGCAGTTAGGAGCAACCAGGCCAGCAGGGTGGGGGCAGTTGGGGGTGACCTGGCAGGCAGTGGGGGACAGTTAGGGGTGACCAGGCCAGCAGGGAGGGCAGTTAGGAGTCATCAGGCTGGCATGCAGAGGCAGTGAGGGGCAATCAGGCCAGCGGGTGGGAGGGCAGTTAAGGGCGACCAGGAAGGCAGGCAGGTGAGAGATTAGGAGCCAACAGTCCAGGATTGTGAGAGGGATGTCCAACTGCCAGTTTAGGCTCGGCAGTCAGACATCCCCTGAGGGGTCCCGGATTGGAGAGGGTGCAGGCTGGGCTGAGGGGACCCCCCCCCCCACGCACGAATTTTGTGCACGGGGCCTCTAGTACTAGCATAAGTACCTATAGGGACAAGGACTGTTACATAAATGGGTGAAGTGGGCCACATATAAAACAATAGAGAGTGGAGGAAATTGTGGTAAACTACAGAACATGTGCTCATATTTACATTAAAATATCATTTGCAGCAAAGAGGAAGAACCTGTGGACCAAATTAGACCTGTTAGCTCCTATAAGTAGGAGTGTAACTCCTACTACATAATGGTAAGAATTTAGAGGGTTTTAAGCTGAGGAATTATATTAGTTGTGCATTGTAGAAATATTACTCTGGTGTCAATGAGGATTATGAAATAGAGGAGTATAGTAAGGAGAATTTTGTAAGAACTAGGTGAGATATAGACTAAGGCAAAGATGGTGGATATAGAGAGGAGGGGCTGTAGTTTTTAAAGTAAGGAAGTAGGAGAATTGAGTTTGGGGAAGCACTGAGTCGATGGTAGTGTAAATGCCATGATTGTGCTGTGTAATAACTACTTCAAAACTCAATGCTAAGAACAATTAGTATTTATTCTCATGGATCTGAAGGTTGTATGTGGCTTGGCTGATCAAGGCTGGGCTTAGCTAGATGGCTATGTTTCCGACTGTGGCACCTTGGAACAGCTCTGCTTCTCATGGAAAGTCTGTGGCTTGGATGAAATAGCACTGCTTCATGTGTCCCTCATTCTGTTCAAACTAGCAAGCTAGATGGCATGTCTTTCTGATGGCAGTGGTAGAGTGCAAGAGGGAAAGAAGAATCCCCATATGACTGGGTTGAAATTGGCACACTGTCTACTCTGCCATTTCCATTGGCCAAAGCAAGTACCATAACTATGTCCAAAGTCAAGAGTCATGGAAGTGGACTCCTCCCATAGGTAGGCTACAGCAATAGTATGGATGTGGGAGGGGTGAAGAATTGGGGCCAGTCACTCAATTTACAATAAGCTTCCAAATGTCCACAATCATCCACATTTCTTCCTTACGCAAAATTTACTTACTAGCATCCCAGTACCCTCCAAATCTCATCAAATCGTGGAATCAGGCTTACAGTCCAAGACTTCAACATGTATATCAAGTCCAGATGTGTTTTTTCTTAATTCAGAGATCTATGAACTAATAGATAAGTTATCTGCCCCATATATGCTCAACATACAATGGTGAAAATAGGGGCATGCTGATCATAACAAATAATTGCATTAGAAAAACGGAAGAAAGGGAGACACATACCACTGGCCTATAGCAATTTTGAAAACTCACCTGGCAAGTAGAATCAGGTTATTCTGCTTTTGGTAGTAAATGTGTCCTAATTAGACCTGGGCTTTGCTCCCTGGGAATATCTTCTTAGTCCTTAATTCTTCATGGATTTTGGTTTACCTGAGAGTGTTTTCTGAGTCCTTAATTCTGCTCCCTGAGAGTGTCTTTTTAATCCTTAATTCTTCATAGATTTTGGTTTACCATTATAGATTTGTTTGGCCATTTCTGAAGATGATATTGAAAAATGCCCATTTTGGTGGTGGAGCAGCTTTCTAAGACTTCTATACCTTTTGTGTAGCTGGTTAGGGGCCCAGAAGTCTACAGGTTTTGATAAATCTCAATCAAAAAATGGGCAAAGCACCTTAATAGACACTTTTTGAAAGAGGACATACATAAGGCCAAGAGGCATATGAAAACATGCGCAAAGTCCCTAATCATCTGAGAGATGCAAATCAAAACAACAATGCGGTACCATCTCACACCTGTCAGAATGGCTATCATCAACAAATCAACTAATGACAAGTGCTGGCGAGGGTGTAGAGAAAAATGAACCCTCATGCACTGCTGGTGGGAATGTAGATTGGTGCAGCCACTGTGAAAAACAGTATGGAGTTTCCTCAAAAAATTAAAAATGGAACTCCCATTTGACACAGTAATCCCACTTCTAGGAATATATCCCACGAAATCAGAAACACCAAACAGAAAGGATATATGCACCCCTATGTTCATAGCAGCACAATTTACAATAGCTAAGATTTGGAAACAGCCTAAGTGCCCATCAGCAGATGAGTGGATTAGAAAACTGTGGTACATCTACACAATGGAATACCACTCTGCTGAAAGAACCCTTACCATTCGCCAGCAGCATGGATAGACATGGAGAACATTATGCTAAGCGAAATAAGCCAGTCAGAGAAAGGTAAATATCACATGATCTCATTTATTTGTGGAATATAATGAACAACATAAAATGATGAACAAAAATAGATCCAGAGACAAGAGAAGCATCGAACAGACCGTCACAACTCAGAGGGAAGGCAGGGGAGGTTAGGGGTAGGGGTTGGGGTAAGAAGTCAACCAAAGGACTTGTATGCATGCATACTAGCATAACCAATGGACATGGACACTGGAGAGGTGGGGGCATGTGCTGGGGGTGGGAGTGGCCAGGGAGGGGTGGATGGGGAAAAAAGGAGACATATGTAATACTTTAAACAATAAATAAAAAATAAAATAAATAAAGACATAAATGAATGAGAAAAAAAGAAGAAAAATAAAAATATTACAGCAGAACTATAGTGCTCTTAGGCAAACAAGGACATATGGTTACATTAGTCTGTGATGAGACCGGCCAGGCTGTTTCTGCAGGGTAAGTGGAGTGTGAACATGATTTCCAGTTGGCAGAAGAGTGGTATGGAACAGGGAACTGCTGAGACTCCTAGAGTAGATTTCTTCCTAGGACTTTGCTTCTAAGGAAGTGGGAAGAGGGGACAGTGACAAAACCATGGGCTTTGTACAGATGAATATTCTTCTAACAGAGGAGACCTCAAATAGTTTCTAGGGTTATGAATCCAAATAAACTGACTGAGATTTTCTAAGAGAATTTAGAAAATAGAACCAACTAGTAAGAACACCCCCACTTTTTTATCTTTATATTTTTTAGTAACATAGATAGAAGAGCTGTTGTTATCAAAGGAAGTAAAAGAAACCAGACAGTGGAAAAGAACAAACACCTGGGCTTATGTTGGTTTGTTTTTTGTTTTTGTTTTTTTTTCTCAGAAAGAACAAAACCTTGAAATATTCTGTTGTCAGAGGACCTCAGTGTTAAAGCAATATTCATTTTGGGAAACCTAAGGTAAACAAATACATTATGATACAATGTGTCTCAAATTGGGCAGACAGTATTTAAACAATTCAGAATATGATGTACAGCTGCGAGGAGCATAATACTTTTTCATTTGTTTGCCCCTGCTCACTGTCCCTCCAAGAAACTCCTCCCTCCACCATCTACTGTTAAAAATTATTCTAAAACCAGGCTGATGGCACAGGTCCCGGCTTAACAAACCCTCTTTGTTAGCCGCATCAGTTGGCCCAGGCGTTCATGTGAGCAGGCAGCAAGAATAATTGCATGATAATCTAGGTCAAGTTTTCTCTTTCCCACCATTGCCAGAGAGTGAGAATGCCAGATTCATTGAGTTCAGGAGCCAGCCCTGGGCACAGGACTGCGCTTTATCTGTGTGGTCATGTTTCTTTGATTGGGCTCCGTGGGGGAAAACAAAATCCCGCTCTCAGGCAACACAGTGAATGGTTCTGAGAGCTTTACCTGATCTCAAACCCTATCAGCGTATTTATGAACATTTTGGTTCTTTTTTAAGAACCCTTTCAGTTCACTAGTGCCTAATAGAATAATGTTACATTTCGGCTAAGCCATGTTACATTTGAAAAGAATCTTTTCTTTTAGGACATGAAAGATAACTGACTTAACAACTGGCAATGGAAAACCACTTCATCTATAGCAGGGTCCCAAAGAGAGCCAACTGATTTTAAACGTTTGTTAATTTCATTGAAATTTCAGGACTGTTAAAAAAAAATTACAGACAGAGCTTTAAAGGCAGTATATAAAATGTAAACTGCCTCCTCATCCACTGGCAGATTGATGGACCATTTTTCCCATTCTTTTTGAATGAGAAGTGGAATATGATCTATGTTCATCAACGTTAGTGTGGATTCACTGAATAGTATAAAGACCAAGTTAAAGCTGCCTTCAAAGTCCCGGCTCAACCTTTTATTAGCTGCATTAATTTGAATCACTTAGTTAAGCTTTTTGTTTTACTTTTTTCTCATCTCTAAAATGGGGAAATCATAATGATTACCTCATAGGAGTCTTGCAAATATTAAATGAAGTTGTGTTTGAAAAGTACCCACTACAGGACCTAGTATATAATAATACAAAGCTCAATAAATATTAACTAAACTTTGTTTCTCTTGTCATGGACCCTGACTATGGAGGCCTAAAAAATAATCTTAAGAAGACTCTAGAAAACTGTAGTATTGTGGTGAGGCATTGCATTTTCCAAACCTCATGTCTGGAAAATGGGGCAATGGCTCTTGCACATAAATGTTCAAGTTCAGGGAGGCCAGGACCCCCCAATATTAGGGAAATAGGAGACCTAACTCAGAACAGGTCTTGTACCTCCCTCATCCCAGTTTAAGCCCACCCTGCACAGTATCAGAATTTGGGTTCTGTGTGCTCCTCAGGGTGGAATTCTCCAAATTACTGGCCTGCTTTTCCCTCCTAGTCCTTGAACCTTTTGTCTTCTCAAGTCTTGGCTTTATTAGAACTAGGGTCACTGAACTCTGGCCTTTTGACCTGGCTTGAGGTCATCTCATAATGATGCTTATTCCTGGCCTGCCACTCATCCCCATGAGAGACCTACTCCACTGGTTGAGGAACTGTCTCAATTCTACATTAGAACAGAACATTTCATCCTTAATGATAAGAATTCAAATGAGATATATAACTGGAAAATACAAATATTATCTTCTGTAAACCAATCTTGCTTGTAGGTTTTATTTGGCTTGTTTTATGCAATGTTTCTGTGTCATGCTTTCTTCAAACACAATAAACATAAAATGACCACTGGAAAATCAGTCTCAAAATCATTCTTTAGTTTGACTTTTAGGATGTGTTGTAGAACTATCCTCTCTAATAATAGACAAATATGCAAAATGACCATACCTCTGACACACCCATCATCCAATCAGAGCGAGTATGCAAATTAACCCAAATCAAGATGGCTACAGCCACAGAGAGCAAGGTTTCCCAGGTAACAGAGGAAGCCAAGCTTTCCGCCTGCCCTAGCCAGGCCTAAGCCTCCACTCAAGCTACAAAGTTTCAATTATAGAAGGTAGATAAATTCAAACAAATGGCGGCAGAATGGAGCTTGAGAGAGCAGGCCAGGGTTGCCGCCGGCAACAGGGGAAGCAAAACTTTTCGCACACCCTGGCCAGGCCCACCCGCTTAAGGCAACAAAGTTTCAATTATAACCCCAACACAAATGGCTGCCGGCCGGCCTCGGAGGGAGCCCCAGGCTTGGCTCCACTCCAGGCTACAAAGTTTCAATTGTAGAAGGAAAATAAATTCCAGATACCAGGGCCTCTGCTTGGGTGGCCAGGGGGTGTGGCCGGCCTGCAAACCACCACAGGCCCCTCGCTCAGGCCGCCCCACACCCCAAGGGAAACCCCACCTGATCCAGGACGCCCTTCAGGGCAAACCAGCTGCCCCCCACCCCTGTACCAGGCCTCTATCCTATCTAATAAAAGAGTAATATACAGATTGATCATCACTGCAACACACAATATAGCTGCCCTCATGTGGTCAAAGATGGCTGCCCCCATGTGGACACAAGATGGCCACCACAAGATGGCCAGCAGGAGAGGGCAGTTGGGAGGCACCCGGCCTGCAAGGGAGGGCAGTTGAGAGGGACCAGGCCTGCAAGTAAGGGCAGTTGGAGGTGATCAACCCTGCAGGAGAGGGCAGTTAGGGGTGACCAGGCCGGCAGAGGAAGAAAGTTGGGGGCAAACAGGCTGGCAGCAGAGTGGTTTAGGGGGTGATCAGGCTGGCAGGCAGAAGCGATTAGGGGCAATCAGGAAGGCAGGCAGGCAAGCAGTTGGGAGCCAGATCGGGCCTAAACGGGCAGTTGGACATCCCTCAAGGGGTCCCATATTGGAGAGGGTACAGGCTGGGCTGAGGGACAACCCCCCTCCGTGCACGAATTTCATGCACCGGGACTCTAGTTTATTATAAAGGGAAATTCCATAAACTTTTTGTTTGTTTTGAAACAGTCTTAAGTTATTATAGTTGAAGATGCAATTGTGGGAAGAAAAACCTTTCTTTGTTAGTTCCAATAGAACAAACACATTACCCTTTATTGAAAACCCTAAAAGGTAGAACAGTATCGATAATAGACATTCTCTTATCCCCAAGTGCTTAAAAGTAACTTTTAAAGTGAAAACCTATGTATATATTTTTTTCATTTTTTTATTAAGGTATTATATGTGTACATATCTTACCATTGCCCCCCACACACCCCACTCCCATACATGCCCTTGCCCCCCAGAGTTTTGTGTCCATTGGTTATGCTTATATGCATGCAAGTCCTTCGGTTGATCTCTTATCTCCCCCACCTCTCCCTAACCTTCCTGCTGTAATTTGACAGTCTGTTTGATGCTTTACTGTCTCTGTATCTATCTTTTTGTTCAAGTTTATAATGTTCTTTATTATCCATAAATGAGTGAGATCATGTGGAATTTTTCTTTCATTGACTGGCTTATTTCACTTAGCATAATGTTCTCCAATTCCATCCAGGTTGCTGCAAATGGTAAGAATTGCTTCTTTTTTATGGCAGCATAGTATTCCATTGTGGAGATGTACCATAGTTTTCTGATCCAGTCATCTGCTGACGGGGCACCTAGGCTGTTTCCAAATCTTAGCTATTGTAAATTATACTGCTATGAACATAGGGGTGCATATATCCTTTTTGATTGGTGTTTCTAGTTTCTTAGGATATATTCCTAGGAGTGGGATTACTGGGTCAAATGGGAGTTCCATTTTCAGTTTTTTGAGGAAACTCCATACTGTTCTCCACAGTGGCCACACCAGTCTGCATTCCCACCAGCAGTGCACAAGGGTTCCTTTTTCTCTGCATCCTCACCAGCATTTGTCATTTGTTGATTTGTTGATGATAGCCATTCTGACAGGTGTGAGATGGTACCGCATTGTCGTTTTGATTTGCATCTCTCGGATAATTACTGACTTTGAGCATGTTTTCATGTTTCTCTTGGCCTTCCTTCTGTCTTCTTTTGAAAAGATTCTATTTAGGTCCATTGCCCATTTTTTTATTGGATCATTTATCTTCTTTTTATTAAGTTGTATAAGCTGCCTGTAGATGTTGGAGATTAAACCTTTATCAGTGATAACATTTGCAAATATGTTCTCCCCTACAGTAGGCTTTATTGTTGTTTTGTTGATGGTTTGTTTTGCTGTGCAAAAGCTTTTTATTTTGATGTAGTCCCATTTGTTAATTTTCTCTTTAGCTTCCATTGCCCTAGGGGCAGTATCAGTGAAGAAGTTCTTTCGGCATATGTCTGAGATTTTGCTGCCTGTGGATTCCTCTAGTACTTTTATGGTTTCCCTTCTTATGTTTAAGTCCTGTATCAATTTTGAGTTTATTTTTGTGTATGGTATAAGTTGGTGATCTAGTTTCATTTTTTTGCATGTATCTGTCCAATTTTCCCAACACCATTTATTGAAGAGACTGTCTTGACTCCATTGTATGTTAATGCCTCCTTTGTCAAATATTAATTGAGCATTGTGGTTTGGGTCGATAGCTGGATTCTCTATTCTATTCCATTGATCTATATGTCTGTTCTTGTGGCAGTACCATGCTGTTTTGAGAACAGTGGCTTTGTAATACAGCTTGAAATCTGGTATTGAGATCCCTCCTACTTTATTCTTCTTTCTTAGGATTGCTGTGGCTATTCGGGGTCTTTTTTTATTCTAGATGAATTTTTGGAGAGTTCTTCCTAGGTCTGTGAAATATGCCATTGGTATTTTAATGGGGAGTGCATTGAATCTATAGACTGCTTTGGGTAGTATGGACATTTTAATGATGTTGATTCTACCAATCCATGAACACGGTATGTTCTTCCATCTGTTTACACCTTCTTATATCTCTTTTTTCAGTGTCCTGTAGTTTTCCGCGTATAGGTCTTTTACCTCCTTAGTTAAGTTTATTCCTAGATATCTTAATTTTTTTGGTGTGATGGTAAATGGGATTGCTTTTTTAGTCTCTCTTTCTGGAAGGTCACTATTGGTGTATAGAAAGGCCATAGATTTCTTTGCATTAATTTTGTATCCTGCTACATTGCCAAATTCATTTATTAAGTCTATTAGTTTTTTGATGGAGTCTTTCGGGTTTTTTATGTACAATATCATGTCATCTGCAAATAAGGACAGCTTTACTTCTTCTTTCCCAATTTGGATGCCTTTTATTTCTTCTTCTTGTCTGATCACAATGGCTAATACTTCCAGTACTATGGTGAACAGGAGTGGTGAGAGTTGGCATTTCTGTCTTGTTCCTATTCTTAGGGGAAATGGTTTTAATTTTTGCCCATTGAGTATGATGTTGGCTGTGGGTTTATCATATATAGCTTTTATTGTGTTGAGGTATGATCCTTCTATTCCCCCTTATTGAGAGTTTTTATCAAGAAAGGGTGTTGGATTTTGTCAAATGCTTTTTCTGCATCAATTGATATGACTGTGATTTTTATCTCTCAATTTGTTTATGTGATGCATCACATTTATTGATTTGCGGATATTGTACCATCCTTGCATTCCTGGGATAAATCCTACTTGGTCATGGTGTATGATCTTTCTGATGTACTGCTGAAACCGATTTGCTAGAATTTTGTTGAGGATTTTGGCATCTATGTTCATGAGGGATATTGGTCTGTAATTCTCTTTCATTGTGTTGTCTTTATCGGGTTTTGGTTTTAGGGTGATGCTGGCTTCATAGAAGGAGCTTGGAAGTGTTCCTTCCTCTTGAATATTTTGGAATAGTCTGAGGAGAATAGGTTTTAGTTCTTCCTTGAATGTTTGGTAAAACTCTCTTGTGAAGCCGTCTGGACCCGGGCTTTTGTTTGCCTGAGGCTTTTTGATGACTGCTTCAATTTCTTCCATAGTTACAGGCCTAATGAGCTGTTTAGATTCTTCCTGATTGAGTTTTGGAAGGTTGTATTTTTCTAGGAATCTGTCCATTTCCTCCAGGTTGTCCAGTTTGTTGGAATAGAGTTGTTCATAGTATTTTTTAACAATCCTTTGTATTTCGGCGGAGTCTGTTGTTATTTCTCCTCTTTCATTTCTGATTTTGTTTATTTGGGTCCTCTCTCTTTGCTTCTTCGTGAGACTGGCTAGAGGTTCATCCATCTTGCTCTTGGTTTTGTTGATCTTTTGTATTGTTTCTTTGGTCTCTATGTCGTTTATCTCCACTCTGATCTTTATTATTTCCTTCCTTCTGCTAACACTGGGCTTTTCTTGTTGCTTTTTTTTCTAACTCTTTGATTTGTAGGGTTAGATAATTTATTACCATTGTTTCTTGTTTTTTGAAGTAGGCTTGTAGAGCTATGAACTTCCCTCTCAAGACTGCTTTCGCTGTGTCCCATAGATTTTGGATTGTTGTGTTTTCATTGTCATTTGTTGCCATGATTTTTTTTATTTCTTCCTTGATCTCTCTGGTGACCCAGTCATTGTTTAATAGCATGCTGTTTAGTTTCCATGTGTTTTATTTCTTTGGATTGCTTTTATTGTAGTTGATTTCCAGTTTTATGCCACTGTGATCTGAGAAGATGCTTGATATGATTTCTATCTTCTTGAATTTGAAGAGACTTTGCCTATGTCCCAGCATATGGTCTATCTTTGAAAATGACCCATGTGCACTTGAGAAGAATGTATATTCTGTGGCTTTGGGGTGAAATGTTCAGAAGATGTCAATTAATTCCATCTGGTCTAGTGAGCCATTTAGGATTGATGTTTCTTTGCTGATTTTTTGTTTAGAGGATTTGTCCAATGGTGATAGTGGGGTATTAAAGTCTCCTACTATGATTGTATTGCTGTCAGTCTCTCCCTTGATATCCTCCAGGAGTATTTTTTTATGTATTTGGGTGCTCCTGTATTGGGTGCATATATGTTTACCAGAGTTATTTCTTCTTGTTGGATTGCTCCCTTTAGTATTATGAAGTGGCCTTCCTTATCTCTTGTTATGTCCTTCACTTTGAGATCTAATTTGTCAGATATAAGTATTGCTACCCCAGCTTTTTTTTTTCATTTCAATTCGCCTGGAAAACCTTTTTCCATCCCTTCACCCTTAGTCTGTGTGAGTCTTTTTTCTAAGGTGGGTTTCTTATAGATAGAAGATATATGGGTCTTGTTTTCTTATCCAATCTGTTACTCTATGTTTTTTGATTGG
Organism: Eptesicus fuscus; assembly: GCF_027574615.1. NCBI lineage: Eukaryota > Metazoa > Chordata > Mammalia > Chiroptera > Vespertilionidae > Eptesicus > Eptesicus fuscus. The sequence goes on from NC_072477.1 coordinate 96,625,568, forward strand.
GGCATTTACATTTAAAGTTATTATTGATACATACTTATTTGTCGCCATTTTTATTCTATACCCCTTGTTCCTTCTTCGCTTCCTATTTCTTTTTTTTTACAGCAGACCCTTAAGCATTTCTTGTATTGCTGGTTTGGTGGTGATAAATTCCCTTAGTCCTTTTTTGTCTGTGAAGCTCCTGATTTCACCTTCAATTTTGATTGATAGCCTTGCTGGGTACAGTATTCTTGGATTCAGACCCTTCCTTTGCATGACTTTGTATATTTCATTCCATTCCCTTCTGGCCTGAGGAGTTTCTGTTGAGAAATCAGTTGCTAGTCTGATGGGGGTTCCTTTGTATGTAACTTTCTGTCTCTCTCTGGCCGCTTTTAAGATTCTTACTTTGTTGTTGGTATTTGCCAATTTAATTATAATGTGCCTTGGTGTTGGTCTTTTGGAGTTCATTTTGTTTGGGACTCTGTGAGCTTCTTGGATTTGTGTGGGTTTTTTCTTCCCTATATCAGGAAAGGTTTCTGTCATTATTTCTTCAAACAGGTTTTCTATTCCTTGCTCAGTTTTCTTTCCTTCTGGAACCCTTATTACGCAGATGTTGTTTTGTTTCATGTTGTCCCAAAGTTCCCTTAGGCTCTCCTCCAGCTTTTTAATTTTTTTTTCTAGAAGCTGCCCTACTTGGGTATTTTTTCCCATCTTGTCTTCTAGCTCACTGATGTGGTCCTCTGCTTCTTCTAGTCTACTCTTGTTGCTTTCTATTGAATTCTTTACAGCAGTGATGTCATTTTTCATTTCTTCTTGGTTCTCCTTCATTTCCTCTTGGTTCTTATTCATATTGTCGAATTTGTCTTCCATTCTTTTCAGCCACCTTATGACCATTTCTCTGAATTCTTTCTCTGATAGATTGCTTGCTTCTAATTCGTTTACTTCCTTTTCTGGTGATGCCTGCTTTTCTTTCCTATGCGGGTTGTTTCTTTGTCTTCCCATGGTCTCTCTTCTCCGGATGTCTGGTTATGTAGTTCTCTCTCTCCTGCGTTGATTTAAAGGCACAAAATACAACACAACCAGGTACAAAACACAAGGCACTGAACAGAAATGTATTCACGATATTAATAACCCCCAATAAAGGTGACCACCAGAGAAAGGCAAATTAGGGGATAGGAGAGAAAGAAGAAGAGGAAAAAGAAAGAAAGAAAAAAGGAGTGTCAAAATGAAATTGGGAAAAGGAAAAAAAAAAGTGAGAGAGACAAGAACGAGACTAAGAGAGAAAAGGGGAACAAAGTATATATATGGGGAGAAAACTCCACTAGAACCACCACTAATCCCAGCAAATGCCAGCAACAAGTACCTGGAGATTAATACAAACTACAACACCAACTAATATCATGCAAGGCAAGGGAAAACAGAAGTAAAAAACAAACAAAAGCAAAGCAAAGAAAAAACCAAAAAAAAAAAATAGAATAAGCAAAACAATCTCATAAAAAAGCATAAAAATTTGATATAATCAACATTTAAGCAAACAACAACAAAAGGACAGAGAGAAAAACAATTTTTTGGATAGTTAAGACAGGGAAGAGAGAGGTGTGTATGGACTTGGAGCAGGGGATTGGAAATTAAATATATAAGTAGGGTGAAATTTTAGCAAGGGGTAAACAGAAAGAATAGGGAAAATCTAAAGCAGGAAAGGGTTAAGATAAACAGGACACCAAAAGGGGAAAGGTTAGGAAGAGAGTGAAGGCATAAAGGTAGAGTTGAGATAGGGTAAAACGATGCTAAAGGAAAGATGAAAATAGAATGTAGAACACTAATCCCAAAGTAAAATAAAGAGAAAATAAAATGACACTTAAAAAAAAAGGTAAAATAGTAGTAATAATAATGCTGATTGAAAATAAAAATGTAATAAAAAGGTAAAATCAAGTGAGGAAAAAAGAAAAAAAATGTTTCTTAAGTAAAAGATGCAAAAAATAAAAATAAAAAATAAAAATAAAAAATAAAAAAAATAAAATGTGCAGTAGTGAAGGTCATTCACTTCCTCTATTGTTCTGTTTGGCTCGCCTGTTTCCCAGTCTGGACAGTATTGCAGTTCCCTGCATTCCACTGCTCCTCAGTGTTGTAAGCCAGTCCTGATTTTTAAGCAGGCTGTGTCTTAATTTCTCGTATTCCTTTATTTTTGATTACACAAGAGTCAATTTGTGATTCAGCCCCTGGGTGGCAGCGTTTCTGGATTGACTTCCAGTTCTCTATGGCCTCTCTAGCCTTCTTTCTCTGTGGCACTCAATACCGGTTTGTGGAGGTGGGCTGCCCCAGAGCTGGCTCTCAAATGGTCGCTCTCCGCTCCAATCCCCAGGTTCCAGAAAACCAACTTCCCCCTTCAGTCTCCCAGGGTGTCCCCAACTGGGTGATCCTTGCTTAGTAATCAGAAGCAAGGAAATGAAGAGGAAAAAGCCCAAGTGTGCGAGCAATGGGTCCACGCGCAAGTCTAAGCAACCTGCACACCTTTGAAACTCCTAGGCTATCCCTTCGCTCCAGATCAAAATGGGCTGCTTTTTAGAGATCCCTTCTGTTAGCAGCTCTGAGGACCCCCTTCCACATTCACGGATCACGCCAGCCCCAACAGCCACGGACTTTTCTAGGCACAGACTTCCCCGGTCCTCCAGCTCCCGCAGTCCGCGCATTTCTCTCTCCCGCCGGGACCAGAGACCTCACCTTATCCCCGGCGAAATCTGACCTTTCCGTGGTGGAGTGAAGAGCTCCTTTGAATCTGCGTGTTTGCGCCAATTGGGTACCGGTGTTCTGGGGCTCACAGCTGTTCAGTGGTCGCTGCAGTTGTGGATTTTCAGGCTTCTGATAAGATCCACTTTCCCTTTCAAGATAGCGAGGTTTCCCCATCCGAGCCCATAGGTCCGGGAGGAGACCCAGCCGCAGCTGCAGTGGGGGCTGCCCAGTTAGGGGAACCCCATCCAGCAGTCCCCCACCTTCTCCTGGAGTTTAGCTGTCCCTTAGTTTGCCAACAAACACTCCCCGTGCGACCCTCAGCTGCTCCTTCTTTCTGCTCCGGGACAAGGCTCAGAACACGTCTGTCTATTCTGCTGCCATTTTCTCCTCCCCTGTATATCTGTATATATATTTTTTAAAAAACAATTTTATTGTGTACACTAAAAGTTTTGAACACATTTATATCTATTTATCTAGAAATTTCAATTCCAGGGTGATATCCTACAAAAAATATTTATTGAATGCCTACTATCTGTCAAAAACTTTTCTGGGTATTTAAAGTACATCAAAGAAGAATGATACACACACACACACACACACACACACACACACACACACACGCACACACACACACACACACAAGTAGAGGCTCCATTCACAAATTCATGTACCAGTGGGGTCCCTCAGCCTGACCTGTGGGATCGGGCTGAAACTGGCTCTCCAACATCCCCTAAAGAGTCCTGGATTGCGAGAGGGTACAAGCCAGGCTGAGGGACCCCCACCAGTGCTGCACCAGTTTGGGCCAGGGAGGGACTCAGGAGGTTGGCCAGCTGAGGAGGGACCGTGGGAGGGCTCAGGGCATGTCCAGCCTGTCTTGCTCAGTCCCAATTGGCTGGACCCTAGCAGCAAGCTAACCTACCAGTTGGAGTGTCTGACCCCTGGTGGTCAGTGCACATTATAGCGAGTGGTTGAGCGGCCTTAGCATATCATTAGCATATTACACTTTGATTGGTTGAATGGATGACCAGATGACTGGACACTTAGCATATTAAGCTTTTATTCTATAGGATTGTCCTCTCAGAACTTACATTCTAGCAGGTGGACACAGACAATAAATAATTAACATACTGAATAAGTAAATTATAGAGTATGTTTGAGGCATTAGTGCTGTGGGAAAAGGCAGAGAAGATATGGTGGATCAAAAATGTGGAGATGGAAGGAGCAGGTTAGAGCATAAATAGGGATCCAAAGCATCATTTTTTTTTTAATCCTCACCTGAGGATATTTTTCCATTGATTTTTAGAGAGAGTGGAAGAGAGAGGGAAAGAGAGAGAGAAATATTGATGTGGGACAAACATATTGATTGGTTGCCTCCTGCACATGCTCTGACCAGGGCCTCAAGCCAGGGAAGACCCTGCAACTGAGGTACATGCTCTTGACTGGAATCGAATCCAGGACCCTTCGGTCCACAGGCCGATGCTCTATCCACTGAGCCAAACCGGCTAGGGCCATATCATCATTTTTAATGGTTCTATAATATTCCATTGTTTGAAAGGGCCATGATCTATTAAAAATTTAGCTTATTCCCAATTTACTTTTATAAATAAATCTTCAATGAATATCCTTATATGTATGTATATATGTATGTATAAGTATCTATCTATCTATCTATCTATCTATCTATCTATCTATCATCTATCTATCTAAATACCTGTCTAGTTATTTTCTTAGAATAAATTTCTGGAAGTTAAATACTATAAGCAGGCATAAAACTTACCTTATAGAAAGTCTGGACCGATTTACACTTTTTCCAGAACTTACACTTTTTACTCATATTTGAAAAATATGATATCAAATAAAAAAAATAACACATTTGAGGTAACCATTAGGTTATATACATACTTGACTAGATGTTAGTACACCAACATTTAACAGTTTTTCTTTATTTAATACAATACTATGGGTGATTTTTGCTTCTTACTTTATACTTTTTTGTATTTCCTAGGTTTCCTACATTCAACATGAATTTCCTTTTGTCTAATAGGTTTTGTTCTTACTGATAATAAAGACAAATCAATTTTAAGTGAGCAAATAATATTGGGAAATTTGTTAAAATTCACAGTTTCCCAGGTCATCAATTACTATTTCTTCATTTTCTTGTCAACCTTCTAAAATGGTTAAGGATCCTAAAACACAAACTAGCAAGTCTTCCTGTCCTCTCTGGCCATACAGCTTGGCTGTTGGTTTAGAACACATCTGAATAAGGCCTGTTCCTCTTCTGCTATGTGGCTTGGTCCCTAAAGTTTGGAAATAGGTTTTCATAAAATACCAGGCTTAACTCAATTTAAAATATGCTGTTATTTGAGACTAGAGGCCTGGTGCATGAATTTATGAATCAGTGGGGTCCCTCAACCTGGCCTGCGAGATCAGGCCAAAACCAGATCTCCAACATCCCCCAACGGGTCCAAGATTGCAAGAGGACCAGGGAAGGACCTGGAGATTGGCCAGCCAGGGAGGGACCGTGGGAAGGTTCCAGGGTGTGTCTGGCCCATCTGGTTCAGTCCTGATTGGCTAGACCTCAGCAGCAAGCTAACCTATGGGTCGGAACTTCTGCCCCATGGTGATCAGTGCATGTCATAGCGACTGGTCGACCAGTTGACTGTCTACCCCCTAGTGGTCAATGCACATCATAGCGACTGGTTGACTGATAGACTGCCCCCTGGTGGTCAGTGCACATCATAGTGAGCGGTTGAGCGGCTTTAGCATATCATTAGCATATTACGCTTTGATTGGTTGAATGGCTGACTGGATGACTGGACACTTAGCATATTAGGCTTTTATTATATAGGATGGGGTCCTTGCAGGGTTGTCCTGCTCCTGAACCTGCCCAGAGAAGCAGTTCATCCCTTTACCCAAAGCATTATCTCAGGAGATCAAGTCCATTAAAAGTGACCAAGTCAGCCTGGCCAGCATAGCTCAGTGGTTGAACGTTGACCTATGAACCTGGAGGTCATGGTTCTATTCCTAGTCAGGGCACATGCCTGGGTGTGGGATTGATCCCCAGTGGCGGGGGGGGGGGGCTGTGCAGGAAGCAGCCGCTCAATGATTCTCATCATTGATGTTTCTATCTCTCTCTCCCTCTCCCCTCCTCTGTGAAACAAATAAACATATACATATATATTTTAAATGACCAAGTCATTTATTTATTTATTTATTTATTTATTTATTTATTTATTTATTTATTTATTTATGAAAGAAGTAGTTATTTATAGATGGTTCTAAGTGCTAGGGATACAGAAATAAATAAAAAAGGACAAAAAGCCTTGCCTTTCTGGAGCTCCTATTCTAGTAGGAGAGACCTAACCATCCTATCTAATAAAGCAGGAATATGCAAATTGACCATCATACCATCACAAAGATGGCAGCGCCCACAGCGGAGGCCAAGTTCCCATAATGAGCCTTAACGAGTAATCAGCAGGGACCTGCAGCTACGTGGAGTCAGGCCAGGGTGGGGGACCTGAGGCTGCACCCACCCACCTAGCAGGGCTTGACTGGGGATCTCAGGCTGCGCCCCTACCCAGTGGGGCTTGACGGGTACCTCAGGCTGCACCCCCGACCCAGAGGGCTTGACAGGGGACCTCAAGGTGCACCCCCCATCCCAGTGACGGGCTGGGGAACCTGAGGCCATGCCCCCGCCCAGGAGCCCAGCCAGGGGACCTTAGGCCGGGAACCCACCCCGGTGCTGGACCAAGGGACCTCAGGCCATGGCCCCCTCCCCAGCTCTGGTTTGGGGGACCTCAGGCCACGCCCCCCCACCTGGCCGGGCTTGACAGGGGACCTCAGGTTGTGCCTCCCGCCCTGGTGCTGGCTTGGGGGACCTCAGGCCATGCCCCCCGCCCAGAGGGGTTTGATAGGGGACCTGAAGGAGTACCCCCCACCCTGGTGCTGGGCCAGGGGACCTCAGGCCACACCCTTCACCCCGAGCCAGGGAACCTGAGGCTGCACTCCCCGCCCTGCAGGGCTTGATGGGGGTGGGGCCGGCCGGGTCTGGATCTCATCCAATGCGGGTGGTGCCGGCTGGGTCTGGGTCTTGCACTATTTCGAGGTGCATGTGGGTGGCCGGGGACTTGACTCTGGGTCCCACGGCATGCCCCAGACTCTGACAGAAGGAAGATTTTCATATACATTTTACTAATTTTCTTTCATCTCTGACACTTCTATTACAGAGAAAGGACAAATAGTAATCTTCTCTAATAAAAGGGTAATATGCAAATTGACTGTTACTCCAAGACACAAGATGGCCACCACAAGATGGCCTGCAGGGGAGGGCAGTTGTGGGCATTAGGGGTGACCAGGCCAGCAGAGGAGGGCAGTTGGGGTAGACCAGGCCAGCAAGGGAGGGCAGTTGGGGTAGACCAGGCCAGCAAGGGAGGGCATTTGGGGTTGACCAGGCCTGCAGGGGAGGACAGTTGTGGGGGAACCAGGCCTACAGGGGAGGGAAGTTGTGGGTGATCTGGCAAGCAGGGAAAGCAGTTAGGGGTGACTGGGCCAGCAGAGGAGGGCAGTTGGGAAAGACCAGGTCAGCAGGGGAGGGCAGTTGGGGGGATCAGGCCTACAGGGGAGGACAGTTGGGAGGGACCCAGGCCTGCAGGGGAGGGCAGTTGGGGGAGACCAGGCCTGTAGGGTAGGGCAGTTGGGGCGGACCAGACCTGCAGGGGAGGGCAGTTGGGGGAGATCAGGCCAGCAGGGAGGGCAGTTAGGGGTGACTGGGCCAGCAGAGGAGGGCAGTTGGGGGAGACCAGGACAGCAGGGGAGGGCAGTTGGGGGGTGATCAGGCTGGCAGGCAGAGGCAGTTAGGAGCAATCAGGCAGAGGCAGGCGAGCGGTTGGGAGACAGCAGTCCTGGATTGTAAGAGGGATGTCCGACCAACTGTTCGATGGGATAGGGCCTAAATGGGCGGTCGGACATCCTTCAAGGGTTCCCAGATTGGAGAGGGTCCAGGCTGGGCTGAGGGACACCCCCCCATGCACAAATTTCATGCACCAGGCCTCTAGTATTAAAATATTCCTCTAATTAATTCCCTTTTAATGTGCATGAATTTCATGCACCGGGCCACTAGTAAACAAAATAAGTAAGTACATCATTGGCAGATTAGATAGTGATATATATTAAGGAGAAAAGTAAATCAAGAAAGGGGGCTATGTTGTAGAGGAGGATGAGAAGATACTGGAATCTGAGATGGGGTGAGCGGGTAAGGCAGCCTCACTGAGAAGCTGTGATGTTTTCAGTAGGACTAAGGCATATTTCTTGCTGTGACCTTGAACCATTCAGGAGAATGAATAGTTTGCTTGACTCTAGTTCATGTCACCGTGGCAGTTGACTTGGGATCAGACCCTCTTCTTTCAGGATACGTGGGAGCTAAAGTGATGGGTGGATAATTGACAAACAGGAAAATACAGCTACAGTGTGGCAGAGCAGCTGGAGAGGAGACGTCACAGAGATAATGAGAGAATGTATTTAAAGCTGGGAGACATGTCAGGGACAGCTCCTGTTTTAACTAGGCTGATTTCTCTGCCCTTCACTTCCTCTCCTTGGCCTCTGCTTTGTAGTTCTTTGGCTTAGTTACAACTGCCTTTGAGACACCCTTCAAAACAAATAACCAAGACTCCTACATGTTTAGAAAATGTACAAGGTAAGAATTTTTATTGAAAGATGATAGTGTGCCCTTGTAGCCACCACTTGTTGTTAAATACTGTGATTTTTTTAAATATTGAAAATAAATATTTTAAAGTGGCAGTACATTTTATGTACAGAGAATAAATGTTAATATAAATGAACCCTTAGCATTTACAGCATTGCTTCCTTATATGTAATTTACAAATCTGGATTATTATACAAGCCCCAGTGTATTCCTTCCCACTCATTTAAATACATGGTTCATACAGTGTTCACAGCTTGCAGGATGAATACTCTCAAAGCAAGTATGTCAGTTCCTTGGGAAAAATTTATATCTGTGATACCAACAACGAGGATTAATGGTATAATGCAGGGAAAGGAGGGAGATGGTTTAATAGTAAATATAAAATACATGCTTTTTTGGATAACATAAAGGTATTTACCTAAAAGCATCCAAAAGCTTTTAAAAACTCTGAGTATGGTCAAGTTTCTATTTTCTAAAGTAAGGGCAACGAGGCATGGCATGTCCTAACTGACAAATAATTGCAGTCCTATGTACTTGCTTTGGGATATATTTTTGTATGAACATTTGAATATCACTGTGTCTGATGTTCAGTATTTTTTTAAATATATTTTATTGATTTTTCACAGAGAGAAAGGGAGAGGGATAGAGAGCTAGAAACATCGATGAGAGAGATACATCGACCAGCTGCCTCCTGCACACTCCCCACCGGAGATGTGCCCGCAACCAATGTACATGCCCTTGACCGGAATCGAACCTGGGACCTTTCAGTCTGCAGACCGACACTCTATCCACTGAGCCAAACCGGTTTCGGCTGATGTTCAGTATTAATAAGTCCAATAAAATGGATGCTGGGAAGGAGTCTAGTGTGTTTTTTCATTTTTAAAAACATATTTTTATTGATTTCAGAGAGAAAGGGAGAGGGAGAGAGAGATAGAAACATCAATGATGAGAGAGAATCATCAATTGGCTGTCTTCTGCACACCCCCTGTTAGGGATTAAGCCCGAAACCCAGGCATGTACCCTTGACCGGAATTGAACCTGGGACCCTTCAGTCTGCAAGCTGATGCTCTATCCACTGAGCCAAATCGGCTAGGGCTGTTTCTCCATTTTTATTCTATTTCAGTCTCCCCGTGTAACTCTGCTACCTGGACTTCCAAGCTACTTCAGATCACTTTCCCTCAAACTTTCTCTAAAGTCTCGAGGGTAACAATGCCAGGAAGTACTCAATAAATGTTGATGGCCGATTGAAACCTAAAGAGTTAAGTAAATCTGCGCTGGCTGGTGTGGCTCAGTCTGGTGAAGCATCGTCCTGTGCACCAAAAGGTGGCAGGTTCGTTGGATTCTAGGTCAGGGCACATGCCCATTTGCTCTCTCTCTCTCTCTTATCACTGTTTCTCTCTTATCACGGTTTCTCTGTCTGTGTGTGTGTGTGTCTATCTCTTTCTTCTCTCTAAGTCCATTAAAAAGAAACTTAAATAAATCTGAATATTGAATTACAGTAAGTGGCATATGTGAGCTAAAGGCATAAACTAGGTAGAAGAGGTGCTAATTCTTGATGGAAGGAGGTGCATATCTTCCTTTTCAGGAAAACCAACTATTAAGTACCTCCCCACCACCCCATTCCATGCACCATATCTTATTACTAGTCTAACTGAAGCTGGTATACAATACCCTCCATAGAGGAGACGGGGAGGAGAGACTCAGGAAATAAGTCGGAGCTTTATTTATACTCTTGACTGAAATATTTAAAGAGAATGTCTACAGTTACTGGAAACTGGATTGGAAATCTGGTCATTTAGACTGTTGCGATCTTTCCTTTGTTGGCGTGTGTAGGTGGCCCGTGCAGGGTACTTGGACGGTGCCTCTGTCTGTCGGTGTTTGTGGATGGATCACTGCCATAGTTTCATTAACAGAACAAAAACTCAACCTGATTCAGATCAAATGCAGAGTGATGAGGGCGCTGGCACCAGCCAGCAGCCACAGTTACTCAAGGTCCAGCATACAAAGTGACCTACTTACAACTTTCTCTCTCCTTTGAAACTCCTGCCCTTCCTGATTCTAGGGGCACAGGAAACACAGGGCTTTAGAAACTCATTTGAGGGGCTCCGAGCTGTCCCCACATTCCTGTCTGGAAAACGCTTGTTTCTCTTTGGTTTCACCCACATTTTTTGCCTCCCTAATTTGTTTTCTCTTCTTTGAGGTTTCTCCTGCCCTTTTTGAGATCACTACTTCTCTCAAGGTGCACCTGACAAGGTGAATAGTTAGTGTGCAGTCCAAACCCTGGTGGTTTAAGTGCATGCACTTAGTTTTATACAGATCCTGCTCTCTTCTTCTGAAATTACTGGGTAGGAACGGGTTTTTCTGGCATAGCTTGTCTTTGCCAGGGCATTGCTGGCCATCCTGTTATGGTACTGAGAGTGGAAGATTGATCATTTGAACATATTCAAGTTCCACTAAAAATCACCTGGTATCTCTGAAAAGCTTGCCCCCTCCCCCACTGCAAGGGCCCATTGCAGGATCTTTAAGGATGCAGAGGTCATTTATGCGGGCACTCAGGGATGAGCACCCCTCCCTGGGATGCTTCCTGCACTGTGGGTACAGGAGTGCCCTAGGGAAGCTAAGGGTAAACAGAGTCTGCAGATAGAGAAAAGGTGGCACCTAGTGATTAACCAGCCTTGCCACTGCAGAATGTCACCTTCTGTAATATGGAAGGTTTGTTTCAGCACCTGCTCTTCATTAGCATAATTTCACATGCAACCATTCCCCTGAAGCTTTAATAGAAGAGAAATTGGTTCCACCTCCCTCCATTCTTTTGTGTGTATTTTCCAATCCCCCCACCTTTGTCTACATAAATAAAGAGGTTCAAAGCCCCACAGTGACAGAAAAAGGTCAGCCTTGTCTCAATGCCTCTTCTATGAAGAGTCTTTCTTGATATGAACAAGCAGGGTTGCATGAACTTCCTACCGCAAAGTGATTTCAAGTTAGATGACACACCCCTGCCAGTGCCGAGGGCCTGCCAATAGCATGACTTCAGTGTGATCCAAGTGCACCCAGGTGAGCATTTCTCTTTGATGAAGGAAACTGAGCTTTGGCTTTGGTGCAAACAGTGACACCTCTATTTTGTAGATGAAACAACTGGCATCTCTGAAGCCCTGAGTCTTAGGGCAGGAGGAGAAGGAGGAGCAAGGTTTTGAATCTCAAACATATTTTCTCATTTCCCATTTCTAACCATCATGAGTTTTCCTGCTGGATACAAAAATCAAAATTATGGACTTCTTTTCCCCAGGAGAGAGATCATTGACATTTGTTGAGATTCCCAAGGTGCTTACAGGAGCACTGAAAGTCCTATTGTTTAATCATATATTTATTTGAATTCTATTTATAATCTGATCATTCAAATGTAAATTTGGTTCAGACCAGAACAATCTTTCTAACATAATACTCAATGGCAGTAAAAGGCCATGGCCTTTCTAAATGGGAGGTTTGCTCACATAGGTGATACTTAATTATAAGCCAGCTAACCATCCTTCTGAGAAAGATAGACTGTATCTGGTTTCTAAACCTGACCATTCATCCAAACCACATGGAGTATAAGGACAGTAGATCCTTGTGACCTGCAGAGCTACTGGCTCAGATTTTCAGGATGAAGTCAATAAATTGGAATTTTTTTCTAGATTATCTCAAACCCATTACACGTCTGCACTCCAGCATTAAGGAAGAGTCCCTGGAATATCCTTCTGACTCTAGGATTCCAGGATGCTTAAATGCTTTTGTATAGATGTGATAAGTGTTTTATAAACTAGAAGAATGTAATGTAAATATAAGGCATTGTTAGTAATCACCAAAAACCTCCACATTTTCACTATGTGTCTATGTGGGGCTGAGCTTAGAACCAAGGAGCAGAAATCAAGATGAATTATTTAAAAAGGCATTCCTGTGAGTGATAAAGTTGGTGTTTCCCTGGGTTTTAGGTTGCTGTGAACATAGGGACAGGAAATCAGAAGCAAAGCTTGAAGGGTTCAGTAGGTATGAGGAATTAGAGGAAGATGAAAACTCAGAATTGGAGCCAAGACAATGAACAAAAACCGGGAAAAGAAGTTGGACAGAAGCCAGGCAGGTGGGAAAAAAACATAGAGGATTGAGCTGGGAGACCCAACAAACAGGAATGAGGAGACCCACAGAAGCTTGAGGTGCAGAACAAGCACACAAGAGAACTGCTTGTTCAAAAAGTCAGAACAAGGCACTTTGATTACTGAGGCAACACTTCCTCCGGGTTGAGTTTTCTCCCTAAATGCAGTTGGCTGGAGCCATGGGGGTCTTTGGAGAGAAGAATAGGCAGGCTATTTATGAAACAAGTGGATCTTACTGACCAGAAGGTCACCAGATCTGCTGTCTCTTCAAGCCTGTAGGGTAAGAAACCCATACCCCGAAAGAACTATGAAGAACCCCAGCTCCTCAGCAAGCAAGCTATGTGACTTTGAGGCACCTATATCCCCTCGAGCAAACTGCATTTATCCTTGTTCAATTTCCTCATCTTTAAGATGAAGGTGTGGAAAGGACAAATGACCTCTAAGGTCTATAATTCTAGGCATGCCAGTAGTGATGCTGCAGGCAGCACTTCACAGCCAGATGCTGGCTCTGCTAGTGTTATCTCCACACTCAAGTGGGGGCAGCACATCTGGCACCAAGCCAGACTGAGCGTGAAGGGAGTGAGGCTGGCACCTCCCTGAGAGTCAAGCGGCCCATTCATCATAGTGACATATTGCATGCTATCATGTACACTACAAATAGCACATAGATGATTAACCAGGCCACTGTCATAGCAACAGCTTTATTCAAGCTCTTCATTCTTGATAAACAGGCTATATGAAAAAAAACAAACATGTTTCCTAGTTTCAGCTTTGCAAACTTATAACCTGAAACTTTCTGGTCCTAGATTTCTCATTAGGTTGAACCATATGAAATTTTCAATTCTTGATCTACAGACACAGCCACTTTATATACTGCAACTTATATAAAGAAAATGGGTTAACCTGACAAATGATTTTAATACAGAACCAGAGAAGTTCTATTTCAGTTTTGATTTTTTAAATATTTTTAATTGATTTTGGAGAGGGCAAGAGAGAGAGAGAAAGAAACATCAATGCGAGAGAGAAACATTGGTTGCCTCCCAACCAGAGACCAAACCTGGACATGTGCCCTGATTAGTAATCGAACCAGTGCCCCTTTGGTGCATGGTACAATACTCAACCAATTGAGCCACACCAGATAGGGCTCCATTTTGATTTTAATAAATATGTTGAATATCTACACTGGGTCAGGCCCTGAACTAGGTTCTGCATACACAACAGTGAACAAAATAGTCTCAATAAATAAATTTAAAAAACACAATAAAAAATAGTCCCAATAGCTAACCTCATAGAGCTTAAGATCTTTTGGCAAGCCAGATTTAAGTCTAATTATTTAAATGTCCCTAAAGTATCATATAAATTGTATCTTCACAGGTGAAGGAGAAATCTACCACCTGGGACTGATTATTAAACTTTGTTTAGTTTCAAAAAGATAATTAATACCCTTCTGAAAATACAGTAGAAAAGGATCTGAGAGTGAGCAAGCAACACCCCTAATGAATTTATTCAAAGCCTAAGATATTGAGACATCTTTAATTCAGCTGTTTGAGAGAATGAAGATTAGGGGTTATTTTCATTTTACGTATCTTATGACATGGACAGTCAGGCAAATGTGCGAAAATTATTATATTGTAAAACATGTGGCATATGCAACAGAAAATATTTTGAAGTTTACTGAAGTCTGTATTGCATTTAAAACATAACAAAGTTAAGCAGAAAATGTAGCTTTCATATTGACAGACCCAAATTAATGCAATGAGGTTAACTAGTCTTTTGATAGCTTTTTTTTTTTTAATGAAAGTCTTATAGATGTCCCCTTTTTTCTCCCATTGACCCCCTCCTCCCCAATCCTATTCCCTCCCCAGGTCTTCACTACACTATTGTCTGTGTCCATGGGTTATGCATATAAGTTTTTATGATTAATCTCTTCCTGCCCACCCCTTCCCTATGAGAATCATTAGTCTGTTGCATGCTTCCATGTCTCTGGATCTATTTTGTTTGCATTTTCTTTTGTTCATTATATTCCATAGATAAGTGAGATCATGTGATAATTGTCTTTTTTCTGACTGGCTCATTTCACCTAGAATAATACTCTCTAGGTCCCTCCATGTTGTCTCAAAGGCCTTTTTTTTTCTTCCCTTTACAGATGCATATTATTCCATGGTATAAATGTATCACAGCTTTTTTATCCAATCATCTACTGACTAGAGGCCCAGTGCATGAAATTCATGCACTGCGGGTGGAGGGGGATGTCCCTCAGCCCAGCCTTCACCCTCTCCAATCTGGGACCCCTTGAGGGATGTCCGACTGCCCCTTTAAGTCAGACATCCCTCTCACAATCCAGGACTGCTGGCTCCCAACTGCTTGCCTGCCTGCCTTCCTGATAGCCCCTAACCACTTCTGCCTGCCAGCCTGATCACCCCCTAACCACTCCCCTGCCAGCCAGATTGATGCCTAACTTCTCTGCTCCCCTGCCAGCCTGTTTGCCTCTAACTGCCCTCCCCTGCAAACCTGGTCACCCCTAACTGTCCTCCCCTGAAAGCCTGGTCACCCCTAACTGCCCTCCCCTGCAGACCTGGTCCCCCCCAACTGCTCTCCCCTGCAGACCTGATCACCCCTAACTGCCCACCCCTGCTGGCCTGATCACCCCCAACTGCCCTCCCTTGCAGGCCTGGTCCCTCCCATCTGCCCTCCCCTGCTGGCCATCTTGTGGTGGCCATCTTGTGTCCACATGGGGGCAGGATCTTTGACCACATGGGGGCAGCCATCTTGTGCATTAGAGTGATGGTCAATTTGCATATTACTCTTTTATTAGATAGGATGAGCACTTGGGCTGTTTTCAGGTCTTATCTATTGTAAATTGTGCTGCTATGAACATAGGGATGCATATCTCCTTTCTGATTCGTGTTTAAAACTGTTGGTTTATGGTGTAGAAATGATCAATTTTATTAAGGCATCGTCTTTATACTTTACACTTTTCAGAGTGGTTTATAATAATATGGAGAATGGATAGGTTCCAGATTTTATAGGTTGAATTGCATGATATTGAAGGTCTTCAACTATTTTTAACATATTATTCTGACAATTTCATGTGACTCACCCTAATAACTAATGTGAGAGTTCATTGGTTGTTTATAAAAAGGTGATAGGATAAATTCTACATGGAAAACGTTTTGGCCAATAAGAAAATCTAATTTATGAAATAGCTATTAAATATATGACAATTATTGCTAATATCTTGCTAATACTTTTTAATAAGCTGAATGAGCAGGGTTCTGTTCAAGATGGTGGGCATAGGTAAATGCAGTACTCAAATCTGCCGACAACCACCTCAAAATTACAACCAAACTATAGAACAACCGTCCTTCAGAACTGCCTGAAATTTAGCTGAACAGAGTTTTACAAATAAGGATACATGGAAGAAGTCACATTGAGACTGGTAGGAAGGGCAGAGTTGCAATATGGGTGGGTCCAATATGGGTAGAAAGGGCAGAGATGCAATATGGGCAGATAAAAATATAGAGGGATATCTCAAGTGTAAACATTTCCCCTGAGGAGCAAGGGATCCCACCCTGACCCCAGGAACCCCAGGCCAGGGTTCCAGTGCTAGGAAGACAAGCCCCCATAACTTGTGGCTGTAAAAACCAGCTCTGATTGTGGTTAAATGAGATGGAGGGCTGCTAGAGTTCCAGATGTTCCTTCTAAAGGACCCATGCATAGACTTACTTGGACTCACTTGCTCTGAGTTTCAGTTCTAAGGCATCAGGGACATATGAGAGTAGGAGGAGCAGTTTTCTTCCGGACAGAAGTTCTGGCAGAGACCATTGTTCCTTTTCTGGGTCCTCTCCCCCACAGAGCCAGAAGGAAGGCAGCATATCTGAGTGTCCATAAACTTGGCTAACACTATTCAGTCTGCCCTGGTGATTTCCTGAGACCCTGCCCCACTCAAGGGGTTTCCAGTGGCTTTTCCATACAAATGATCTATCTTGGCTTATGCTTTGGACTTTCCTAAAATTTCTTAAATAAGCAGCATCTGGCCTCAGCATACCCCATACCTCTAGATAAATGGCCCCAAGCCTAGCACTAGTGGCAGCCAACCTTGGTTCACAGCTTGGCCTCTCCTGGGCACCTCCAAGCCTAGCACAATTAGCAGCCATCTGCAGATTGCTTTGTACCTCATGCATGGTGGTCCCAGGCAGGACACAGATGATCGATGACCTAGGCCTGCACCTCCAATGAGGCCTCAAAGCCAGAATACCCAGTGGACAGCTTTCTGACCATGTTGAAGCACCATCTAACTTCCTTCACAAGGGACACAATCAAAGGCAAATTCAGCAGGCACCAGAGCCTCTATGAAGTAAGTCCTGCTGCATGGGATCAACACTTGCATAGCTGATTCTCCATGGTGGTCATAGTCAGTCCTTGTAGCCAATTGGCTAGTGGGTAAATTCCTTTCACTGAGGTGCCAACAGCAATCAAAGCTCAACTACAACAGTAGAGTGCACACAGTCTACACAGGTAGTGTCCAGCTCCAGTGATCAGAGAGGCTGTGCCACTGGACCCTACATAAGGCCACTCTAAAATCCTAGCTCTACCTAATACATAGAAGAAACAAACACAGGGAGGCAGCCAAAAATGAGGAGGCAAAGAAACATGTCCCAAATGAAAGAACAGAACAAAACTCCAGAAAAAGAATTAAAGAAAATGGAGACAAGAAATATACTAGATGCCAAGTTCAAATCACTGGTTATAAGGAAGCTCAATAAAATTAGAAGAGTAAATGAACTTATTGAGAACTTCATCAAAGAGATAGGAAGCATAAAAAGAGTCAGTCAGAAATGAAGAATACAATAACTGAAATGAAGAATACATTATAGGAAATCAACAGTAAAGTAGATGAAGCAGAGGATCAAATTAGAGATTTGGAAGCTAAGGAAATAGAAAACACTAAACAGAACAGCAAAAAGAAATAAAAATAAAAGAAATGAGAATAGTACAAGGACAACTTCAAGTGCACCAACATTTGCATCATGGGGTGCCAGAAGAAGAAGAGAACAAGGAATCAAAAACTATGTGAAAAAATGACAGAAATTTCCCTACCCTGATGAAGGAAATAGAAATCTAACTCCAGGAAGCACAGAGAGTTCCAAACAAGATGAAACCAAAGAGGCCCACACAAAGACACACCAAAGTTTAAAGATAAAGACAGGATCTTAAAAGCAGCAACAGAAAAACAGTTATCTACAAGGGAGCTCCCATAAGACTGTCAAGTGATCTCTCAACAGAAACTTTGCAGGTCAAAAGGGATTGGCAAGAAATATTCAAAGTGATAAAAAGCAAGGACTGACATATAATCAAAGTTATTATACCCAGGAAAGCTATCATTTGGAATTGAAGGGCAGATAAAGAGTTTCCCAGACTAGAAAAAGCTAAAGGAGTTCATCACCACCAAGCCAGTATTAGAAGAAATGTTAAAGGGTATTGTTTAAGAAGAAGAGGAAGGAAAAGAAAAGATAAACAATGTGAATAATAAAATGGCAATAAGTACATATCTATCAATAATTAGTTTAAATGAAAATGTATTAAATGTTCCAATCAAAAGATATATAGAGGCTGAATGGATAATGGAATAAGACCCTTACATATGCTGTCTACTCATTTCAAATAGAAAGACACACACAGATTGAAAGTAAAGGGATGGAAAAGATATTTCATGAAAATGGAAACAAACAAACAAACAAAATATTGGGGAGCAATACTTATACCAGACAAAATAAACTTTAAAACAAAGCTGTATAACAAGAGTCAAAGAAGAACCCAGCAATTCTACTTCTGGCTATTTATCTGAAGAAACCCACATCACTTGCCCTAACCGGTTTGGCTCAGTGGATAGAGCATCAGCCTGCGGACTGAAGGGTCTCAAGTTTGATTCTGGTCAAGGGCAAGGTACCTTGGTTGCGGGCATATCCCCAGTAGGGGGTGTGCAGGAGGCAGCTGATTGATGTTTCTAACTCTCTATCCCTTTCCCTTCCTCTCTGTAAAAAATCAATAATTTTTTTTAAAAGAAACCCACACCACTAAATAAAAAAGATGTTCATTGCAGAATGATATACAATAGCCAAGATATGGAAATAATATAAGTGTCCATTCACTCAGATGAATGAAAAGAAGTGGTTCATATACACAATTGAATATGACTCAGCCATAACAATGAATGAATTCTTGCCATCTGCAACAGCATGGATGGACCCAGAAGGTATTTTGCTGAGTGAAATAAGTCAGACAGAGAAAGACATATGCCATATGATTTTACTTATATGTGGAATCTAAAAACAAAATAAACAAACAAGCAGAACAGAAACAAATTTAGGGATGCAGAGAGCATTTTTTGATGGTTGCCAGATGGGAAGGGGGCTGGAGGATGAATTAAAAAAGTGAAAGAATTAAGAAACAAATTAGTAGTTACAGAACATCATGGGGATGTAAAGTGTAGCATAGGGAATATGGCCAATAATCTATATATATAAAAGCCTAAGTGAACGTTATGACCAAACAACTGGAACAAGCAGTCACTATGACTCACACTGACCACCAGGGGGCAGACGCTCAGGAGCTGCCCCCTGGTGGTCAGTCACTCCCACAGCCAACCTCCCCTGGCAGCCAACCTACCATGGTCCCTCCCCCTGACCAGCAGGCCCCGATTACCTGATTGGGACCAGGCCCTGGGCTGGGATGGGGAACTGGGGGTGGGTGGCAGCAGGTGGGGCCAACCTCCCATGCCCTTTCCCTCCCCACAGCCAGCAGGCCCCAATTGGCCTGCTGCCTGCCTGCCACTGTAACGGCATGGAGGCGAAGGAAGGTAGAGGTGGGGAGGTGGGGAACCGCAGGTGGCAGGGTGTTGACGATGGCAGTGTCAGCATCCGGCATCTGTTCCTTCCATGCCTGGCCCAGCAACTGTCACCTCCTCTCCTTACCCCGCCAGGACCTTTGAGCCCCAATTGGCCTGGCCCTGATCAGCTTAGCCCCAATTGGCCCTGAATGCCTGCCAGGCCTAGGGAACCCACCCGTGCATGAATTTCATGCACCGGGCCTCTAGTATAGTAATAACTATGTATGGTGTCAGGTTGATACTAGATTTATTTGGGTGATCACTTAGTAAGTTATACAGGGAGGGGGAAAAGTAGGCCTACAGTTGTGCATATGTGGGACATAGAGTGTATACTTATTTTTAAAAATATATTTTTATTGATTTCAGAGAGGAAGGGAGAGGGATAGAGAGATAGAAACATCAATGATGAGAGAATCATTGAGCAGCTGCCTCCTGCATGCTCCACATTGGGGATCGAGCCCGCAACCCAGGCATGTGCCCTGACCGAGAACTGAACCATGACCTCCTGGTTCATAGGTTGATGCTCAACCACTGAGCCATGTTGGTCGGCCAAAGCATATACTTATTTATTAATTATAGTATTATTTTTCATGCAAACAGCTGTAAACCTGCTTTTGCCATGCTCTGTAGTTCTGAGTCTATTTCTATCAGACATTCACTCAGTTTCAGAAGAGTGAAATTTATTGTTTTCTGCAGATAATGTCCAAACTTAAATTTTTTAATTTTACATTCAACTTTGAAGCTGTTCACATTGTGACCTAGCATTGCTAACTGAGCACTTTCAGCTGTTTTTTTTTAATTTTACTTTAAATAATTTTTTATTTTTCAATTACAGTTGACACAATATTAGTTTCAGTTGTATAACCCAGTGATTAAACCTTTACATGATAGGGTAAGAGTAGGTTTACAGTTGTGAGTGTGCAAAACAGAGTTTAATTTTGTACTATTATTTATTAATGATTGTATTATTTCCCATATAAGCTATTTGCTGCTCCATTGGGTTTTCCTTTTTAACTGTGAAACTCCACTCTGTAGTGGCTATATGTGCTGTTTTGTATGACAAACAACCTTTGTTTCAATCCCAGAGTCCTCACTGGTCAAGGTAACAAACTGAGCATAAAATCCTATCTAATAAAAGAGTAATATGTAAATTGACTGTACCTCCGCTACACCCACAAACCACGCCCATCAGCCAATCAGGAGCAAGTATGCAAATTAACCCAAACAAGATGGCTGCAGCCACGGAGAGAGCAGGAGGCTTGTGTTTCCCCGGCAATGGAGGAAGCCAAGTGTCCTGCACACCCTGGCTGGCCCAGGCCTCTGCTAAAGGCTACAAAATTTCAATTATAGAAGATAAATAAATCCCAACAAAAATGGCTGCAGCCATGGAGCGAACAGGAGGCTTGGGTTTCCCCAGCGATGGAGGAAGCCAAGCTTCCTGCACACCCTGGCTGGCCCAGGCCTCTGCTGAAGGCTACAAAGTTTCAATTATAGAAGATAAATAAATCCCAACAAAAATGGCTGCAGCCACGGAGCAAGCAGGAGGCTTGGCTCCGCTCAAGGCTACAAAGTTTCAATTATAGAAGACAAATAAATCCCAGATACCAGGGCCTCCTCTTGGGTTGCCGGGGGGCGTGGCCAGCCTGCAAACCACCACAGGCCTCTTGCCCAGGCCGCCCCATGCCCCAAAGGAACCCCCACCCTGATCCTGGACACCCTTCAGGGCAAACCAGCTGGCCCCCACCCATGTACCAGGCCTCTATTCTATCTAACAAAAGAGTAATATGCAAATTGGCCATCACTCCAACACAATCTAATAAAAGAGTAATATGCAAATTGACCATCACTCCAACACACAAGATGGCTGCCCCCATGTGGTCAAAGATGGCTGCCCCCATGTGGACACAAGATGGCCACCACAAGATGGCCAGCAGGGGAGGGCAGCTGTGAGCGATCAAGCCACCAGAGGAGGGTAGTTGGGAGGGACCAGGCCTGCAAGAGAGGGCAGTTGGGGGTGACCAGGCCTGAAGGGGAGGGCAGTTAGGGGCAATCATGCTGGCAGGGCAGTAGTTAGGGGGTGATTAGGCTGGCAGGCAGAAGCAGTTAGGGGCAATCAGGAAAGCAGGCAGGCGAGCATTTGGGAGCCAGCAGTCCTGGATTGTGAGAGGGATATCCACCTGCCCGTTTAGGCCTGATTTCACTGAGATCAGGCCTATATGGGCAGTTGGACATCCCTCGAGGGGTCCCAGATTGGAGAGGGTGCAGGCTGGGCTGAGGGACACCCTCCCCCCAACGCATGAATTTTGTGCACCGGGCCTCTAGTCTATAATAATAAAAGTGTAATATGCTAATTAGACTGGATGACCTTCCAGACAAAGTTGGGGCTGTGGGAGAAGCCCAAGTCCCAGGTTCCAGAGGGCAGCCAGTGCTGGCAGCTGGGGAAAGGAAGGCCTATCCTTGCACAGATTTTGTGCATCAGGCCTCTAGATAGTTATAAAACCCAAATACTTCAGACAAAAGATCGTTTAGAGATAGGACCTTTGCTACTCTAGTTCCTATGTAGTCTGAACTTTCTTATTCCATTGGCTGGTACAAATACTGAGGGTCAGTGTGACATTGTCACAAGATCTATCACATGCTTTCCATATTCAGACAAAGGAGAGAATGGGAGGTAAGGAGGTAAGGACAGAAATGGTATGTGTGGAGTTAGACATATCAAAGTCTGTGAAGTTTGGACAAAAATGACAAGCTGAAGGAGGACATATGGTGGGTCAGGAATAGTGTTTACAATTCCAGAACATTTCCAAAAGGATGGATTGTATTACCCAGTATTTTATGGACCTGATAAATTTCTTAATCCTGTTCTTATAGACTAAGTTAAGACTATAGAAAAGAGTGGGGGAGGTTTTTTATAAAATAAATTGCAGGAAAATTAAATTCACTTCACCAAAATGGAGCTACAGTTGAGTGAATATGAGGGAACAAGTTTACATAAAGTAAGAGCACATCGTGACCTGGACTCCAGCTGAAATCAGATCTTCATCCAGAGGTGCTAGGTATGGAAATCCAAAGTAGGGCAGACTTTCATCCACTTTCACTTTTTTTCTTATCCATTTTGACTTATTATTGACTTTGGCATTGCGGCCGCTTTTCTGGGTTCCTTCCCCATTCCTTCCTTGAAGGTGACCTCTATTTTGCTCACCTTCATGTAAGTGGTCAGATCCTTCAAGAGGGGCTGGAATCATCCTCAGCCCCCAAGGATGAAATTTACTATCTTAATGAATTGGTGTACTCAAACCTTTGACATTGAAGTGCTTACAAACAGTGAGTAATCAAGTCTTTCAAGAAGTGTGGCATATCAAATTCATTAGATGGTATGGAGGACGACTACTTGTGGCAAGATGAAGAGGAAGCCGAAGCTGAGACCACACCATCGGATACAGAATTCGATCCATACGATGACTGCCTTACAAATGTATCGCAAGATGTCATTGATGTACTTATGATATCAGATGACGAACAGGAGGATTTTGAAGGCTTTTAACCCTTTGCACTCGCTTGCTCTCTCTCTATTGTTTGTTATCTTCCTCCTGTCATCATCAGTTCCAGTTTGGTTGACAGCTTAGAAAACAAACAGCATGGCAGCTCCCATGGGTTTATTGTCTTATCCTTCCTTTCAGCTTTAGAGTGAATTAGGAGAAGTTTAATCCACTTGCACTGTTTTATGTTTACATGTTTGATGACAAACAGCCTTATGTTTATAAGTGACTGTTTTCCTGCTAAGTACCTGCATGTCATAAGCATTTGAATTAAAATTACCATATTGAAATCAAATGTGATGTTTTTTAAATTTTTATTTGGTGTGCGTTGGAAGAGGGGTAGTCTTATACGGCGAGTATATCCCAAACTCTATATTTTAACTGGAAAAGTTGGGGGTCATCTTATACACCCAGTCGTCTTATATGCCAGAAAATATGGTACTTTTCATTGGGCTTTCTATTAATTTCAGCTGCAAGTATTCTTCTGCTACTGTCAGTGTTTAGTCTAGGTATTCTCAGTAAATAGAACCCTCAATCTATTTTATATGTTTACTAGAGACCCGGTGCATGAAATTCGTGCATGAGGGGGGTGTGTCCCTCAGCCCAGCTTACACCCTCTCCAATCTGGGTCCCCTTGAGGGATGTCTGACCGCTCGTTTAGGCCCGATACCACCAGGAGGTCAGACATCCTTCTCACAATCCAGGACTGCTGGCTCCCAACCACTCGCCTGCTTGCCTGCCTGATTGCCCTTAAACACTTCTGCCTGCCAGCTTGATTACCCCCTAACCACTCCCCTGCCAGCCTGATTGATACCTAATTGCTCCCCTGTCAGCCCAATTGCCCCTAACTGCCCTCCCCTGCTGTCCTGGTCACCCTAACTGCCCTCCCCTGCAGGCCTGGTTGCCCCCAACTACCCTCCCCTGATGGCCCTGTCACCTAACTGCCATCCCTTGCCAGCCTGGTCATGCCTAACTGCCCTCCACTGCTGGCCTGGTCACCCCTAACTGCCCTTCCCTGCAGGCCTTGTCTCTCCCAACTGCCCTCCCCTGAAGGCCTGATCGCCCCCAACAACTGCCCTCCCCTGCAGGCCTGGTCTCTCCCAACTGCCCTCCCCTGCAGGCCTGATCGCCCCCAACTGCCCTCCCTTGCAGGCCATCTTGTGTGTTGGAGTGATGGTCAATTTGCATATTACCTCTTTATTATATAGGATTTGCAGCAGAAAACAAATTAATGTATCTTTTAAACCAATCAGATTTTTCCATGATTTAATTAACAACAGAAAACACAATAGTCTGATGGCTTTTCTGTTTTTCTAAAGCAATGATATTTTAATGTCTCTTCTTTACCCATGTCTTCAGATTCCAGAAACACCATGCTTTCTTCTCATTGACAAAACATTTATTTTTAAGCTCAACATTGTATTTCCATTCAAAATAAGAATAAAGTTTACCACTTTTAGGAAAAGAGATATGTAAAACACAGAAATTCTTAGAGTTAAAAGGGACTTTAAAAACAAATGGCAAATAGGGGCAGAGGACAATTACCTTTATTACATAGAAGCAACAGATATTTTTATTATATGGATGGTTAACACCAATTAGCAAGGATAAGGTATGTAACTCAAGGAACAAATGGTCAAAGGGTATACACAGGAATTCTCAAAAACATATGTAAAAGCCCAATAAAAATATATTTAATGCTTTAAACTTCAACAATCAATCAATAGAATACAAATTGAAGAGTGATACCACACATCAAATTGTCAAAGCCTGAAAAGGATGATGACCCCTGGTGCTGGCAAGAGTGTGTGATAAAATGGGCATGTCGTACACCTATACAAATCTTCCGTAGGGTGTTTTGGAGTTATTTATCAAAGCCTTAAACATATTTTAGTCTTTGAAGTAAGAACACTTCCTGAGAAAATTATTAGAGAATCATGCAAGATTTTCATGTGTTAGGATGTTCCATGTAGTGTTATGTGTGACATTTTTTTAAATGAAATTATTAACTGCATAACATTAGAGTTAAATAAACTATGGTATATCCCTGAATGTAAGAGAATGCTAAATACAAATAATCACTATTTCAGTCTCATCTTCACTCCCCCACCCCCCTTCCAGAGGTACCTGTTGCTATCATTATCTGAATAGTTGGGGCCTCTTTAGTGCAAATATTTTTGTCTGTCTTTCTTCAGTGGGAGCTCAGAGTTCAGTGCTCTTTGGTTTTTCTAAGTCAGTTCCCGGTCATTCTTTTACATATGAGCTTGTGAAATTCAGTTGCACACATCTCTATTTCAATTCTTTTTTCCTTGTAGGTCCTTAGAAAATTCCCCATCATTTCGGTGATGCTTGGGGAAGAAAGAGAGTTCAACGTGTCTTTTCAATCCATTATATTTCACTAGTAGTTCATATCCTAAGCTTTTTGGAAAATTGATTGGCAGAGGCTGCTTGCAAGTTTTCAATGAAAGGGATTTTTATTTTTTCATTTATACATTTAGTCAGAGCAGATGTTCTAGAGCCTTCAGTATCACATGGTGTGTTATGGTGGGAAAGAGAACAGACAGACTCACTTCCTATTCTGAGTTATAGATTTTTACAGTGATTTAGTGGGACATCTCTTTTGGGTTTTGTTTATAGCTTCTCTGTTTACAAAGGATTTTCAGCTGTGTCGCTGGAAGTTGGGGTCTGAGAGAAAATCCAGGTAGTAGAGACATGAATCTGGCTGGTTCTCTCTGGCTCTTCCTCTTAGGGTTCTCCAGGGCTTGTTTTCCCAGACATGACTAGTCACATCTGAATCTCCAGAGCAGACACAATGTAGGCTGAAGCTTGGATTCCCATTACATTGATTTATTTAGAAGGAGACTTTCAGATCATTTAGCTAACTTCTTCATTTTACAGGAAAGCCTCTACGATCCAGCAAGTTTAAATAACAGACTAAGTAAGTGGTAGAATCTCATGACAGGAGCTGTAACCAAGAAAGTATAACACAGGCTTGATATTCCATAAGAAAATGATATTAAGAAAACAAGGAAAGTTACATCACTGCATAAGATAGGAAAGGCAAGAGGAAATTTGCTTAGCTGATTTTAACTCTATAAAGGTAATGCCATGAAATGTGATCTTCACATATTATCTGTTTCCTTCTATTCAGCAACAAAATCTTAAGACAAAATAGCCCACGTTTGCCAGAGGCTAGAAATTTTAGTCCACAATAATGCTAGAGAAATGGAGGCTTTTAAAGCATACTACTCCAGGATAGTTTTGGTTCCTCAAATCCAGTCCCCCGTTGAGTGAGTAAGGCCTTCCCATCTCCTCTTCTTTCTGATGATCATTCATTGTTATTCATTTATAGTAGCTATTTCTTGCATTTATCTATCCATTTCTCCTTTTCCTCCAAATAGCTCTAATCTTCACTTTGGAATTCAGTTCGGCTTACTCTCCACCCACGTGGTCTGGGGAACATGTAGCTCAGTGGTTAGGTAAGAGGTGGGTATTTTATCACAACTATTACTTAGCACTTCTGGTAGTGAAAGGAGGGTCAGGAAATGAAGAGATAGGAACATCACGCTGATGCTTTATTTGAGCTCTTGAACAACTGCACCTGAAACCACAAAACTCAGTTATGAAGTAACACAAACTGGTAAAGTTACCCCCTCTTTTTTTCTTAACCCAGCTTCAATGGGAGAGAATAGTTTTTTTCACTTGCAAACAAAGGACTACTAACTGTTAAACTATTGGTACAAACTCATAAATATACACTTATTTCTTCAGGATAAATATTAATTCAAAGGAACAATGTAATCTGTTTCAAATTAAGAAAGAGTATATTTTACTGCAATGGGGATAGAGCTTTACATTATGAGACTGAGAATGCCAACACTTATTTTGTTCATTTTTGAGCTTCTGAATCTTGTCCAAATGCCTACAGGAGTGTAGAAAATGTGCCCTGTCAATACAGTTTTCAAATGACAAGACCATCTGCTCTACCAATGACCATTTCATAACATTTCAAAGTCATGATACAAAGTGTTGAAATTATAATCCTTATAGAATGTCTGATCACAGTCTAAACCTGCTTTTCACACTTTCTTCAAGTGAAAAGACAGCATTAGCAGAAAATGCTTATTATGTTCAGGGCCCAAAAAGCCATCTGCCACCCAGTCCTGGGTTAGGAAACAGTTATACTTTTAGTTCGTCAGTAGCCACTTTTTTTAATATAGAATTTTTAAATCTCTAAACCCTAATATACCTATCCCAGATTGTTTAAAGAACTGACCAAAGTGACAAAAAGAAGTTCCCACTGCCCTTTGTGAGAAGTTTTAGATTCCAGACAACCTCCAAAAGGCCAGAGGAGATGCTCAATCGCATAATGAAGAGAGATCTCTAAATTTTATAGACCCATTAGCTTAACTGTACACTCAGGAAATACTGAAAGATTTACCAGAATCAAGTATGGTTTTTAGCACTAACATATATTAAATTATATACACCTGGAGAAGCCCTCCACCAACTAAATTCCAAAATGTGCATTGTCTCATGAATTGAGACCTCCTGTGTTTGGGTTAAAGTGATGCGATTCTTTCACGGTTGTCCTAGCAACCAGACATGGCATGAGGACAAGTCCCAAGTGTGTCTTCAGAGCCTCTGCAGTGGCAGACACCATGTGACATAAAGGGGATTCTTTAGGAGCTTAGTTCCTTCCATGTACTCACTCTTTTCATTTCTAAAAGTATCCTCATCTAAGCATGCTTAGAAACATCACCAAGAATTCTGTGACTACTCTATAGAAATGTAGTTAAAGGAAATCCACTGAGTAAGCCTTTTCTTCCCCAGGTAGAACTGAAGCAAAGAACGGTTATTTCTTCTCTGCTGTGGAAATTCAGAGATCTAGATCTTGGCACAAAATTAATGCCTAAGGCGAGGGTTCTCTGAGTGCTGTTCCCAGACTAGCAGCATCAGCACCACCTAGGAGCTGGTGAGAAATGCAAATTCCTGGCCCTACCCAGACATCCTGGGTCTGAGTTTGTGGGGTGGGGCCAGCAGTTGTGTTTGAACAAGCCTTCATGGGATTCTGATTCAGCCAGAGTCTGAGGCCCACTGCCCTACACGTCTGCAGTGAGCTGGTCCTCTGGGGAGAAGCAGGCCATTAAGCTCCTGCCTTTTAAAACAGCTTCTTTGGGAGAGGATGGTCTGGTGTGTTCAGGTGAATGCAGGGAGGTCAGCAGAAGCCCTGCCTGCAGCAGGTCCCTCGATGTCAATTCCCAGGTGAGATCAGCAGGCTCTAAGTGGCCTGAAAGAACAGGAGCTCCAGGATCAGAGCTTCCTGAGTTCAAGTGAACCATATTCTAGAAAAAAATAAAATCCAAAAATCTATAAAGTTCAAAAGAGACTGAATCTAGTTATTCTCTTCAGTTTATCACTTAGTTACTGTACATGATTGTGTGAGTTCTTTCCAGCCAAGAGGAGTTCTTGGTGCTGCGGGAAAGCAGCTTCTGGGCAGAGATGGCCCCTGACTCTCACCAAAGGGGATGGGAACTTTTTTTGTCACTTTGGTCAGTTCTTTAAACAACCCGGGGTAGGTATATTAAGATTTGGAGATTTAAAAATTCTAGATTAAAAGGGGCAGTGGGAACTTCCCAGCACCGGTGCCTTTCCCAGAGAGCAAGCTGCTGTTTCGATGTGTCCTGTTTTTATGGCAAATAAAAACAAATAGTGTTTCCACTCCCTGTTTCTATGAACTTCGGAGCACCTAAACCCAATACCCCTGGCAGTGGTGGTGGTAGGGAGAGGATTGTCAGAATCTCCAGGGCTGAGTCCTGGGGCTCTTCCTCTTACTAAGCATCTCACATTTCTCTTAGATGTGGTTGTGTTTTATAACCACCATCTATACCATCTGACTCGGCTTCTCCTTTATGTTTTGATTAGAGTATGCAGTCTGCTTTCTCCAGTTAGAATTTGGGCCTATAGAAGAAATATAAACTTGGCAATGAGACTAACCTGGCTTTAAATGCTGGATCCAACAGTGATCAAAGGTAAGACTTCTGGCAAGTTGATGAACTTGCTTAAGCCTTAATTTTCTAATCTGTAAAATGTGATGACTATAATTTCCATACTGCAGGAGCCCTGAGAAGAGGAAATGAGAAACTGTGAGCAAAATTATTTATATTTATATATGTATATATTTAATAAAGAGGTGTTATTTAATAATACTTTCCAGGTAATTCATCTGTTTTTTTAGCCTTAGGAAAAAGTTGTTTTCAATCTTCTTCCAAATTTTTTCTTTCCAAATGAAGTAAGGAAGGAAAGAAAAGGAAGCTATAATATCTGATAAAATAATTAGAATCTCCCTGGGTGGCAGGTATTATATAATTTAAAATTTACAGATGAGGCTACTGAGAACCAGAGAAATAAGAGGAACAAATTCCTAAGCCTCCAAGCCTCAGCTAACGCTCAAGGGACAACCCTGGCTCTAATAGTCCCCTCTACCATATAAGCTGTAGCAGTTTGAACTCACTGGAGATGTGGAGCTTCCCACACACACCAGGGAGGTTCCACCTGCAAGGTTTAAGCAGATGTAAACCCAGAGTTGAAAGGCCACGAGTTCCAGGTTCCCTGTACCAGCCTTCCCAAACATCAGGGTTTTCATGCTACAAGTGATGACTTAACGCGTTCACTTATAACCAAGTAAACCATGTTCCAGTTACTGTCCTAGCAGAGTGTTGTCTGAAAAACAGAGACCTAAAAAAACCTGTCTGCCCTTTGTGGCGACACAAGTCCTGGTTCAACTTTTAATGGCCTGACTCATTCTGTAGGAGTTATGGTGACTAAAACATTGTTTTGAATGTCAAACATGATTCCAGCCCAGATATGGCACCAGGACAAGACTATTAAAACGTGACTCTATGTGTGTTGCAAGAGTGGACTTGGTATTCTGGGGCCTGAGAGAGCTGAAGATCAAATCAAATCCCCAGGTCGTTGATTACAACACATGCACTGAATATGGGAAATGGTCCTGGGAACGATCTCTCTCCTGTTTGCAATGTCCTAAGTCCATTTAGGGCAAAAATTGTCAACCGCTTTCCCTGCAAACTTCTGCAAAGACACTGTTCACAGACTATAGAGAGCCTAGGAATTGAAAACCAACACACGCAGCGCAAACCAGAATTGCAGATCCTTTTTGACTTGTCAGAGGAACCATGGAAAATAAACAATCCTCGGGTAATCTAATATTGCAACAAAATTAGCTGTATCTTTTCCTTCTATACAAGGTCAGAGCACAGAAGACAGGCTTCTCTTTCTCCTGTGGAAAAGTCGAATGATTTAACAATTCCCAAAGATATCAGTTTCTTTGTACACCAGGGCGATCCACAAATTTGGCAGATCTTTTCAAAGCATACGCATACAAAGTGATATTATTTCATATATAGGTGTGGCCATCATTATGTCAGGGTGTGTGCATAATCACCCTAAAGGTAACAATTTCCATGGAATAAATAGACTAATAGCAATGAAAGGAGACAAGAAGACGCCCTAGTAATATAGTTTTTATTGGCTCTTTTCTTCACTCATTGCCTTGACAGAAAAATATCTGCCTAATCTCATAGTAGGTTCGACTCTGTGGTCGGTCTTATTAGTAACCCTAGGACACCCTCCACGCCACAGCCAGTCTGGTCAGATTGAGCCTGTTTAAGAAGCAGCTTCTGGGGGATTTCTTCCTGGCTGCCTTCCCAGTGCCACAGGGAGCTGGGCGGTTCCACTGCCGTGGCCGTCCAGGTGGAGGGAAACCCTTGGCAAACCATTGCTAAGCAGCGAAGGAATATCCCAGTGATTTAGGGAGCTTTCCAGAGCCTCTAAAACCTGCCTAGAGTTCTAAAACGTGTAAAGGCAGTGAAGAGCTGCTGAGAATTACTGGGCATGAGGTAAAGAAGAAACTCTTGCCATGTTAACATCCATCATTAAAGCAAATAGGATGAGGTATGTTTTCCAGAAATGGCTTTTTGGAAAGATTTGATGCTCAGCAGTCCTCCATCCTAACTGACATTTCCCTTGCATTCTAAACTACTGTCTCAGAGACTCATCAGCTCATGACTTCACAGAGAAACAGTGTGTGCTTAAAAGTTTTGTGTGAGCCCTGCTGGTGTGGCTCAGTTCGTTGAGCGTCGTCCCATGCACCAGGAGGTTGCAGGCTTGATCCCCAGTAGGGGACATGCAGGAGGCAGTAGATGGATGTTTCTCTCTCATCAATGTTTCTATTTCTCTCTCCCTCTCCCTTCCTCTCTTTAAAATCAATAAGAATATATATATAAATATATATATATATATATATATATATATATATATATATATATATATAAAAGGCTAAGCAACCGTCCAACCAATAGCAATGACATGCACTGACCACCTGGGGCCAGACCCTAAACACAGGAGCTGCTGAGCTGCGGTGACTTGGCATCGGCAGTTCTCGAGTGATACACCCGGAACCAGAGAGGAGGGAGCCCAATTCTAGGGTGCATCACCTGAGAACTGCCCTTTCACAATCTGGGAACCCTCAGGGGATATTGGAGAGCCAGTTTCAGCCTGATCCCCACAGGCCAGGCCAAGGGACCCCACTCACTCTGCAGACACCCTTTGCCACAGAGCTGGCTGGGAAGGGATTGTGAGAGGTTGGCTCCAGGGTGTGTCCGGCCTGTCTTGCCCAGTCTTGCTCCACCGCCACCTTCTAATTAATTCCCTTTCAATGTGCACCAATTGGTGCACCGGGGCACTAGTTTTAAAATAAGTAAATAAAAAAAATAAAGGGTTTTTTTTATGTGCAAAAAGTTTAAATAATAGCAAAATCCTTGCTGCATTAGTGGTACTATATCAGAAGCCACCTGTTTGGGATATCCATTAGGCTCAAGCTTCCTTTAAATGGTGAGTTTTGCTGGCTTTCCTTTAAGTTCAGCTTGAATGTCCTCCCTCAGAGATGCATTTACTGCTCATTTAATTATAACTAGTCCTCTCTTGACTCAATATTTTTTTCTTCATAGCAAATCAGAGGCTATTTTATTTGTCTTTTTAATTATTTCTTGCTCTAAAATGCAAGCAAGACCTGTGAAAATAGGAATTGCAGATAGTCTAGTTCATAGTTTTATTCCCAATACCTAGCAGAATGCCTGCTACATACATAGTAGGCAACATAAATAAATAGTTGCTGAATTAAAGGTCAAAATGAGGCTGACTCTGGGTTAGGACACAAATGTGTACCTCTATAATAGTGTCTTGAAAGGAAAACTAAAAAGGGAACTATGCCAGATAAATTAATTTCTAAAGTAAAGATTAGAGTGTCTCACCAGTAAGGGATAAAACTTAAGTATAACATTTATTTAAATCTGGGTATTTAGCATATAGGGATTTTTGTGTGTGTGTGTGTTGGGGTGCATTCTTCATATTATCTCTTTGGGTGGATTTATAGAGTTACAGAAAAATCATGTCAATATGTCTACTTCTTTTAGCGCTGAATCCACTCCACATAGGGCCTAGCATGTGTGGGGTATCCAGTCAGAATGTAGGCCATGTGGCATGATCACTTTGATAATTGCTCCATTCCAGTAAGAGATAGAGTTTCTGTTAACAGTAAGGGTTTAGAGCAGAAGGAAACTGCATTATCTTTTAGGGTTTGTATCTCCTAGAATATAGGTGAGCCAAGGGCTTGTCCTGAGGCAATTCCCAACATGGAATTGAGGAAAAACAATTCTTCATACAGCCCATAGTGGGTATCAGGCATCTTCCACCCTTATTATAATTCACCTCCATGATAATATGTAGGGTACATTCTATATTCTTTTCTGGAGGGAGAAACTGAGGGTCAGTGCCATTAGCCCAAGGCCTTGGGCATTAAAGTGAAGGTTCTCTGGTTCCGGAACTTTGACAAGAGATCAGGACGAAGGCATGAGTGACCCTCTCTCCTGTGTGTTAGGCAGAGTGAGTGGGAGCTCCATACTGTTTGGTTGCCAAGTACAAGAGCACCTTCATAGAATGCCTAGTGTGTTTGTTTTGGTTTGGTTTTGAATTTATGCAGTTCTACTAGGAGTTAGTAGCCTGTGTTTCAATTTTATTTTTATTTTTAACTAACTCGATCCCAAGAAACAAGTTTGAAATCAAGTACTCAGAGAATGTGCAGAAGAAGGTTAGGCCACTGACCTAGAAACTCCTGATTTTCTAATCTATAACGTGGACACAATTGTACCCAGTTCATGGCACTATAATGGGGTTTAAATTAAGACAGCGGGAGCAAAAGTGCTTTGAAAAGCATTGTGTTTTATCCAATGGAAGATTATTTTTCTTCCATTTATAATTTTCTAAGTTAATTAAAGACACAAATAATTAAGTTTCCATCCATTATTCCTGAAGGAGATCAAAGTTTGGTAGTTTTAAATTTGGAAAAAGCCACTTTCTCATCTAGTACCCTTTTATTTGCACTTTCTGATCATTTAATGAATACATGCCAGCAGTTTCTTCGCATTAGAGCTGCTGTATTTTTTTCTCCTTCTGGTGGCCTCTTAGAGCTAATTGTGTTTAAGGGGGGAAAATCAGATATTTAGAAAGCGCACAGGTCTGGACTCATTACCAGGCCCTTCTGCTTCCATTGCATGCTGCAGGAGAGTTGTAAGCATGTCATTTCTACTCCTTGCCCCTCACTTTAAAAAGAAAAAAGCTTTGACAAAGACCAAGCTGCACGTACACACTATAGCTCATCACAAGCCTGCACCAGTTTGGCTCACGGTGTACACTTTGTTTTCAGATTCTCTTAATACTTTAAGCACTTAACTGGAGTCTCCATTCATTCCAAGCTCTGACCTGTGGTTTCAGGCAGAAGCAGCCCCCTGACATTTAGTGCCCCTGCTTGTGAGTTGATAAGGCTGCCTGGAGCCTCTCAACTCCTTTAAGTGCTAAATGTCAAGCTGGAATTGGGTGCCTCCTGCTGAACAATGTGGGTTGTTTTAAAATGATCACTTAATACAAAGAGGTTTCCAAGCACACTAATGCTAGGGGTATTTAAACAGGGGAATGGGGTGCCTTTAAAATGCCTTTTTAGTTGGCAACTTAATAATCTCCCTCTTGTTCAAATATTATTTACACCACAGCACATCTGATATGCTCCGAAAGTTAAACAAGCCATTCAGGAAAATGGGATTGAGTTGTGACAAGGTGAATAGAGGCCCTAAAAAGTCTGGAGCTCGTGTTTTCATATATGGTAAGATACACCTTAGCATCTCTTTTGTCAGTGCTGCTCAGGAGACACTGAGGAATGTTGCCTGTGGATTCAAAGGAAAACGAGACACATCCAATTGCATCTATTAGTCAAGACTCTGAATATAGAAAGAGCAATTTCTGCATGAAATTAATTTCTTTTTCTCTCTCTCTCCTTAATGCTTTGAAAAGGAAGAGCTAGAGGAATGATCACCTATATGCAAAAGATCCATTGGATGCCTCCCTTACCTGCCCCCCCCCACCCCAAATGGCACAGAGATACGTACAGGAACACTCCTGCTTGTGAAGTCTGGGAGATGTACAGGGAAGAGCTATGGCCCTTGCCCAGGCCTAGAGCCACCACCATGTGAAACTGGTGGACAGTCATTGCATCACCACCCTCCTGCTTCGTACAACTACAGCTTCCCAGACACACATTCTCTCCTATTTTCCCCCTGAACTATATTCATCCTCAGTCACCCAGTGACTCTTATTTTCAATCCTTGACTTTAAAGTCTCTAATAAGTTCAGAATGTCATAATCTAAAACCTATCATTCATATAGTTCAGGAGATTCTTAAATGCTGAACCTAAATAAAAAGTAAATTTCCTCTCTCTCTCTCTCTCTCTCTCTCTCTCACTCTCTCTCTCTCTCTCTCTCACACACACACACACACACACACACACACACACACACACCCCTATTTCACCTTGAGAAGATAAATAGAGCTTTATGACACAGTCTTTGGCTGGGGCTTCCTAGCATATCAGATGTAAGAAAAGCATGTGAAGTCTCTTCCATCTCTTGGGTGTTTGGGAAAGTCTACCTATTTTATGTTCTGTAGGCAAAGCCTCTGGTAATAGATGGTGGAGGGAGAGAAGTAGGAAAGGAGCAAGAGCTGGGTACCAGAAAATAGGCAGTTGGCCTCAGGCCTGGGGTTCCCAAAAACTTGGCCCATGATCTTGAACAAATCTCTGGATGTTTGTTTTCTTCTGTCAAATAAGAACATAGGATCCTACCAATGCCCTCTATCCAGATGCCTGATGTCACTGAGAGAACAAAAGTGGTCAGAGTAGGGCACTGCCCTTCCAGACTCAAGGTACGTCACCGTTTGGATCACCATCACCCTCCCTGTTGAATGAGCCCCAGTACTGCCTCAGAGACCAGCAGGTTGTGAGAATGGAGAACAATCCAGGAGGTCTTGTCTTCCTGAGCATGGGCTGCTGTTAATGTTACTATTACCAATAACAACTCTCTCAGGAATACTCACCTTCAGAGTTGGAGTGCTTTCATATAGGGTCTCTCACCTGAGCCCCAAATCTCAGGCCAAAGCAAAACACCCACCTTCACTATTTTCTGTCCCAGGTGGACCCAACATTTCTGAGGGTAAGGAGTGTGAGCCTGGACACCTCGTGGCTGTCAGCTTGAGTCCCTTCCTTCATAACCATGACTGGATAGGAAATTGCAAGTGACTGAGAGCATACAGCCCATCCCCTCAGCTCCTCAGGCCAGGGCTCAGGGTCACTCGTCAGGCCCAGCAAGATAAAGGGACTCACTAACGGTCCTATGGAGTGGCATGCTGGCTTTGTGGCCAAGGCCTGGGACTCCTAGCTTACAGGCTTCTGGTCTTTCCAGCTTAATCTATAGCACTACTGCAGCCACTGTAGCAAGGTTGTGAAGTCCCTATGGCCTCAATTTCATCTTCTGAACGGAGGACTAACACTGAATTGGTAATGGGAGGAAAAGCAGGGTTCCGTCAGGAAAGAGGGCAATTTTCTACTCATTGGCACCTAGAAGAGGCCTCCAGCGATGGCTGGCAGCCTTTGAAAATCCTTCTCAGATGCTGGCATGAGGATTTGCCGGGCCTATGTAGAAGTCATTTGATGCTGGGGGGCTGTGGAGTAATTGTGAAAGCAGTTTCAACAGTCTTGACGGCACCGGACCTGTTTCCAGTTTATAAACCAGGTAGGAGCACTGCTCTCTCATGGTGGGAGCTGCTGCTACTGAATCTCAAGGGAATGAAGTGTGTGCTGTCAGCTTGCACCCTTTCCCCCCAAAGATGCAGGATGATAATCTTGTTTTGCAGGGCCTCTGCCTATGGCTGGGTCTCTGCCCATCTATACCTGGGCCCACCAGTGCCACACCAGGAGGAGCAGCCCAAGCTGGATTCTGTTCTGCTGCCCATATCTGCATCCCACCCGTTGATGCTGCCCAGGCAATATGTCTTCTATCCAGTTTTCTTGGGCCTCAACTCCTCCTCAGGGAGCAGCTACTGGAGTTCCTTGTGCTCAGTTCCTCAGAGGTGTGGCCTGCTTGGCCCAGCCCAGCCCCATCCAGCCGTGCCCAGCCCAGCACCACAGCCTGGGAATGTAGATGATGACCACACCAGGGTCCAGGTCACCATTTAAAGGCACATGAGATTACAAAGTGACCTTGCTCAACTTGTTGAAGGACATTTCTACATAAAACAAAATATGGTGATTTTTAATATTAAGATATAAGAAAATATTCTATGGATATGGTTAAAAATTCTGGCACCATCAATTCATTGCCCTAATAAATACTTCTCCTTGGCTCTGAAAGTTGTTTTGCCCTCATTTGGGCAAATAACTAATTCTAAGTAGGGTAGGTGTCACTTTCCATTCATTCTGTCTCCTTGGTGTCAGCTGAGGCACCAGGGAGGCACAATGTCTCTTTTATAATTTTCTCCATGGTCCAATGCTGCCAGCAAGAAAAATTATAACCTCTCCCATCACTAAATCCAAAAGTCTGGTCCAATGACCTTTGCTTGAAGACTAAATTTCTCACCACTGCACCAAAAAAAATCCAGCAGAGGGCTTTGATCATGAAAAGCATTAAAAGAAAACAACACACAAAACAAACAAACAAGTCAACCTAGCCCAGCCTGGGTAATGGGCGTCTCCTTTCATGTGGTTTCCTTTGCTCCTGCATGCTGTGACAGGTTCAGGATGCCTCTGACTGCAGAACATTGAGACTGCATGTTTGAAGAGAGTGAAGCTGACCGCCTGGCGGAGAGCTGTATTCAGAATCCACTGCAGAGCCTCGGCCCTCGCCTGGCAGCCTGCCTCACCCCAGCTGCACCCCAGCTGGCAGCTCCCACCTCTCTGAGCTCATCATTGCAGGATGATTCCTGCAGCACATTCAAGTGACTGTCCTGGAGAAGAGCTAAGGGGTGCCAGTGGGGCAGGGCACGTGGGTGCCCACGGAGGTCCCATGCCCCCTCCATAGCTGCAGTGGTCTTGTGTGCCCCTCAGATGCTCTCTGCTCCTCAGGGATGCTTCCGGCAGGGACTTCTGTTGGGTTGATCAAGGGTTGTTAGGAGCCTGAGCCAAGAGTGCCAAGGATAAGTAAGGGTTCCACCAAATTTAACTGTCCTCTAGTTGAGGGAACTTTTGAACTGGTGTCTGGTTCTATGACAAGGGTGTGGGGATATAAATGTAAAAATTTCCCTAAAACATGGAACAGAGGCTACACTGCTTAGATACACATATTAGAGCATGATGTCCCAAAAGGAAGAAGCATTTGTCCCCCCTTGTAACCCTGTGTTCATTGTCAGTTTGAGATGCCTCAGGCATGGTATGTGCATCAGATAAATGCCCACTATGGGGTATCAGAGTAGCTTTGGTGTCCACAGGACCAGACATGACTCTCAAATTTTGGAGGTCCTACCTGAGCAGATGGAGACACAAGTCAATGAGATGATGTTTCATTGTTGATGTGTCTCCACTTGAGTCCCCAGGCCCCTGAGACCCTGGGGAGTGCCAAGCACAAGAATATTGGGAGCTAGTCACAGAGAGCAGCTGTGAGAAGCCATGATCCAACCTGGACCAATGGATTAGACATATACACTCAGGTTCCTAGTACAATGTAGAATAAAAAAACCATTAAAGTAGGACTCCACTGCAGAGGCCACAAAGGCCTTGACAGTGGAACTAATGCTAAGCATCCCCACATCTCAAGAGATTGCAAAACTGCCTTAGGGGAAAGGAACTTGGAAAGATGAGGAACTAAAGAGCTGGGAGAGGAGGAACTTTACAGAGAAAAGTGCTGGTGTGCCAATGAAGACTCCCAGCCTGGGGAAAGGAAGGAGGACTTGCTCTCACATCAAGGCATGTGATGGAGTTGGGCTTCAAGAAGACCCCAGGAAGATGGACACATGTCCTCTGAGGTTTGGAGGATGGGTATTTGATTCCCTCCATCAGTCAAGTGTGAGGGACCATAGTCTTCATGCCCAACAGCTCCAAGGAAGATGGTTTCACTGGGATGTGAGTTTATTTCCATCAACAGCATGACAAAAACACTTGTGTTTTTCCTAATGAGTCTGAAGGGTCATTTTGAAAAGAATCTGACTTAGAAGAGAATTCTACTAGAGAGGTGAAGGGACTCAGGAGATCAGTGAAAATCCAGAAATCCAATGGCCCACCAGCATCAAAGAATCAAAGGTGGGACTTCCAGCCAGAGAAAGGGCATACTCTGCATATTTCCTCACTGGAGACCCCTGAGCCAGAGGAGACCTGCATGCAAGACTGCCCTATACCTAATCCTCTCACTGTTGACCCAGCTAGGGAGAGGGCCAGAGACAGGGGCTGCTGAGAGAAGAGGAGGAATGAAAGAGCAACATCAGAGAGTCAAAGACATCAGCCATCCTCACCTTCCTCACTTCAGGCTTTACAAGGGGAAACACTTGAACTCTCAATAAAATTTGAATTTGGAGTTTTGATTACTACACAAGTCTAAACATTTTAATTGCTGAAATGAAATTGTTCATGGAACTAAAAATGCTTGGGAAAGTTATGATATCTGCTTAGGATTTCATCTAGGGACATTTAAAGAACTAATCCTCAGAAATACTTTAATGGAGACAGTTGGGGATTTTTTTTATTTTTGCACCTAGTAAATTCTGTTCATTCTATAAAATACACCCTGAGAAGAAATCCCCTCACCAAATGATCATCCTGATCTATAAAAGAAAAAGAAGGTAGCTGCATTAGTTTGCTAGGGTTGCCATAACAAAGTACCACAGGATAGGGAACTTAAACAATAGAAATTTGTTGTCTCCCAATTCTGGAGGCTAGAAGTCTGAGATCAAGGAGTTGGCAGGGTTGGTTTCTTCTGAGGCCGCTCTCCCTGTGTCTTCACATAGTTTTCCTTCTGAGTATGTCTTAATTCTTGTTTTTATAGGGACAGTAGCCCCTTTGAATTATGGAGCACCTCATGACCTCATTGATTACTTCTTTGAAAATTCTGTCTCCAAATACAATTACTCTCTCCATAACTACTTCCAAATGGAATTTTTTTAGTTAAAATCATGACTCTCACAAAAATACAGAATGAATACATATAAATTTTTTATTAAATCATTAATGAAGAAATCAATAAGATGATAAATCTGATTCTAAGAGCATTTTGAGGGTCAGGCCATTATACATATTTTGAAAAAGTTAGGATTGGTATGTTAGATACAAAACTGGTTGATGTTCTATAGGCCATAAAACTATAATCTTTGGAGTTATCTTGTTCCCGTATAAGAAGCTACAAGTTAACATGTAATTTTACAGTGTCTGGGTTCTAATCTATAATAATAAAAGTATAATATGCTAATTAGACCAGACAGCTGAACAACCTTCTGGATGTCATTCCAGACATACTTCCAGACAAAGTCGCAGTGGTGGGGGCCGAGGCAGAGGTGGTTAGGGGTGATTAGGCAGGCAGGCAGGCAGGCAAACAGTTAGGGGTGATCAGGCAGGCAGGTGAGCGGTTAGTACAATCAGGCAGGCAGGCGAGCGGTTTAGTACAATCAGGCAGGCAGGCAAGTGGTTAGGGGTGATCAGGCAGGTAGGCAGGTGAGTGGTTAGGAGCCAGCGGTCCCAGATTGTGAGGGGGATGTTCTGGATTGTGAGAGGGTGCAGGCCGGGCTGAGGGACCCCCCTGGTGTACGAATTTTGTGTACCGGGCCTCTAGTCTACATAATAAAAGCCTAAGTGACCATTAAGGCAGAACGACCAATCGCTATGATGCGCACTGACCACCAGGGGGCAGACACTCAATGCAGGAGCTGACCCCTGGTGGTCAGTGTGCTCCCAAAGGGGGAGCACTGCTCAGCCAGAAGCCGGGCTCACAGCTGGTGAGCACAGCCACAGTAGTGGGAGCCTCTCCCGCCTCTGCGGCAGCACTAAGGAGCAGTGAGTCAAACAGTAAGGAACAGTGAGGAGCAAGGTGTCCCGGACTGCAAGAGGGCGCAGGCAGGGCTGAGGGACACCCTCCAGTGCACAAATTTTGTGCACCAGGCCTCTAGTCAAATAATAAGTAGCAAAGTCAAACACAAGTACATTCTCCTAGATAATTAGATTATCTTCAGGAAGGCTCATAAAACACTACTCTCCAGTATGACATTGAAGAGACTCATGTCACCTCCATACATCTTATTTCCAAGTTTTTGATAGTATGTCTGGACATTCATCATGAATGATTCCTTCCAACACTGGGGCATCTCATTTCTATGTCTTCATTTCCTCTGATGACCTTGTTCCCCATTTTACCCACATTCTATTTCTTCTCCCAACTGTTCTTGTTTCCCAGACCATCATAACCCATCACTAGGAGCCCTCCAATTAATTACGTTAATTGTAACCATCACATTTTTTTAGTCACCATCTCTTATTTTTCCAGCTCTTTCCCTCTGGTTTCCTAACTCTGGTTTTCCAAGCTCCAATAGGAACTATAACCCATTGTCCCATCACCTCTGCATGTCTCTTATCACCCTCTTGTCTTCACATACCTCTTTACCCAGTTTAAATTCCATGTTCAATCATTATTCTCAATCCATTTTAGAGGCCATCAAATCTTTTACTCATTTATCACTTTGTTCCACTCCCTTAGCTAAAACACAAACATAATGCAGCTCCTCTCCTACTTTGTGCCTTTCCCTATGCAGCTAAATATTGCTGGTGAAAAATACCAGCATATTGACTTCCGTCACTTGAAATTCTTGATCATTAACCTCATGTGGACCCTTAGTGTTGCCAGGAAATCAAACTACATTTCCCATCCATGATCATTCTTACTCCCACTCTCCTAAATCAGGGGTCAGTGAGCTTCTTTTCTGTAAAGGGACAGATATAAACATTTTCAGCTTTGTAGGACATAATGTCTATTTGACAACTACTCAACTTTATAGCTACATTGTGGAAGCAGCCACAAACTATACAGAAATGAATGGTGGTGGCTGGTAATCTGCTACCCCATGTGCTCTAGATAACTAAAGCATTTCTTCTCTCTCTTTAAACTTCCAATGCCTCCTGCACTATTCCTACTTTCCACTGAAATCCTATTCCACTGAGAAAATAGAAGCAAACAGAAAAGATAGTCCATGAATTCTCACCACCACATCTCCCAATTTACCTGCCTCTGTGCCCATTTGCTTTCTCTTCGGTGCCTGCAGACACACTGATTTGCTCGGGGAAAGGTCAATCCCTCCATTTAGGCCTGGCCTCACTTCTGCTCTCACTAACCCCAGGACACTCCTGCAGTAATTGTGTGTTTTCTCTTCTCATCATGTTTTCCCTCCCTATTGAGTTGTCCCTGTGAACATACAAATATATTTTTATAGTTAGGATATATCAGTCCTAACTACTTGACCTCATTTTCCCTTCTAGCTA
Organism: Eptesicus fuscus; assembly: GCF_027574615.1. Classification (NCBI taxonomy): domain Eukaryota; kingdom Metazoa; phylum Chordata; class Mammalia; order Chiroptera; family Vespertilionidae; genus Eptesicus; species Eptesicus fuscus. Next base: position 96,667,444 of record NC_072477.1, read on the forward strand.
CTGTCTCATTTCTCTCCTTTTCTTTGCAGCAAAACATCCTTGGGATCACCTATTTTTCTGTCAGATTTCTGTCCTTTGATTCTCCTGTCAAACCACTGGGACCACATTGTTGTCCTATCTATCACTTCAGCTAAACAACTCTGTCTGCGATGCTCAATGGCTCACATTGTTGAGCCCAATGGCCATGTTCTGTCTTCAGTTCTTTCAACCCACCATGTATCCCTCTTCCATAAAACACTGAGTCGTTGTTTTGTTTTTCACTTGGCTTCTAGAACATGAGATTCTTGGTTTTCCTCTTGCTTCTTTGGCTTCTCCTATGAACATTCCAGGAACCTTCCCACTTCAGAGCCCTTATAGTTAGTCCTCTGTTCCCATTCCTGCTCCCTAGGTAACACATGGCTCTCTCTTTCACCCTCTGCTACTTGAATGTCACCTTTTAATGAGGCTTTCTATGATTACTCATCCAAAATCTCAACCCCTGTTCTCCCAACACTTCCTAGTCTTCTTCCATGCTCTATTTTTATTACTTAATACTTAGCTTCATCTAACATACTATTTTACACATTTATCATGCCATACTTATCTTGTTTAGTGTCTGCTTCCAAGAATGTGAAATATCCTAATATATAAAAACCCAAGGTCCGTAACAACCAACCAAAGGCTCTACCGAACACTGGAAGTCAGTCCTGCAGTCAGTGCTGGGTTGCCATGACAACCCAGCACTGACTGTCACCAGTGTGGGCATGGCAACCCAGCACTGACTGCAGAACGGGCTGCGGATCAGGCCCAGAGAGGGGCCCGAAGAAGAGGCAGGGTCTGATCTGCAGCCTCCATGGCTGCTGTTGATCAGCCGTTGCCTCTCTCTTTCTCTCCAGGCTTCACCAGCAGCCGCACCTCTGTTTCTCTTCAGGCCTCCATGGGGTATGCTGATCAGCCCCACCTCTATGATGTGGCCCAGAGATAGGCCTGGAGAAGCTGACTGGAATAGAAACCGACCAATCTGAACCAAATCTGGGTGAACTGTGAGGAGCCAATGGCTGCATAGGAGGCAAAGCTTTTGACCCTGGCTGGCATAGAAACCGACAAATCAGAACCAAATAGGCTGGCAGGAGAGGGCAGTTAGGAGTGAGATCAGGTCAGCAGGGGAGGACTGTTGGGGATGAGATCAGGCTGGCAGGGAGAGCAGTCAGGGGAGATCAGGCAGGCAGAGGCAGGTAGGGCTGTTCAGACCAGCAGGAGAGAGCAGTTATGGGCAAGATCAGGCCAGCAGGGGAGGGCCATTGGGGGCAAGATCAGGCCGGCAGGGGAGGGCAGTTAGGGGCAATCAGGCAGGCGGGCAGGCAGAGGGGTTAGGGGCAATCAGGTAGGCAGAGGCAATTAGGGGCAATCAGGCAGGCAGGCAGGCAGGTAAGCAGTTAGGAGCCAGCAGTCCCAGATTGTGAGAGGGATGTCTGACTGCCGGTTTAGGCCTGATCCCACAGGGATCCCCTATTGGAGAGGGTGCAGGCTGAGCTGAGGGAACCCTACCCTCCATGCATGAATTTCGTGCACCGGGCCACTAGTTTAACTATATTTTACATGGTTTTTGTAAAGATCAAATGAAGGAGATCTTTGTAAAATCTCAAGACAGAAGGTTTATTATGACAGCTGCTGGTATATTGGGGAAACTGAAGAAAGATCAGGTCAGCCAGTAGACTTTTATTTTACATTTTCTTTACAAATTAGGAAGCAAATGAACTCCTTTCAAATACATTTATCTAGGGAGATGCAGACTTCTTTTTATTGTATCTTCTGACTTTTGGGATCTTTAAAATTCTTCCAAATTTCAGGTTAGCAAGTATGAGACTCCTCTGTTCAGATTCTTTTTGGGACTGAAGTATGATTCCTGTGGCTCCCTATTGAAATCATACTCTAGACCAGTGGTTCTCAACCTTTCTAATGCCTCGACCCTTTAATACAGTTCCTCATGTTGTGGTGACTCCCAACCATAAAATTATTTTCATTGCTACTTCATAACTGTAATTTTGCTAGTTATGAATCATAATGTAAATATCTGTGTTTTTCGATGGTCTTAGGCGACCCTGATAGCAGTTCTCAACCTGTGGGTCGCAACCCACAGGTTGAGAACTGCTGCTGTAGAGCCTAAGACCATTGGAAAACACAGATATTTACATTAAGATTCATAACAGTAGCAAAATTACAGTTATGAAGTAGCAACGAAAATAATTTTATGGTTGGGGGTCACCACAACATGAGGAACTGTATTAAAGGGTCATGGCATTAGAAAAGTTGAGAACCACTGCTCTAGACAAAAAATTGGTTTCCAATTTTTTCCATGCAATTCTAGAATCATCTTTCTATGACTTCAAAAACCCTATTTAGTGCTAATAAACTCTGTCCATGGATATTTGGCTATGTCTATTTATGTAGCACATCCATGTAGGAATAGGTTTCTCTTCTTCTGAGTTGTTTTGGGGTATGGATATGGGATTCCGGCTGGGTCCTCTACAGTGAGCCTATTTTCCAGTGTCATTTTTATTGGCAGAAACTTTATTATGCCAATCTAAATGGACTGATGAAATTATTTTAAAAATACTCTTGAAAGGTGATCAATAAATAATACAGGTCTGACTTTATGTAGATCAGTTTTCTCACTCCCCATCTAGTGATCCAGACTGCCAATCTTAACTTGAAAACAGTAAATGTTTTTTATATTAGTAAAAAGAAGAGCAGGAACAGCAGAAAAGAAAAGTTTGATTTCAAGCAGGAGAAGTAAACATATTTTCACTAACATATCAGAAGAGGGACATATATTCCTTGGAAAACTGAAAGAGTGCCTTTATGAGTGTGATGTGATCCCTCAAGGAAGCTGGACACTTGGCCTGTCCCAGGCTAAACCATAAGCTACTGTCCAATTTGAGTCCTGCTTGTTCCTGATGCTAGAGGACATCTCATGGAGCATGAGCACATGTGGTGTGATAATCAATTCAGTTAAAGGATTCTTCAAAATGGTTGTGTGAGGTTTTATTTTATTTTACTTCCCAAAGAACTCTTTGGTTGACTGCATTTTTCAATTTTCAGTTGACTGCCAGCAGTGATTTTTCTGAGAGGTTCTAATAGCAATTTTCTGACGAAGGAAGACAGTCCTTCGGTTGAGCCTGCTTAGAACCCACTAATAAATTGTTTGATAAAGTCTCCAGGTTTTCTCTAACCTTGTCACCAGATTCTAAAGATGGTATACCCGTATTTCTTAGGGTTCTGCATCAAAAACAAGAAGCAATGCTGCTTAACTTAAAAGGGAATTTATTAGGAAGGTCCTGCTCCCCCAACCTCCCAGGGGCTGAGGAACCAGGTTTGGGAGCATGCGGAAATGAAAGCAGCTCCAGAGGGACAGGGCGCTGGAAGCAGAACAATCTCATAATCCAAACAGTCTGGTCAGGAGGTCACCGCTACAATTAACAGTCTCCCACATTCTGTTCTTCCTTCTGTCATTCTCAGAGTCTAAAGTCATAGTAGACTCCTTTGGGAGAGACTGAACCATGTTTGTATTGCAGGGGGGTGAGAAAGAATCTGTATCTCTCCAATTTTGATAACGGAAGAAATACTTTACCATCAATATTTCACCCCATGGAGGAATGTTGTTAGGAAAGTGAGCGGATGCTGGCAGCCAAATACGATGCTTTATGTTACAGCACACTGCAGGAGCATGACATTGAGGAAACAAATCCCTTATATTGTTAAACCAGAACTATCAGCTTACATGCATTAATTCCTATGTAATGCCCCACAGATGACGAGTGGATTTTAAATACTTAACTGTGTTAATAATCTATTGCTACATAACGAAAATACTCCCAAAACTTTGTGCCTAAAACAACAGACATTTATGACCACACAATTTCTGTGAGTCAGCAGTCCAGGCATGGCTTAGTAGGGTTCTCAGCTTCTGGGTCTCCCACAAAGCTATCATACAAGTATCAGCCAGGACTGAGGAAGGTTCGGCTTCCAAGTTCACTTTCATGGTTGTTGGTGTGATTCCACTTCTGAAGGATTGAAAGAACTGAGGCTCTCAGTCCTTGATGCTCTTGGCTGGAGGACATGCTCAGTTCTTTGCCACAGGGCTTCTCCAACATGTCAACTTGCTTCATCAAAGCCAGCAAAATGTCTTCTAAGAAGAGGGGAGTCACAGTCTTTTGCAACCTCATCACAAAAGCAATAGTCTCTCCGTGGTGCTATATACTATTGGTTGGGAGCAAATTACTCAAGGAGAGGGGATTATTAAGGGTATGAATACTAGGGATGACTTGGGGTCATCTTAGAGGCTGCCAACCACATAAACACAATGATTGTGCTATATTATGTTGTATTAAGCAGATGGACTTCTCTCAATAAATTGATTAATTGTTTTGGGTTGTGAAGACAGAGGATAGGTGTGAATCCCACATCAGCCACAAGAGTCAGGAGATAGTCTCCAGCAGTGTAGACAGGCAGATCCAAGAATGATAAGGTGCACTTTGACCAGAACACTGACCAGAACATTGATCATTGCATCATCATCTGTCACAGTGGCCTCAGAGATCACAGGTGAATGGAGCATTGTCTCTTTTCTTATATTAAACAAATATTTTAGTTCCATTCCTCTTCTCATAGTGCAGAAAGCTTTTTTTTTTTTCTCTAAGGAGCCAGTTGCCCAGCAAACCACTAGGGAGAAAAGATACTCATTTTCCTGAGAGCTCAGAGTTCAGTAAACTGTTTTTTTTTCCTCTGCAGATCTGCCTCCAAATCATCACTCATCCATGCCCATAGAAAAATCACGATTCCTTGGAACTGTTGTCACCCACCTACACCACCATTCTTAACCCCTCCTAGCTATACTCTGGATTTCTTAGTAATTTGCTCTTAGTCATCGAACTCTTTAGCATTTCACATGCATTGTCTTCTCCTATACCCCAAATGCCTCACTCTGTAATTTCAGGATATCTATATTCATTTAGCCAGCAGGGTCCAATACCTCAGAGAAAAATGGGAAAGCATATCTGCAGCGACCACATGCAATATCCAGCACCTCAGGCTCACTCATCCTTGACCTCTACTACTTCAACAATGGCCATCTTCCCTCCAGCCATGGCCACCATGGATGCTCTTATCACCTACAACTGTCCTGTCACTAAAACCTTAAACTGCAGTCTTCCTCCACCCTTTTGATCATCACCCTTGCACTTCTGGTCTGCACACTTCCTGACCTTCATACTGTCTCTTCTCCTATCTCATCAAGGTATCCAATCTCTTGCACCTTTGTTGCCACAGAAATTCATTTTATTTTATCTATTCTATCTATTGTGTATCACTTAGTGAGGGCTCTGCAGTCAGACACCATCAGTTTGAATCTAGATAACAAGATATTTGACTTCTCTGAATTGCTATTTCTTCATCTGAAGGTGAAGACAACAATATTATGTATTTCATAGAATTGTTGAGGATAAAATGATATAATAATGAATGCAAATAACTTAGAATGACCAACAATTAAAAAGTGTGTTATTACTGGTCATGATAGTCAGGGTACATCAGTTTCTTTCCAATACCCTCTACCCCTTTCTCCTTATATCTTACTGCAGTTTATGTTCTGTATACTATCTCCCCCCCACACACACACACACCTTTTAAGTCTTTGCTCCAACAAATATCTCTTCTTTTAGCTAGGTGCTCTCCACATGACTCTGAGCATATAGCATGGCCCAACCTTACCCAAATTAAAAACAAGAAACCTTCCTCAATTCTATGTCTCCTTTATCTTTGTTAAAAATTTCTTAACCAAAATTTTTGACTCTGTTTTTGTCTTAATTATTCTATTGAAACAGCTTTTACTGAAATCATCACCCTCTTCCCAGCTTCCTAGGAAGAGCAGCCTTTCCTTAGCCATAAAATAGTTCCAGGGAGCACCACATCCCAGGGGAATGGAAACCTGCTCTTCTTACATCCACAACAGAGACGATCTGCTGTAGAGTTGGGGTAGCTTTCTCAATGGAGAAACCTAGAATCGGTGGACATCTTTTTAAAAAGATGGATTCACACACACACACACACACACACACACACACACACACACACACACCCTTCATGCAGTCCTTGAATCCCCACTGTAGTATAACAGTATCAGGCCATCTTTTTATTACTTCTTCCACCTGCCAGGAAATTTCTTGATATTTACTTTAACTCTATTGAGCGTTTCTGAATGTGTGTGTGTGTGTGTATGTGTATTAGGAGGTGGGAAGGAGGAAAAGGACAGAAGATAGCCTGCTGTAGTGAGACTACTCTCAATTACCCATAAAGATGGCATAACCTCCCCTTATTGAAATCTTACTCAGCCCCCCTAGAAATCCTTCCCAGACACCCTGGCCTGATTATCTTGCTTTAAAATCACAGGGTGGGAAGGCGGTACCCAGGTCAGAAGCTGACTATTGTCATCTCTACTATTTTGTGCCAGACAGTGATCCCTTTGAAAAAGAACCATGCCCTCTGCTTTTCACCTTTCCATCCCTAGCACTCTGCACCAAACATAGTAGGAATTTAATTAAAATTTGTTGATAGATTAATTGCATCCATACCTGGTCCTGTTGTAAAAGCTGAAGCCTGTCTCTCTGAGGCCTTACCCTCCAGCTTTAGAAGTCACCCCAGCTAGATAGTGAGAGAGGAAGCCAGAAGCCTGTGCCCAGAAACATCCACAAATCTCCCCAATTGTCATGGTCAAGGATAGAGGACTGAGGCTTGCCCATTCTCTTCCCCAGATCCATGCTCAATGGCTTTCACACTGCCATTGTGGTTCATCCATCTTGTGGTCCCTGCTTCTCTCAGCCTCAGGTGCAAATACCCTCCCCCACTCTCTCCAGACATTGTATTGTGGCTTCTGCATTTATTCAAACTCTTCTCCTCCTTTTCCTGCCCTAGCCTGCTAGAGGGCAATGACCCCCCTCACCTCACACAAAAGAAGGACCCTGGATTAGGGATCAGGAGACCCAAGACCTAGCTCTGGCTCTAATACCAGGCTCAGAGACCTGTTCCTGCCTACCACTCTGCTCCTTTCCTATGGATAGCATCTGGGTCTGCCCTTAGGCTATTAAAACTAGGCAGGACCTAAACTCCAGCCTCCTGTTGCCTGAGATTCTTACAAATCATCCAGATCCCTGGCCCCACTCCTGCAGGTTTGGGGCCAGTGGGCCATGGTTGGAGCCTGGGATGTGCGTAGATAACAAACTATCTTGTAAGGAAAGTTTGGGAAGACTGGTTTAGATGACTCTGAAGTCCCATTTAGCTCTGACAGGTCCTGCTTAAAACAGGACTTTGACTTCCAAACAGCAGCCAGAGTCACAAACTCATGATTTTTGCCATATTTATACACCCCATGGACTTCATAGCTCCATGACTTTCTTTAAGTTATCCTGCATTAAAAAATCTTCTTTGGCTTATCATCCGTAAAATCACAGCTTTGAGGTGTTATTTCCCCTCATATATGTAAATATGGACATATAATTCAAACTTAAAATGTTAATTTCTATACCAATAAAAATAATTTCAAGCATTATCCCACCAAGATGTATGTACTATACAAGAATTTTAAAATATTGATTAATGTTCTAAGAACAGTTAATTTAGTTGGTGTCCCCAAAGGAACATTTAAACCCCTTTTACTCTGCAATCAGAATGCTGCAGCCCATATCCCTAGGATGAGGGGAGCCTGCTGGGGAGGGGCAAGGTCTTGGCAGTTTCCAGAAGCTTTGTGCTGTGTGCTCAGGATGCTTATCTCTGAATTAAGTGGCTCAGTACGAATGAGGCTGACAGAAAAGCTCTGTTTAATCACAATCCCTAGTGGAGTTTCTGGTGCTGTTACTCTGGGAAAAGAGGAATGCACACCGACCGTGGTATTATACAGCAGTGCTCCTGATATTGTCGAATCCATCTCCTTCCCCCTTCAACGCCCGCGTGCACACACACACACACACACACACACACACACACACACATCTGCTTTTAAATGAAACCCCAGTTAAGGTAAGCATGATACCTTAAAAGCCAAGCCTTATCTTTGCTCCCCATCAGGCTCCCTTGAAAGAGCTTGCTGTCTGGCTAGCAGTTCTCTAGGAATCTGTTTTCTTTGTGGCAGCTGCGGAACCTAATGAATCAAGCCAATAAACCATTTTGACAACATCTGCTTCTTTTATTCCTTTCTCTCTCCAATCCCAGCCCCAATCTGAAAGCCTCAGACACCATCCCCTCCCACCACCATGGTGAAGGCAGACAGTTTCTGTAACTTGTTAATGGTGCCATTCTTCAACAAATCTGAAGGCCTTGGCAGGGGCCCAGAGGCCAGGGATCAAGTTCTGCTTTGCAATCTACACATTGACCAAGTTCTTTACAGAACTTGGGCAACCCCTCCCAGCAGGGTGCAGGGTGCCTGGCAGGGTTGGCTGCCCCCAGATATGTCCTCCCATTGTTTGTCACCACCTCTGGCATTCAACCATTTGTCCCTTGAGCCATGTTTTAGTCTTCAGTGTTTTCTATCCAAAATCCAATCCCCAGAGACATGTAGTAACACCTCACAGGGTGAGTCAGTACCTGGCTGAATCACAGGGACTGAAGGAACTGGGTCACGGAGAGGGCAGGCAGAGTGAGGTGAGGGGTTATAGTGAGGAGAGATGGGAGGGCCCACAGGCCTCTCCCCGCTCATGCTTCAGCTGACCTGGGGTTGCAAGCATAATTTAGCAGTGACACCACAAATGGGTTGTCGGTGTGAGGGTGGCCTGAGGTCTGTGGAAAGGAGTTGCTAACTTCCCAAGTACCTATTTTTTAAATGTGGAGAAAATACCAAGTTTTGGTCATTGTTACTCAAGTAAATTATGTAATTTCTACTGCAGTCTTTCTGCAAGACAGTAAGTGGAACGAACAAAGGCTTGGAAAGGGTGTGGTCCATCAGGCCCTAGGGTTGGTAGAAAGCAGAAAAAGAGATACGAGGTCAAGGGGTATTTGTTTGCAGGGTTCACATCCCAATGTTATAATGTAATGGAAATAGAAAGTAAATTTCAGAGGAATTGGCTTCAGAGCCACCCTGGTTAGACTACACCTGTTGTGTGAGCTGGTGGATGGATGTGAGTGGTTCCTCCTGAGAGTGATATAGCTAGGCACCTGGGCAGCGCTGTCAAGATTTTCTATAGCATTTTGTGGACCATGAGAGCAGTAGGCTAGGAGCTCAGGGACATCTTGCATGAATGAACCCAGTTGACTGGTATCTCCAACTTCAGAGATGAGCTAGCGTTTGAATTCAGCGAGACCTCAGTCTAGGTACTTATTTTGAACCAAGAACTAAAAGGACATATATGAGTTTTCTGGGCCTGCCATAACAAAATACAAAAGACTGTGTGGCTTCAGCTACACAATGTATTTTCTCACTGTTCTGGAGTCTAGAAGTCCAAGATCAAGGTGTCAGCAAGTTCTATTTCCTCTAAAGCCACTTGCCTTAGCTTGCAGATTTCCTCACCCATGTATCCTAACTTCCTCTTCTTATAAAGACACTAGTCAGGTTGGATTAAAGCCCACCATAGTGGCCTCATTTTCACTTAGTCACCCCTTTAAGGGCCTTATTTCCAAATACAGTCACATGCTGAGGTTTGAAGGGTTAGAGCTTCAACTCATAAATTTTAGGAGAGGCCAATTCAGTCCTTAACAGTAGGGAAAACTCTGGGGGATGAGGTGTGCAATGATTTTCTCTTAGACACGCCCTCATTGTCCTACTTCTCCCTAAGGTGCACCTTTTCTGGATTGTAGGGAGACATTGCTTTTATCCCCTGATGTGCTCACCGTAGACACCCCTTTGACACAGATCCTTCATCATGATTTTGGGAAATCTCCAAACAGTCTCCCTGACTTGCAGCAGCAAAAAACAACAACAGTGCAATATAAATATTGTGTATATTTAGCAAGATATTTAAATATTTTATAGAATCTAAAGTAAATAATGTATATATTTGAAATGTCAGTGTAAATATTTTATAGGCTGCAGTACGACCGGCAAGTGTGGAGTCTGGGATGATTGGAGCTCTGCATAGGACCAGTGGCAGGCAAGGCCAAGGTCAAAATAAATCCGAATAGGATCACCTGTTGTTTATATATCAGAAAGCATCTCTTTTTCTCTCCTGCCTTGAATTGCTTTGAACACACACCCATTCTCAAATGAATTATCCACAGCAACTCAGGACCAACTCTTGCCTGACAGCCTTTTGGAAAGGTCAAGGGCAGCATGTAAAACCCGAAATGACCAGCTAAAGTCGTATTTATTTATTTGATTACTACCTGTCTCACCTACAGAATGTAAGTTCCAGGAAGGTTTTGTCTGTCTTATCACTGTATCCGATGGCCTAAAAGTGCAGACACATACTAGGCAATGAGTTTTTCTTAGATGAAAAAGTGTTGAGATTTGATGCCAAACTGAATACTGGTTCCAATACACAAGCTTCAAAGCACTGTAATCCCAGCTCCACCCCGAAAGGGTCTACATTCTTTATTGTTAAGTCATGCAAACCTTGAGTGTAAGTTTATTCCCTTTGATTTATAGGAACTGGATGAAGTTAGTGGTGTGAGGAGATGTTATTGCTGCTCACTTGGAGTTAGATGGTATTTTGTATCTTGGAACCGAGGTGGGTATCACTGTAGTGGAGAACTACCTAGGAACCTTGGAGGTAGAGAAAGGCATGCTGTAATGGGGAGGGAGGAAGAGAACAGCCAGAGAAGATGGTGGGGGTGGAAGGGAGGGTACTAAAAGATACTAGAGGATCTTTACTTCCTTCTCAAGTCAGCCCAGGAAGTGCCTCTTCACAAGCCTAACCATGAGTAAGTGTTTCAAAATTAAATGTAACAGACCATCGTTATGGACTAGGCACCCAGAATTGTTACTGCATTCAGAATGCAACCAGTAGTAGCATTCAGAGCAAATACTTGCATAGGACTTACCGTGTCCTAGGCACTGTTCACACTTCTTTACATATATTAATTCATTTCAGACCTAGAACATTCCCGTGAGTAGTAGAAAGTCGAGGTGAAATAGAAATTCAGATTATGAGTGAGTTATCTAGAAATTTTAATTAACCAATGCTCCTCTCACCCCTGAATATTGAACTCTGGTGTCAGTAGGTAAAAAAATGTTTCTCCTTCAGGATGCTGTTTGTGTGTGTGTGTTTGTTTGTGTTCCTTATTTTCAGGTCTAGGACCCAGGGAAGATAGAGTATCTGCCAGGTAAAGAGAATCTGCTTGGAACATATCTCACCTCTCACCAAATCACAGAGCCTGATGAATGAAAAGGCCCCAGAGAGCCCAGGTACAAAATGTCCACCTGACAAATAGGAGAAAGAGGCCCTGGGGAGCCACCATCACTTGGCTGTTCCTCAGCTCGTTAGTTAAACCTGAAACCAGGTAATGTCCCGCCCCCCACACAGTAGCAGATTTGTTGTCAGTCTTCGGAACACAGTGAATATCAAGTGGCTCTGTTAATGTAGAGGTGTGGGGTAGAGAAAGGACAAGAGAAGAGACAAAGAACATATTAGAACAAAGAACAAATAGACAAACCTATTTTTCCTTTCTGAAATCACTGTTGGGATAGCACGAGGCAATTGAGCAACCAGTCCTAGGCTTTTTAAAGGTCTTATTATTTTCTCAATTAAAATCAAAGCCCTAAATTCTCTGCACCAGAATGACAACAGAGACCTGTGCTGCCTTATATTATGTCCAACACAAACAACTTTCTTCCCACATCCTGCCCAACGATGTTCTAATATGGTTATGGAATGCCAATCAAACCACAGTGTGACTATCACACAAGTCACACTGTCTCAGGAGTGGACCTACCCTCAGAGCCATTTTATCCATGGCTGCGGAGGGCTATAGATGAGGCCACAAGTGAACTAGACAGCTCACAGGATGGGAGGCAAGCACATGGTGGAACAGTATTTTGTTTTTGATGCCAGAGGAGGAGTTGGGACTTCCAGACGCTTAAGGTTATGTGTTGGGTCTTTTTCCAAGGGCAGCTGTTGGCTAGAGGGCACACTGCACATTCTCCTCTTGGTTTATGACCAGGTCCTCAAGTTCTGCCACTGAGATAAGGCAAATGGAACATTTCCACGTTTATGGTAATAGCCTGTGCTGGCCACTGCGTCACCTGGATGAAAAGTCAAATCATTCATTCTCCAGAGGTTCTACCTCAGGTGGCCCAGGCACCTATCTGAGCATTCCATATTACTGTCAGGCAACCCCAGAGTCTACAGCTGGAAAGGAGCTGGGCTCTGTTAATATCCTGCGCTCCAAGAAGCATTGAACTCCATTTCACTGAACTGCATGTGCAAACCAGTACATTTTAGTGACACTTTCAATACCATGAAATTGAACCCAAATATTTTGTTTCTTTCTTTTTTATTTTTATTTTGTCTTATTTCTTGATTTGTATTATTTTGTTTGCCTTTTTTTATTTTGTTTATGTCACCTTGTCAGGCAGAAAATTCAAGAAACTAGAAGATTCCCTTTTGTTTAGTTTGGATGATAAATATTAAATGAGTGACTACTGTTTGCTAGACTAATGTTGTCTCTATGGATTGAGAGATGAACAAAAAATCCATTCAATAGTTACTATATAATAAATGCTAGAGAAAATATAGGCATAGGGAGAAAGAGAAGCAAGGGAGAGAGGTCTCTGACTCAGACAGAGGGTGCAGCAAAGGCACCTGGGGAAGGTGCCATGGAGGTTACAGTTGACCGAGTTTCTGCATTTGTATTTTTAATGCACCGCTTCTTATAGATAATTCAGAAACACCCAGATTCAGGTTTAAACAGAGCTGGGTTCAAATGACAGCTCTGCCTCTTACTACCTATATCAGTCAGGGTAAGCTAACTGTAGTAATAAGGAGCCCTCTCACATCAAAGACTCAATGTGGTAAATGCTTATTTCTCACCCATAACAGTGCAGATCAATGGAGTTCAGCTCCATATAGACATTCATGCTTCTTACATGGCTCCTCCTAGTCTGGGGCCTCATCCTCCTCAGCGGTCAGTTGCAGGGGAAAGAGAGGATGGAGAAAATATGCTTGCTGTTAAGCTGCCTCAGGTCAGAAGTGACTCACATTACTTCTACTCACTTTCCATTGGCGAGAACAAGCCATGTGGCCTGCCTAGAAGCAAGAAGACTGGGAAGTGCAGCCGCACTGAGGCCTCAGGAGGATGTGGGTGAAGGTGGGCAGTCTCTGTATCACTCCGTGTCGCATCAGCAAGTCACCAAAGCACTGTGAGTCCCGGGCACTGGCTGAGCCTGCAGCTTCCCTCTGCTGGGTGCCTGCATGCTTCTTTCGTTACCTGGAAGCATTTCAGTCACCAGCTGTCCAGTCACAACCAACAGGTCAGCAAGCATGTTGCCCGACCCTGTGCTGGTCTGGGAACACAGCTGTGGTCCCTGTCCTACAGATGCTGACACACATCGTGTCCTCAGAAGAGGCTATCATATATTGCATGTTTTTTTGTTTTGTTTTGTTTTTGTAGTCTAATTTTAAGAAATCCTTTAGAGTAAATTTTATATATATTAAGAGGGTGTCTTTAAACAGATTAATTCATGACTGCCCCCAACCTTTAGAACTCATGTTTTCTTGGAGAACTGAAATGTTATTCTTCTTTCATGCCTGGAGATAACAAAAGACTGGGCCATGAGGACTGACTTTGCCCTGCTGTTTTGCTTACAGAGTGTGAGGTCGTCCAATATAAAATACTCCAGATACGTTTCCTGGTACAGCATGCCTTGAAAATTATATGCTTTCAACTCAAAGCATAATTGGATACAAGAAACTAACATTCATGCTGTTTTATAACATGTTTCTCATAGCCTGTGGCCTTTCGTCCCATCCCTCCCCTCTCCTTGAGTGCACAACTGTTTCAGAAAAGAGATTAAACTTCAAAAGAATCCAAGTGTAATCTCTGAGCGGCTGTGGATTTGTCAGGAAAACCCTGTCTCCACAGCAGGCTGGATACTGTTACCCTGCACCACATTCGTCACTGAATCCCAATTGGCAGTGTTTTTACAGACAGTCGGGATAAAAAAAAAAGGAAAGATAAAATTTATGAATGTCCGGGGTCCTCCCGGTTATCTGACAATGTTAATCTTTGGTGTTAATGCTGTAGAAGCTATAGACTGGCCCTTTGAAAACTGAAAATGAGGACATTTAAAAGAAATCAAAGAGCAAATATCAAACAAACAATACCTCTTCCATCATCTATCCTGTTGTCTATGTAATCCTCCGTACTTTAGTCTGAGAGATCGCTTCAGATTCTGAGGGCCTTTCAGGAGATTATCTGTATCAGTTAAGGCTTTGAAGTAAGGGCTGCTGGCATCTCATTAGTGACAGAGATCAAAAAACCGAAGCTGGAGTGCAGTCCCCGGCCTGGAGGGCCTCATTCACACATCACAGAAGCGCTAAATTATCAAAGTCTGTGACAACCTTTATGTCTTACCTGTTTGGCCACAAATAGCCCTTCTGGCCTCCTGCTGCCTTCCTCTCCCTTGTTCTTGCTTTTCCTTCTCTTGACCTAATTCCCTCTGTTTTTCCTAAATCGAGGACATCTGAAAGGTTCTAATGGCAGTGCTCTTCTATGTTAAGAATGTGTTTTAAACACTTTTGAATAAGAGGAGTGGGGGGGTACCCCAATGGGGTTGAGTAGTTTAAGTGGAAAATATTCCTTTGATGGAAAAATATTTTAGCAACAGGTCGCTCTGCACTTTATTGGTACCATGGTAGATTTAACCATATAAAGTGAAATTGTTTTCCTTATCGTCTGAACCTGGCATTGGACAAACTCAAAGAGTACATATGATTTGCCTTGTGGTGTTTGTGAGTCTAGACTGTGAATTAACACAGCCTCCTACCCCTGATGATGTGTCTTGGTGGGAAGTTATCTGGGAAGGTTGGAAAAGATACATAGGAATTCTAAGGATCTGTCCAGGTTACTGCTTACATTTTCCAGAAAATTTTCTACCTCCGGGGTCAGGTTATCATGGAAAGATGCTGCAGGCCATCATGAGAAGTCTTTATCTTCCCTTGGCTTTTCTCTTCTTGCCCTTTCTACCTGTGCCTGCTCTTCTTTTCCAAAACATCAATATTACTGCTCTTGTACCTGGGTTCATATTCACTCAATGAAATGCCAACCTTGACCCAATCCAGTCAGCTTCTCAAATCCCACACTTCCACTGTGGGATAAATCCTGCCCCCCTCAGCTGTTGGATGCTGCTGAAAGTCACATAACGTATTTTCCTAGTCGCCAACATCAGTTAGGTCTTGCAACCTTTCTGTGTTTCTCCAGTCAACTCTCTGTGATTCTCCACTTATAAAAACTTACCTCTTCCCTTGAGGGCTCAGTCACCACTCTCCCAACACTTTCTGCTAATTTTTTTCACATCACGGTAAAGACAAAAGCCATTGGGCAGGAACTCTCCCAAATTCTAACTCACTCCATTTCTCCCAGCTATGAGTCTTTCCACTCTCTGCCCATCACGTTCCCTCTCTCTAGTCCCAACAGTATAGGTGTCCAGGTGTCCTTCCTCTTGACTACAGCCAATCCCATTCTTCCTGCTCAAGACATCATCCCCTTCCCACTTCTTAAGAGCCTAAACTAACTCATTTTTTTCTCCTCCTCCTGTATTTTCAGCATCCCCGATTCAAAAGTCTTTCTCACTTGTATTTATACATGTTCAGATATCTCCCACCTGAAAAGCAAAAAATTTCATCCTTTGAGTCCATGTTTCCCTTTAACAAATGCTTTTTTTACTCTGATTTTCTTCTCAGTAAAGATGCTTAAAGACTTGTCTGAGCTGAATGTCTTCATTTCCCTATCTCCCATTTGCTCCTCGTTCTATCACGGTTTTGTTTCTGCTATTACCATTCCATTGAAACTCTTCTCCCCAAGGATAGTAATGATTGTCTTACCATCAAATCCAATGGTCACTTTAGTTTTTACCTGACTTGTTTTCTCATTGGCATTCAACATAATTAACAGTGCTTTCTTTCCTTGGCTTTCTTGGATGCCAAGCTTTCTTCATTTTAAAACAAATCTCTCTGGGTGTCCTCTAGAGAAGTGCTTAGGCGGGTACCTAAGAAACGTTTGAACAAAGAACTTGCATTCATTTCCTCTTGATATCTGTTTCCCATTCTTTTCTCTTTCCTTTTATTTTCCCATGTGCCATGGATCAGTCAGATGCTGCTCTCTGGTGGGAGATAGGAGGGGTTATTGGTCCTTACACTACCTTGCATGACATAAACCCAGTGGCCTGAATATCTACAGGAAGTCTACCCAAGGGAAAGAGAGCCCTGGCCCAGGAGCTGATCTACAATCATGGAACCACCTAGAAGGAAAGAGAGCCATTGAGACTACGTGCATGGACTGACTCATCATCATTCATGAAGTGAGAAGGCATTTTGTCAACATGTTATAAACTCTTCACTACCAGGGGCTATTTGTATTCTTTTGCAATTTGAAGTTCCTTAAAATACTTGCTATTTCTGAATTATTTTTGACAGCTAAAACCCTTCAATATGTGACTCTATCTGGCAATTATAAAATGCAACTTCAAGCCCAGTTGTTGGAAAAGTCAACATTCTCTTTCTTATTAACATAACCTGAATGTCTGTGGTAAAATGGAGGCAGGCAAGTTTTATACTACTCTACCTTTGTTCTGTAGCTTTATTCTGGCATATTGGTAGCACTATAACTGCCCATGGTAAACTAAAAATATACTCAAATTATTCAGGGCCTACTTTGTGCCAAAAACCATGCTTTGTGCTTTACATATATCAGTCTCATCTTCACACCTAGAAGGTGAGCATTATTGTACCCATTTTACAAATGATAAAACTGAGGTCAGGGGGCATCTTATCCAGGTAAGTGGCAAGTCAGGGAGCTGGAATTTGAGTCAGTTTTGTTGGCCCCACAATCATCCCTTAAGGCCTCCAAATGCTACCCTCACTGAGTTCAGCACTGACCATCATGTTGATGAACCCACCAGGTGCAATACCTAGGTCCAGTGATATTTAACCAGAGGTACTGATGCATTTATAGTAAACTAGCACAGGTGTTACCTCCTGCTTTTATCTGTTCCTCTCTGTGGAGGATGCTAGAGAGCAACTGAAAGAATAAATGGAGGAAGAGAAGAAGGTCTCATTGTAGATTCTCATTCAGTTGATCAACAAACCCATTTATTAAACAAGGCATTTTATTAGGTACTTAGGAGATTCAAAGATGAACAAAATCCTGTTCCTACCCTCAGGAGCTTATAATTTGTAAGAGGTGATGGGCAAGTGTCCAGAATCACAAAAATTGTGAGTAAGGATGTGATATATGCCAAAGAGAAGTTCAAAGGGCTCCGCAGGTAAGGAGACCTAGTGGAATTAGGGAGCTGGGGGTCATGGTTACATCATCAGGAATGCACACTGCCAGGAGCAGGGAACATTCACTATGCCGGGCATTGGGGGTGGAGGGATGCAGATCCATGTAGGAGCAAAACCCTAGAAGCATAGATGGAAATAGTGAAAAAGAAAGTGGGGCAGAGAAAAAAAGTTAGTATGAAGCTAAATCATATTTCACAATATTTCTAAAATATTTATTTTCTCTCTCTTCCTCTCTGTGCCTGGAAAAGGAGAGGCATGAAGGAAAGCAGGAGAGAGAGAACACAAATATGATGATCTGAATCAGAGTATTAGTAAATGTTGGCCCACAGAAGTCATCTGGCTTAGGTGAGGGATCCCACAGCCCCTCCAGGGTTTGACTGCCACAGGGCAGGGCTCTCAGAATTGTGTGTCAAGCAGAAAATGGAGCCTGGCTTAAGTGGTTTTAAAGCAAGATTTCAGCTGAGATTGCCCCAAGGATGCCCGGAGCAACAGGAACAAAAGGAGATAATAAGCAAAATGGCTTGGCATTTCACCCCTTGCCCTCTTCTTCTATCACTGAGCTTAACCGACAGGCTTTTCTGTCCAGTGTATACACTATCCTAGGGCTTAGCAGGGGAGGGTGGGCTTATTAAACTGTGATTGGATCTGAACTGTATGCAGTTTCTAGTGTGAGGTTGTTGGGACAATGAAGGGGACAAAGAGGACAATAATGTGCATCCGGAGCATTTGCTAAAGTCTGAAGGGGGGAAAACCTGAAGGGAGCCACAAATATCTGTACTGATTGCATCCATCAGATTTGTGCTACTTACTTGAACCCCAGACAGAGTGTGTGCCCTGCGTCTCCAGGCAGCACATTTTGGCTGCTTGAAGGGGTGTTTGGGGATGGGCCCCTGATGTGACAGCAGTGGGAGTGAACACATTTGTCACATTTGGACTTGATGTGTGGGTTCTAGGATTAGTGGGAAAATACTTAAGTGGGAGAAGAGTGGTGTCCTTCACAAGCTACATGTGTAACTGGAGGGGTCTCCCTGAGGGAGGGCTCACTTTTGTCCCCGCTATGTAGGGTTTTGAAGGAAAAGGTAGAGCGATGACTGAAGACTGATATGTTCCTTGGCTCAAAATTGGGCCCAGCAGATAATGAACCCGTTCTGGTTCTTTCTCAAAAGGGAGCTGCACGTTGTGGTGCTGTCATCTGTTTGTGTTTCCGACATTGATCGTTCTGGGAGGCTCATGCTGCCGAACTTGGTTATTTACGTGCAAAGCTTTTCTCTAGGGGAATGAGGACTTTTGTCAAGCTGGGAACTACCTTATAAACAAGGCACAGCTATGCATACAGAATAAGACCTTCAAAGCCTCTGTTCTGATTGTGGTCACATTAAAGTGGAGAACATTTGGACCAAAGACCAGTCACCCGAGGAGTTTCTGGCCGGATCCCAGTCCTTCCTGCTTCCCTGAGCTGTCTTCAGGCTTAGCTCCCGGCACATCTCCCAGACTGAGGGCTGGCCATGTGCCTCCCCTAGCACACTTGGCTCCTCTGGGTCTCCCTGTGAAATCCAGATCACTACCTTTGTCAGGGAGGTAAGAGGTCAAGGACATACTATGCCATGGAAACAAAAACATGTTGGATGGGAGACAGAGAGAAGGTACTAGCAAATATACTTTGTCCCCAGAGGTCATGGCCATGGTGAGAGGGACCAACTTGTTCCATGAAGGTAATATGCCCTAGATGAGGCTCAGTTAGCTATAAGTATAACTCTTAGCATTTCAGGATTCTCAAGGACTACAAAATATTTATATGCAAAAAGTACAGATTGGGCTAGGGCATAAAAATTCTTATCCTTCAAAACGTGCATTGATATGTGAATCAACGAGACTAACTGGGTTAATTTCTGAACTGTATATAATCATTCGCTCAACAGGCAGTTATCAAATGTGTACTAAGTTCCAGGCTCTGTTCTGTGCTATGAGGATATAATAGCAAACAAAACAAGAACTCTTTACTTGTGAGGACAAGAGATGGGAATAGATAGATAACCAATGATGGAATTTAGTATAGTGTACAGTGAGTGATAAGTACTATAGAGAAACTAAAACAGAGTGAGGTGTAGAGAGGCCTATAGCCAGGGGCAGGCTTACAGCTTTAAACAGGATGGAGGCGGTTTTAACGAAGACCTAATGGAGTGGAGGGCTCTAGCCATGCAGCTATCTGAGGAAAGAGTTTTCCAGATGTTCATTCATAATAAAATGCCCAATAAAATTACAATTTTTTTTTTAAATCAGTGGCCTTCAGTGTAAAGACCTCATCCAATTCTCTGAGGCCACAGTGTTTTATGGGAACACTGAGATAGAGGGGCCAGCCTCACACTGGGCAGGGTGAGTCCTTTTCTAAGCGAAACAGATTATTTCTCAGGGAGGAATCAGGAAATTTCTGAGTGGGGAGGGGCTCAATAAAGCAATTGCTATATCCTCAATAAAAATCATAAACACCTCATACAACCAAATTAAATGATGGAAGTAGAAAAGGAGCTCCCACCAAATGGTCAACTCTTAGATGGTATTCTTTCCTCCTTTCATCCAATTTCAATAATGTTCAATTCAATTCAGATATGAGGTATTACTAAATATCTGCACAACTGGCTCCTGTTTCACAGCCAAGCATGCATGTTGTCCTCTAAGACACATAAATGGAAACCAATAAAGAACCCATAAGTAACTTCTGTCTTGTCTCAGGAGAGACCAACAGAATTAACTCCATGAAATGACCTCTGTAATTAGTCAAAATTGGCAGACCTCATCCTCTGTTACAAAAACATATGGAACATGGTCTCTCTCTGGTTTTTATCATCATATGACAAGAGAGCACAATGGTTGCTTTCTGCTGCTGAGATCCCATAGCACCTACATTAGAGGAATAACACTGAGACCATGACTTTTCTCAGATGCCTTAAGGTTAGTTTCTCTGCAATCACCCTGATAATCATCAACTAAATAGATGCTGGCACCCTCTCTGAACTGTATGTTAGTGATCCACACAAGGTACCCTGATGTAAAAACTAATGCAACCAGAATTAATGTCAGCTAAAAACTCACACAAGAGACTTTTCCTGGCATAGAGAGTGGAGCTATCTAACCTGAGGTTGCAGAGATTATTTTATGTGAGGAATGTGAATGGTGAAGGCGAAAGAAGATTTGTGAGCAGAAACAGTTCAAAGTGCTTCAAATTCTAGTCCTCAGCCCCACTCCAGCAGAGTCACTTTGATAATTTATTAACTCTTTTTTTTTTTTTTGCCTCGCTTTCTTCATCTATAAAACAGACTGTGAAAATAGGGCCTACCTCATCACATTGTTATGAAAATTAAATAAGTTAATATTTCTGAAGCATGTACAACAGTTCTTGGAATACAGTAAGCACTTAATAATAATAACTCTTTTTATTATTCTCATGGAACAAGAAACATTTGTACCTATAGTATTTGGCTTACTATATATTTTCTAAAATTTCTGGAACCTAATTTCAAATTCTGCAAAAGAGAGTCTGGAGGATGAAAAAGGAAAGTTGCCGAAACAAAAGCAGAGGCCAAGCGACAGGTTTAAAGATTCTCAAGGAACCCTCAGTGACTGGGTTGCAGGAGAGGCCATCAGCCCCACTATCCTGGGAACCAGACTGGCACTTTCCCCACATGGGAGAACTGATAAAAATTCCAAGTTTCCAGCTGACACTGTTGGTATCGATACAAGGATCTCTGTCCAGCAAAGGGCACAGTAACATGTTGGACCACCCGCGGAGAAGTAGCTCTGGGACAGGGAAACACACCCACCATATTCCCTAAAAGCTAAACAATGCCTCCCCTGCCTAAAGCCCTTCCAGAAACAGATTTTTTAGTGATTAAGATTGACAGCTGACTAGCAGACAGAGGCAGGCAGAGGCAGAGCCCAGGGGATCAGGGGAAGTTTGCTGGAGCATTAAACTTGGCTGAAACAAATGCCACTTCACTTTATTTTTACTCCCCCCCCCTTTTTTTCTTCTCTTTTCTTTTTTAGTTTTTCTCTTTCCTTTCTTTTTTCCCTTTTTTAAAATTTAGTTTCTTTATCTATCTGCTTTATTGATTTGTTATTATTCTAGCCTCTGTTGTTTCATTCATACATCTAATTTTCCTCTTCCCTTTTCCTACTCAATTTTTTTCTTCTTGCTTTTTTTTACCACCCATTTTTTTCTCTCTTTCCTTTTTCTTTTTTATTCTACTGCTTTCTCATCTTTTTTTCTTTTTTCTTTTTTGTTTTAGGTCACTCTGCTTTCTCCTCTATTTTACTTTTCAATTTTTTTCTTGCCTTTTCATTTTTTTCTCCCTCCTTTTTTTTAAACTGTTTTCTTTCCCCTATTCCTCTAATTCTGTATTCTTATTTCCTTTATATCAGTTTTGCATCTACATATTCTTCCCCCATTTTTCTTGTTGTATTTGATTGTGCTTTTTCTGTTTATTTATTTGTTGTTGTTTATTGTTTATTTGTTTTCTCCTCATATATTTTCTTTCTTTTTTTCTATCATTCTTGCTCTCTTTTCTCTTTCCTAATTATCTCTTCTCTGGTAGTTGCTTTTGTTGGTGCTGTAGGGGTCTTGTGTACATTTTTGTTTTGTTTCTTCTGTTTCATGTTTTGTGTTGTTGTATTTTGTTCTGTTCAGTCAGCACCTCCACAAAAGCTCACATGATATGGTCAGAGTTGAGCCACATAGTCAGCCAGCCTGAGAGGAGACTCCATCCATGAATGGGACAATAACATTCAAGACCCAACTACAACAAGAAACCCCAAATAACTCAAGTAAGGGGCTTCCTTAGAGGACCCAGCTCAGGAAACCTAAGAGACTGCACCACTGGGTCCCACAAAAAACTTACTACATAAGACCACCCCACAAAATCTCAGAGGCATAGCAGTTTGATCTAATACATAGAAACAAGAAGAAAGTGACAGCAAAAATGGGGAGATAGAGAAACAACCCCCAAATGAAAGCAAAGGAGGAATCACCAGAAAAGGACCTAAATGAAAGGGAGGCAAGCAATTTGTCAGATAAAGAATTCAGAGAAATTGTAATAATTGTGCTCAAACAATTCAGTGAAAACTATAAGCAACTTAATGAGAATTATAAGGATATTAATAAGAATATTAAGGGACCTAATGAGAGCTAACCAATATGAAAAAAGAGGTTGAAAGAATAAATAAGAATATATTGGAAATTAGAACTAACATTGCTGAAATAAAAATCACCCTGGAAGGATTCAAGAGTAGATTAGAAGAAACTGAAGACCAAATCAGTGAATCAGAAGACAAGGTAGAAAAAAACACTCATTCAGAGCAGTAAATGAGAAAAAAATTGAAAGCAGGAGAGTTTAAGATAGCTTTGGACAATGTGAAATGTAAAAATATTTGCATCAAAGCAGGACCAGATGGAGAAGAATCTAAGCAAGGAATAGAAAACCTGTCTAGAGAAATAATGACAGAAAAATTCCCTAATCTAGTAAAGGAAAAAGTCACTCAAGTACAGGAGACACAGAGAGTCCCAAGCAAGATGAACCCCCAAAAGACTCACACCTAGGCACATATTAATTAAAGTGACAAATATTAAAAATAAAGAAAGAATCTTAAAGGCTGCAAAAGAGAGACAGAAAGTTAACTACAATGAAGCTCCCATTAGACTGTCAGCTGACTTCTCAATAGGAACACTTTCAGGCCAGAAGGGAATGGCATGAAGTATATGAGGTAATGAAAATCAAGGGACTGAACCCAAGACTACTCTATCCAGCAAAGCTATCATTCAAAAATCTAAGCTGAGCTTCACAGACAAAAAAAAAAAAAGCGGGCGGGGGGTTGGTGGGGCTAAAAGGGTTTTTTTTTTTTTTTAATGAATCTTTATTGTTCAGATTACAATTGTTTCTCCTTTTTCCCCACATATCTCCCCACCACCCAGTTCCTACCCCCCCTCTTCCCTTACCTCCCCCCCCCTGCTGTCCTTATCCATAGGTGTATGATTTTTGTCCAGTCTCTTCCCATACTCCCCACACAGACACCCCTTTCCCCCTGAGAATTATCAATCCACTCCCATTCTATGCCTGATTCTATTAAGTTCACCAGTTTATTCTGTTCCTCAGATTTTTAATTCACTTGACTTTTAGATTCACTTGTTGATAGATATGTATTTGTTGTTCATAATTTTTATCTTTCTTCTTCTTTTTCCTCTTTTTAAAGAATACTTTCAGCATTTCATATAATGCTGGTTTGGTGATGATGAACTCCTTTAGCTTTTTCTTATCTGTGAAGCTCTTTATCTGCCCTTCAATTCTGAATGATAACTTTGCTGGGTAGAGTATTCTTGGTTGTAGGTTCCTGCTATTCATCACTTTGAATATTTCTTGCCACTCCCGTCTGGCCTGCATGGTTTCTGTTGAGAAATTAGCTGATAATCGTATGGGAGCTCCCTTGTAGGTAACTAACTGTTTTTCTCTTGCTGCTTGTAAGATTCTCTCTTTGTCTTTTGCTCTTGGTAAAAGGGTTTATTACCACAAAATCAGCACTGTAAGAAATGCTAACAGGACTGTTGTAAGAAGAAGAAATAAAGAGAAAGAGAAGAACACAGGCATAGAGAATAAGAATGGCAATAAATAAGTACCTATCAATAATAATCTTAAATGTAAATGGCTTACGTGCTCCAATCAAAAGACATAGTGTAGCTGAATGAGTAGGAAAACATGACCCATATACTGTATATGCTGTCTACAAGAGACCCACTTCAGAACAAAGGACACACACAGACTTAAAATTTCCAGGCAAATGAAAATAAAAAAAAAATTAAAAAGCTGGGGTAGCAATACTAATACAAATAGAAGGAATCTGCAAATCTCTCTGTAGCTCCTGCTGAGTGGCCCCAGGCAGTGGCTGAGTTTGCACCTCCCTGGAGACCTAAGAGCCAGTGCATCCAGTGGACGGCATCCAACCATACATGATTACAACTCTACACATCCATAAAAGACACACCCAAGGAGCAGACTCAGTGAGCACCAAAGCCCCACTGAAGCAAGTCCTGTTCCATAATGGTATCTTCTGCACAGCAGCTCTCACTGTAGTCACAGCTGGTCCTCACAGCCAATTGGCCTAATGGTCAGTTTTTCCCAGTGACACCAACATCAATCAAGTCTCAACTATAAGACTGTGCACACAGTCCACAAAAGGGCACACCTAGAGTGCCCAGCTCAGGTGATTGGGGAGGCTAAGTCACTGAGCCTTATAGGACATCTTCTACATAAGACCACTCTACCAACTCCAGGAGATATAGCAGCTCTACCAAATATATAGAAGAAAAAACAAACAGGGAATAAGCCAAAATGTGGAGACAAAGAAATATGTCACAAATGGAAGAAATGGAAGCAAGAGCAAAAAGAAAAAAAAATCCAAAAGTATGAAGATAGTGTAAGGAGCCTCTGGGACAACTTAAAGCATACCAATATTCACATTATGGGG
The DNA here is from genome assembly GCF_027574615.1 of Eptesicus fuscus. NCBI lineage: Eukaryota > Metazoa > Chordata > Mammalia > Chiroptera > Vespertilionidae > Eptesicus > Eptesicus fuscus. Next base: position 96,692,412 of record NC_072477.1, read on the forward strand.
GTGCCAGAAGAAGAGAGAGAGTAAGATATTGAAAATCTATTTGAAGAAATAATGACAGAAAACATTCCCTATCTGGTGAAAGAAATAAACTTACAAGTCCAGGAAGCAAAGAGAGTCTCAAACAAGAGAAACCCAAAGAGGACCGCACCAAGACACATCATAATTGAAATGCCAAGGGCTAAAGACAAAGAATCTTAAAAGCAGAAAGAGAAAAGCAGTTAGTTATCTACAAGGGAGTGCCTATATGACTGTGAGCTGATTTCTCAACAGAAACTATGCAAACTTTAAGGGAGTGGCAAGAACTATTCAAAATGATGAATAATAAGGACAAGCAAGATTACTCTACCCAGCAAAGCTATCATTTAGAATTGAAGGTTCAATAAAGAGCTTCACAAACAAGAAAAAGCTAAAGGAGTTATCACCACCAAATCAGTATTATATGAAATGTTGAAGGGTATTCTTTAAGAACAGGAAGAAGAAGAAGAAAAAAGATAAAAAATATGAAGAATAAAAAGGCAATAAATACATTACTTTCAACAACTGAATCAAAAAATCAAAATGAACAAATAAGAAATCTAATGAACAGAATAAACAGGTGAATAAAATAGAATCAGCATCATGGAAATGGAATAGACTGCTGATTCTCAGAGGGAAGGGTGTTCAGGGGGCGGGAAGAGCTTAAACCAAGGTCTTATATGCATATTAACTATGGACACAGACAATAGGATGGTGAAGACCTGGGGTGGGGCAGGGTGGGACCTGGGTTGAGGGTGGCAATGGGGTTAAAAAAGAGGGACATCTGTAACACTCACAACAATAAAGATTTTTTTTTTTAATGAAAGAGGAAGGAACACTTCCAAGCTCTATCTATGAAGCTAACATTACCCTAATTCCAAAACCAGATAAAGACACTAAAAAGAAAGATAATTACAGGCCAATATCACTGATGAACACAGATGCTAAAGTCCTCAACAAAATTTTAGCAAATCAGACCCAGCAATTCATTAAAAAGATCATACACCATGACCAAGTGGGATTTATTCCAGGGATGCAAGGCTGGTACAATATTCACAAATCAATGTGATACATTACATAAATAAATTGAGAGACAAAAATTTCATTATCATAACAATAGATGCAGAAAAGCATTCAGCAAGATTCAACATTCTTTTTTGATAAAAACTCTCAGCTAAGTGGGAATAGAGGGATCATACCTCAACATAATAAAAGCCATATATGACAAACCTACAGCGAACATCATACTCAGTGGGCAAAAACTAAAACCATTTCCCCTAAGAACAGGAAAAAGACAGGGAAGCCCACTTACCACTTTTGTTCAACATAGTATTGGAAGTTCTAGCCATAGCAATCAAATAATAAGAAAAAAATAAAAGGCATCTAAATTGGAAAAGAGGAAGTAAAATTGTCATTATTTGCAGATGACATGATATTGTACATAGAAAACCTTAACAACTCCATTCAAAAACTACTAGATTTAATAAATGAATTCCACAAGGTAGCAGTATACAAAATTAAGATCCAGAAATCTATGGCATTTTTATACACAAATGAGTTCCCAGAAAGAGAAAGTAAAAAAACAACTTCATTTACCATTGCAACAAAAAAATTAAGATACTTAGGAATAAACTTAACCAAGGAGGTAGAAGACCTGTACTCAGAAAACTAAAGGACATTGAAAAAAAGAGATAAAGGGAGATATAAACAAGTGGAAGACTATACCATGTTCATGAATTGGTAGACTCCATCATTAAAATGTCCACACTACCCAAAGCACTCTATATATTCAGTGCAATCCCTATTAAAATACCAACAGCATATTTCACAGATCTAGAAAAAACTCTCCAAAAATTTATATGGAACCAAAAAAGACCTCGAATAGCCACAGAAATCTCGAGAAAAAATAACAAAGTTTAAGAGATCCTAATATCGGATTTCAAGTTATACTACAAAGCCACTGTAATCTAAACAGACTGGTACTGGCACAAGAACAGGCATATAAGTCAATGGAACAGAACAAGGAACTCAAAAGTTGACCCACGCCATTATGCTCAATTAATATTTGACAAAGATGAAAAGAGAATACAATGGTGTAAAAACAGTCTCTTCTATCAATGGTGTTGGGAAAATTGAACAGGTACATGCAAAAAAATGAAATTAGACCACCAACTTACACCATACACAAAAATAAAGTCTAAATAGATAAATGACTTAAATGTAATTTGTGAAACCATAAAAAATTTAGAAGAAACCATAGGCAGCTAAATCTCAGAAATCTCTTATAGCAGTATGTTTACCAATACATCTCCTAGGGCCGTGGTTGGCAAACTGCAGCTCGCGAACCACATGAGGCTCTTTGGCCCCTTGAGTGTGGCTCTTCCACAAAATACCACGGCCTGGGCGAGTCTATTTTGAAGAAGTGGCATTAGAAGAAGTTTAAGTTTAAAAAATTTGGCTCTCAAAAGAAATTTCAATAGTTGTGCTGTTGATATTTGGCTCTGTTGACTAGTGAGTTTGCCGACCACTGTCCTAGGGCAAAGGAAACTAAGGAGAAAATAAACCAATGGGACTTTGTCAAAATAAAAAGCTTCTGCACAGCAAAAGTAACCATCAACAAAATGAAAAGAGAGCCCACTGCATGGAAGAACATATTTGTTAATGATACATCTGATAAGAGGTTAATTTCCAAAATATATAAGGAACTCAGACAACTTATCAAAAGGAAGACATATAGTTATATTAAAAATAGCCAACGGACCTAAATAGACACTTCTCCAAAGTCTACATATAGAAGGCCAGGAGACATATGAAAAAATGCTCAAAGTTACTAATCATCTGAGAGATGCAAATAAAAATGACAATGAAGTATCACTTCACACCTGTCCGAATGGCTACCATCAACAAATCAACAAATGACAAGTGCTGGCTAGGATGTTGAGAAAAGGGAACCTTTGTACACTGCTGGTGGAAATGAAGACCAGTGCAGCCACTGTGGAAAAGAGTATGGAGTTTGCTCAAAAAATTAAAAATGGAACTGCTATGTGACCCAGTGACCCTACTTCTAGGAATATATCATAAGAAACCCAGAATACCAATCAGAAAGATTATATGCACCCCTGTGTTCATAGTAGCACCATTTAGAATAGCTAAATTTGGAAACAGCCCAAGTGCCCATCAGCAGATGAGTGGATAAAAAAGCTGAGGCACATTTACAAATAGAATACTACACAGATATACTAAATAAGGAACTCTTACCATTTGCAACAGCATGGATGGACCTGGAGAGCATTATGCTAAGCAAAATAAGCTGGTCAGAGAAAGATAAGTATCACATGATCTCACTCATATGTGGAATCTAATGAACAAAATAAACTGTTGTACAAAATAGATCCAGAGACATAGAAGCATGGAACAAACTGCTAAACTGCAGAGGGAAGTTGGGGGAGGATGGGTGGGTGGCAAGAGATCAACCAAATAACTTATATGTATACTAGGGACCCAGTGCACAAACTCGTGCACCTTGAAAGAAGTTGTGGGCCTCAAGGCTGCAGTGGGCATAGGTGCAGGTCTGGGCCCATCCTCCTTGTCCCTGCCCAGCCCCTCCGGCCGCGGCCCATGGTCCCCTGTCTGCCAGCAGCCCTTCTCCCACCACCGCTCCCACACACTGACGGTGCTGAAGAATTGGGGCCAGCACCAGTGGCTGCTGTTGCCCCAATCACCCCTCAGGAGCAGGAGGAGGTGGAGAAGCCCTCAGGGGTGATCAGGGCCCGCAGCCGCCACTCGCACCCACTGACAGCATCGAGGGATCGGGACCAGTGCTGGGCGCTGGCAGTGGGTGCGAGTGGCGGCTGCCAGCCCCGATCGCCCCTCAAGAGCAAGGGGAGGGGAGAAGCCCTGAGGGGCGATTGGGGCTGGTGCCGGGCGCCAGCAGTGGGTGCAAGCAGGGCCAGCACCAGCAGCATGTGTGAGCGCCTGGTGGCTCTGTGGTGCACGGGAGCAAAAAATTTTCAGTAACCACTAGAGGCTTGCCCTGATGACAGCAACCAGTGCCCTGCCTTGGTTTGGTGCCCCCGCTCACCTGCTCCATCAACCTGCCGTGTCCAATGCCCACCATGTTCTGTGCTCTGCCGCCTCTTGCCGACGCCCGCCATGGTCCGCTCTGCCGCCATGGTCTGTGACGCCCCCTGGTGGTCAGCGCACATCATAGCGACTGGTTGTTCGGTTGTTCTGTTGTTCGGTCTATTTGCATATTAGCGTTTCATATATATAGATATGCATAACCCATGAACACAGACAATAGAGTGGTGAAGTACTAGGGTTCTGGGGGTGCGGGGATGGCTAGAAGAGGTCAATGGGGGAAAAAGAGGGACATTTTCAACAATAAAGGTTTAATTTAAAAAATAAATAAAACAAAAAGGAAAGTTGCAAGGGCACTTCATGGAAGACTGAACTTGAGGGAATGCCTGACTGAGCCATGTTTTAGGACTTCTCCTCTACCACTTCTTCCTTTGCCTCTTCCTTTTTCTCCTCCTCCTCCTTTCAATTTTAATTCCTCTTTTTCAAGGGGGCTGGAGAGAGTGGGAATTGTAATTCTATACATTTTTTTAAGAGTAACAAACATTAACAGTATTGCTTTGAACAGTTAATTTTACTTTAGATTTCCCATGCTCATTGTTTTTTTTTTTTATTTCTTCCTTCATCTCCAGTGCTCTATTTTGAATATTTCCTTCTAATTGTCACTTCTGTATTTTCTATCTGTTTTATTCAGTGTTGTTCATATATATTTTCTTCTGTTTTATCTTCCACTTCACTAATAATTTCCTCATCCATGTCTACACTGTTCTTATACCCATTTATTGAGCTCATAATTTTTGTCTTATATTTTTCAGTCATGTTATTTCTGTTTTGCTTATTTTCCAATATTCTTTGTCATTTTTCATATTTTGCAATTCTCTTCCAAAGTTTTCAACATTTTTTTTCTCCCTTGAACATAGTAAGCATAGTTATTTTAAAGAGCGTGTCTGGTAATTGTACCATCTGGAGTCCTTCTGTGTTTATGACTTTTTTCACATGTTTTTATAGTTTTCATTATGTTGTCTCTTTTTTGTGCCTGGATATCTCTTGTTTTTGTACTAGACATTGTATTTGAAAAACAGTAGAAATTTTAAGATCTTTTCTTTCAGAGTTTTTTTCTTCTTTCAGGCACCTGGGTATACAAGTACTCTTAGATTATCTTAATCCAATTTGAGGAACTAATATTTTTAGTGTCACACAGATTTTTTAAAACTGAGTTACAATCCATTGAAGACCAATTTACCTTTCTTCTGGTGTTCATCTTTTCTTGGTCTCAATCAAAGATTGAAGCATTTACCAGAGCCTTCCACACTGGGTGAGCCTTGGACACATATTTTTGTCCTCCTAGCCCCATGAGGTTTCTGTTTTATTTTTATTTGGCTTGATTAGGTTTTATCCCAGCTGGCTTTTTTATACCTTCAAGAAGACTTTTAAAATAGTTTTTCAGATTTTCTGATTGTCTTCAGCAAGAGAATTTGCTCAAATGTCCCAAGGGTACTATTTTTGTCACTCCTTCCACTGAGATATTTTTGTGAGTTTGAGAGATCTGTATATAAGTCCTGTCTTTACTGCTAATAAGCAGTATGAATTTGGTGAATAACCTCAGATTTCTGGATTCCATTTCACTTCTATATCAGAAATTACAATTAGATGATCTTTAGTGTCTCTTAAGGGTCCAAAATTTTATGATTTCTTGGTTCAGAGCTTTCCAAAGGGAAAGTATAATACATTAAGAATAGATTTCTTTAAACTTGTGGAAGTTTAAACTCACTAATACATATCAGTATGAAAAATACCTGCATCAATCTAATTCTAATATGTTTGTTAGGAAAATGTTTCCTGAGATTCAAGCCAGTGGCTGATTTCAATGTTCATATATCTGAGGCTGGAGGAAGCCTGAAAGCGATCTCTCTCACAAGGTCCACTCAGGAAGTAGAAACCACACAAGCTTTTTAGAAGATAATTTAATACAATAAATTGTTGGCCATGTATTGTGGGATTTAAAGGCAAAAAAGGGAACTCAAAGGCACCAACTGCTGTGTTGCAGCTACCACCCCTAGAGCTGGAGGATCAAAGAAAAGAAGATGAAATTACTGAAGTACAGAAGCTTAAGGAAGGGCCTGTGGAGCGAAAACTTGGATCTCAGAGATGGAGGCCTTGCTGGTGCCGGTGCCTTAGGAACTTTGAGGACAGTCTTCAGGGACTGGAACTGAGTCTGGGGAAAGGCCCTGTCAGCTGGTTGGGTGTGCTGAGGGAGAATGTTAAGCTGCTTCTAGGAGTATTGAAAATGCAGCCACTGGAACAAACTGCTTCTGTCTAACGAAAGACACCAACAAGAAGACGTGTCTCTTCTCCCTTACCCAGCTTTACAGCTTCTCTCTACGGCCCCACCCCCACTGGCAGAAACTCAAATGGAGCCTCTGGCAAAGGAGAAAAACAGCCCCAGCATCACAAATATTTTAACAACGGAACATTTTTTATTAACCAACACCCCACATTCACAATCTGTACCAACTCTGATATTTTGTTATGCTGAGAATTATTGGAGTTTCAGAATAATGAACCTAGTTTATGCTACAAGTGTTTCTGTTTTTTTTTACCTAGATACTAGGGGCCCAGTGCACGAATTCATGCACCTTGAAAGGAACTGTGGACTGTGAGGCTGGGTGGGCACAGGGACAGGTCTCGGCCCATCCTCCACACCCCCGCCCGGCCTCTCCCTCTGCAGCCCCTGGTCCCCTGTCTGCTGCTAGCCCCATTCCCGTTGCCGCCACTCCCACGTGCTGACAGCACAGGCCCTGCTCACACCCATTGATTGCGTGGAGTGAGTGGGACCAGCACCAGCAGCCAATGCGAGCGGGGATGGTGCCAAGCTATTGGGACTGGTGCCGGGTGCCGGCAGCACGTGTAGGTGGCGGCTCTGGCGCCAGCTGTAGGTGCAAGTGGGGCCAGCACCAGCAGCAGGTGCAAGCGGCAGCTGCTGGCCCTGATTGCCCCTCAAGACCAGGGGGAGGTGGAGAAACCCTGAGGGGTGATTGGGGCCAGAAGCTGCCGTTTGCACCCACTGACAGAGCAGATCGATTGGGGCCAGGGCTGGGCACCAGCAGCTGGTGCGAGCAGGGCTGGCACTGGCACTGGCAGCAGGTGTGAGCGTCGGGCAGGACCACAGCACACAGGAGCAAAGAATTTTCAGTAACCATCAGAGGCTCACCCTGATGACAACGACTGGCGCCCTGCCTTGATCTGGTGCCCCCACTCACCTGCTCCACCATCTCGCTGTGGCCGACGCCCACCATGTTCCGCACGCATCATAGCAACCAGTTGTTCAGTTGTTCTGCTGTTTGGTCTATTTGCATATTAGGGTTTTATATATATAGACTAGAGGCCTGGTGCATGAAATTCGTGCACGGGGGGTGGTGTCCCTCAGCCCGGCCTGCACTCTCTCCAATCTGGGACCCCTCGAAGGATGTCCTACTGCTGGTTTACAGGGATCAGGCCTAAACCTGCAGTCAGACATCCCTCTCGCAATCCGGGACTGCTGGCTCCTAACTGCTCACCTGCCTGCCTGCCTGCCTGCCTGATTGCCCCTAACCACTCTGCCTGCTGGCCTGCTCGCCCCCAACTGTCCCCTGCTGCTGCCCTGCTCACCCCCAAATGCCCCACCCTGCCAGCCTGATCACCCCCAATTGCCCCCTGTGCCAGTGTGCTTGCCCCCAACTGCCTCCCCTGCTGGCTTGCTCACCCCCAACTGTCCCCCTACTGGCCTGCTCACTCCAAACTGTCCCCCCTGCTGTCCTGATCACCTCCAACTGACCCCCACTGACAGGGTGAGGAGCTGAGGGCTACTTTCAGGCTGGCCACACCCCCTTCAGGGTGGGGGTCCCCACTGAGGTGCCTGGCCAGCCTGGGTGAGGGGCTGATGGCTGTTTGCCGGCTGGTCAAGCCCCCAGCGGGGACCCTCACCCCATGGGAGTGTGGCCAGCCTGGGTGAGGAGCTGAGGGCTATTTTCAGGCTGGCCACACACCCTCGGAAATCCAGGCTCCCAGCCCCTCCTTTTTTTCTTTTCTTTCTTTTTTTTCAGCGCCTCCTTGAGAAGAGGCCAGGGCCGGCTGGAAGCAGGTATCTGGGATTTATTTATCTTCTACAATTGAAACTTTGTAGCCTTGAGTGGGTGGGTGGGAAGCTTGGCTTCCTCCATTGCTGGGGCAACCCAAGCCTCCTGCTTGCTCCAGCTCCGTGGCTGCTTCCATCTTAGTTGGGTTAATTTGCATACTCGCTCCTGATTGGCTGTGGGTGTAGCAGAGTGATGGTCAATTTGCATGTTTCTCTTTTATTAGTGTAGATATTAAGTCTATGTAAGAATATGGCTACACTGATTTGTAGCAGAAGAAAGTGAACCTACAAAGTAATAATTGAAAAGGTAGCTACTTTAAGAAACAAAAGCTTTTTAAAATTTCTGTTTTCAGCCTATACTTTTTACTATTTGAGGAACTACCTTACCTTAGCTTACTGAACAGCACTCATTCCACTATTCTATATAATAAAAGTCCAGCAACCAAACGGCAGAATGACCAGAACGACCAGTCAACCAGTTGCTTTGATGTGCACTGACCACCAGGGGGCAGGTGCTCAACACAGGAGCTGCCCCCTGGTGGTCAGTGCACTACCACAGTGGGAGCACTGCTCGGCTGACCAGGATGAGTGGCTGCTCCCACTGTGAACCTCGGGCCGACGGGCCAGAACCCGGGCTCCTCTTTCTCGCTCCCTGCCACCTCTTCCAGATGCCTACAGGCTGTGCAGCACTGTTTCCAGGCTCGTAGAGCTAACACTGGAGGCTGGGAGACAAATTTGTGGCCGCTGCAGGAGTGAGGCCCACTCTGCCTCCTTTCAGTGCTATTGTCGCTGGGCCCAGCCCTAACCAGGTCCCCTGGAGAGGCAATTGCTCTGGCTCCATAGAAGATGCCGGACCAGAAAGCAGCTGCTCAGAGGGTGATTCCACAACTGTTTGGCTGACCAGGATGAATGGTGCTCTCACAGTGGGCCGATCCCTGCAGGCCATGCCCCCCCCACCAGTGCACGAATCCCATGCACCAGGACTCTAGTATTGTAATAAACTGTTAGACAATTCTTGCCTTTATGTCCCCAAACTAACATTTGAAACATCAACATCACTGCAATGTACTGAGGCTCTGAAGGCTTCCTCTGACTCATATACTCTGACATGAGTCTCTGTCTAAATACAGACAGACTCCAAGGGAGCCTTCCCCAGAGTGGCCTGTGATTAATCTGGTGACTTGTAAACAAATAAGCTCCCGTCAGCTCTAGTTTGCTACATTTCTCTATCCCTTCCGTTCTTTGTAAGGACTGGCTCAAATTGTGTTAAACGTCAAATTTTATTACAGTGAACTCTATAACAGTGTTTAAATTATTTTTATTATTGTGGAAATTGTTATAGCTAGTAATGTCTCAAGCATTTAATTGGGTTTCAAAATCTTAATGTTGACTTGAGACCCAATTGAAACAGTGATATTTATCTTATAATAAATGAGTTATTTATATATGTTAGAGTGCTCAGGATTTTTCAAAATCAGCCAACTAGAGGAGAACACCATGTTCTAGAAATTTATACCTAAAATAATGAGCACAGGGCCTAACATCTATGCAGCTAAACATACTTATACATTTACAACATAGAGCAACCAGAATAAACCACGACCAAAGCAGAATTTTATCAATTAATTATGAACTTTACTATCTATACTAATAAAAGCCTAGGTGGCGTCTCACCCTCACATCATCACAAGATGGCTGCACCCATGTTGTCACAAGATGGCTGCCACAAGATGGCCAGCAGAGGAGGGCAGTTAGGGGTGACCAGGCCAGCAGGGGAGGACAGTTGGAGGTGATTGGGCCTGCAGGGGATGGTAGTTGGGGGCATTCATGCCAGCAGGGGAGCAGTTAGACGTCAATCAGGCCAGCAGAGGAGTGGGTAGGTGTGATCAGGCTGGAAGGCAGAAGCAGATAGGAGCCAGCAGTCCCAGATTGTGAGAGGGTGCAGGGGTCCCAGATTGGAGAGGGTGCTGGGCTGAGGGACACCCCCCCAGTGCATGAATTTCATGCACCGGGCCTTTAGTCTATATAATAAAAGCCTAAATGACCGTTACCGCAGAACGACCAGTAGCTATAATGCACACTGACCACCAGGGGGCAGATGCTCAATGCAGGAGGGCTCACAGCTGGCGAGCGCAGTGGTGGTGGCGGGAGCCTCTCCTGCCTCTGTGGCAGCACTAAGGAGCAGCGAGCTGAGCAGTAAGGAGCAAACAGGTGGGCAGTAAGAAGTGAAGGATCCTGGACTGCGAGAGGGACATCTGCTTGCAGGCTTAGGCCCAATCACGTGGCAGAAAGACATCCCCCAAGGGGTCCTGGACTGTGAGAGGACACAGGCCGGGTTGAGGGACCACTCGCCAGTACACGAATTTCATGCACCAGGCCTCTAGTATTAGGAATAATGATAGTAAGAAAGATTTCAAGTCTTAAAGTACTTTATATCAGCAGTTGTCATCAAGGTTCTTAAGATGCAAACAAACAAACAAACAAAAAACCCTCCTCAGTCAGTTTAAGTAGACACAGAATTTATTGAAAAATATTTAACAGTTTCATAGATTTTCTAGGAAGGTTAGAGAAACACACTTGTAAGCAATGCATCCAGGAATAGCACCCAAGTCACCTGCCAGCTTGAACCACTCCAGTGAAAAATGCAGTGGCCCCCCTAATTACATAGCACAATGTTTCACTTAAGCAAGATGGATAAACCCTGAGATCTGCTATACAACATTGCATATGTAATCAACAATAATGTATTGTATACTTAAAAAATTGTAAATCTCATGTTCTTATCACAATAAAATTAAAAACTTTAATATATAAAATTAAAGGGAGTCCAAGGCATGGGCACTGAAAATCATCTTTTTGATCCTGAGTTCTGGCCTCTAGCACTAGAAATGCAGCCTCTATCATCTCCAGGAGCCGGACGGTGTCTGCTTGCACTGTGGGTTCTGAACAGCATTTCCTTCAGCTGGAGGCCTATGTGGCTGCGTTTGGTTGGTTGTCTACATCAAGGCCGCTTTGCCTTAGCTGCCAGTGAGGCTGAGAAAGCATGCTTCTGCCTGCACGGAAGCCTGAGGAGCAAGTCTGGGAGGCCCTGACTCATAAGATAGGGAATTCCCAAACACAGGAAGAGTGTTTAGAAGTACTGGCTACCAAAAAGAATGGAAAAAGTCACTTCTCCAAGTGTGGTACTTTGCATCTGCATCATAATATCTCAGGGTGCTGATGAAAAATGAAGATTCTGGGCCCTGCCCCCAAATCTTATGAATTAGAATCTCGGGCACATTAGCAACCTACATTTTCCGCAGGCTCCTCAGGTGATTGTGATGAATGATACAGAGTGAGAATGCCTACACAGTTTATATTTTCAAATGCACTTTAAATAATTGTATTTGACTTCTTTTTAGAATTGAATAAGAAACTATAGCTGCTACCTCAGTCAGAAATAAAAAATTTCTGTAATTCTATATAGAAAAACATCTGCTGTGGACGAGAGAAAGAATAAACATCTTCTATCCTTTCCACAGAAGGAACAAGAAAGGAGGAAGAAAGACAGTATTATTATGTGTTTAGCAGCATGGACTCTGAAGCTAGATGGCTTGAATTTGAATACACTTGATCTCAATAAATAGCCCCCAACTTAGTTGCTTAAAACAACATTATCCTGTAATTTCTGTAGGTCAGGAATTAAGAGTAGGCTTAGCTGGGTGGCTCAAGCTCTTGCAGGAGGTTCCAGTCAACCTGTTGCCTGGGGCTACAGTCCAGCGTGAAAGCATGACAGGAGAACTCTCTTCCAACATCAGGCATGTGGTTGGTGGCAGGAGGCCTCAATTCCTTACTGGCTATTAGCCAGAAACTTCACTTCCTCAGCAAATGGGCTTCTGACAGTATAGCCACTTGCTTCCCACTGAGCAAGTAATGAGAGAGGGAAGGGGTGGGGGAGAGAGAGAGAGAGGGGAAGAGGGAGAAAGAGAGGAAACTTAGAATTAGTATTATTGTATAGCCTATTCTTGGATGTATGATGGGCCACTACTGCTGCAGTAATCTACTTGTGTCACTGAACAGCGCTCTGGTGTGGGATTACACAAGGCATGAATACCAGGAGGCAGGGATCTGTTTTTAAGATTACTTATCACAGCCATCCTTGTGTGAGAAGTTCTTTCCTTTGTGTTCCTTTCAAGTCTTCCCTCAATGTTTATCATAATCATATTTAATCTGTGTCAAAATATTGAAGATGAATTAGGGGAGGCAGGAAAAAAAACAGGAATTTCATTGCACTCCATTCAAGTCACGTCAACGACTCTCTTTCAAGGGGCCACCACGTGTCCCTCATGAACTGGACACATGTGTACTTCAGAGGCCAACAGCTACAGTGCCTGTCCCCACAGAGCTGGGCAAATAAGTCAGATCATGCATAATTAAAGCACAGGGAAAAAATATAGCAATATAAAATACAGAAGGCGTGTTTTCATACAGAATGTAGTCAAGAATCAATTATGTCATTTAATTTTTAATTTGTAAATTAAATGAAGAGGTTAGACTCGGGGCGGGGGGACGGGTGTCTCAGGATCCTATTCAGTTTTCAGTTTTCTAAGGACAGTAAGAGAATAGAAGGAAGCCCAGCCTGGTGTCATGATCAGGAAGCTTCCAGAGTGACCAAGGTGGCTTCTGGCCTTCAAGGAATGATGGGGTGGGATGTCTGGGCTTGAAGGAAAAGGGTGGGGGCTGAGGAGGTGGAGTTAATTATGAAGTCTCAGAGGCCAGAATTCACAATTTTATTGCACTTTAGTAAAGAATGACGAAGTGATTTGGAAATTCCTTTTGTCCGTTTCAAGATAAAGACTTGGACTGACATTTGTCCTTTACTTTGAAAATGATATATAACTGTACATTGTTCTAATCCAGTGTTGGGCAATCTTTTGAGCTTGGTGTGTCAAACTTCACCAAAAAACTGAGCATAACTCGAGTAGTGTGTCACTTTGAGGAAAAAACATTATTTCGCAAATGTTTCATCCTCAGGAGCAGCAAATGTTTCATCCTAGGCATGCGGCTGCGTGTCATCAGAAATGGCTACACGTGTCAGTGCTGACATGTGTGTCATAGGTTCGCCATCACTGTTCTAATCTATAAGGTCATGTCTATTTTTTTGGGGGGGGGGAATATTACTTTTCTTTTTCTTGAAAATTTGTATTTGTATTTGTATTACTGGTATCCTGAAAAGTCAATCCATTGTATTTAAAATGCTGGTGTTTTGCTTCTATCAGTGTGTGTAATAGTGGGCACATCAGCAACATCCTAACAAAATCCAAAAAGTAAAATAAACAACCACCCAACTTGAAAAGTAGGTATGTTGGATGAGTAAAAACCATGCTTAATTTGTTGTTGTTTCCTTCCACTAATCTATTTGTAAAAAATTGTAAATCTTTTTTTAAACCTCTTCTTTCTCATTTTACTATTTCCATGTGTGCAGCTTTATAGTCTATTTCTCTGCTTCCTTTTGGAATGGATTTAAAACAGGTAGCCCTCTGCAAGTGTGGTCTCTAAATACCTTCTCTGCCGAGGGGGAAAACCAGTGGTTCCAGTCTCTATTCCCTGGGACAGAGCAGTAGAAATGCAGAATTGTAGGTTCCACCCCAGACCTACTGAGTCAGAATCTGCATTTTTAACAAGATTCCCAGGTAGCTAGCATGCACATTGAAGTGGAAAAGCTCTGTTCTAGGACTGTCATTGTGCATGGAGCATTACTTGTAATTCTTGATGGTATGTATGCATTGGACCAGGCTGGCAGATGGACATGGTGAGTTTTGGGGGCTTTTGAAGATCTCCTTTTTTCCCTGCTTCCCTGCCTCCCTGGCTTCCTCCCTTCCTTGCTCCCTTCCTTCCTCCTCCCTCTCTTTCTCCCCCACCAACCTGCACAGAGTTTATATTTTTATTTTTCTATGGAAATATTGAAACAATTGAGACTTGTTTTTGTTTTTCCCCATCACTTGGAGCTGTTCCCTTTCATCTTTGATTCAGCCAATTTCCTTCAAAGCTAAATATTAAACAGATCGGTCTCCTGACAGCTGACCCCAAATGGGGACATGGTCCTCCCCGAGGGGTTGGAGAGCTGAGCCGACAAAGGTAGAGGAGAGACAGGATGGAGCCAGTTCCTATCCCCTGGGGAAGCCCCAAAATTGTGTCTCTGCCTTCACATCAGCCAAGTAGCCAATACCCAAACAGCCGATAGCTTCTGGAAGGCATTCTTGCAGAAATTCCTTTTTTTGCCAGAGGGTGAAAGGGTTGCTAATTGATTTTGTCTGCCTCTCAGATGGACTTAGAGAGACACAAAGGTCTGAACTCTAATAGAAAGGTAACATTTTTAGATACAGAGCAAACTGGAGCAAGCGTTTCTATGTAGCCACGCGATCTAGTTTTGTATATTAGTTTTTTCCCCCACCAGCTTGTCATTCTATTTAGTAAAGAGGAACAGTAAAGTTTATTAGTTTAACCATCTTCTAAAAACCTAATTGTTTCAAAAACCATTACTTCTTTACCACAAATTAATGATAATAATAATAATAATAATAAAATAATAATAATAAAGCCAGCTCTTCCCAAAGGCTTCCAGACATTGGTGGCCGCCTCTCACTGAAGAGCACAGCCCTGACCCCTGGCCAAAGGACCCCGCAGGGCTCTCCTTACCGTGCCTGGTGCGTGTGCCTAAGCACAGTGCACTGTTGGCCTCACATCTGATACGCTGAATGTCAATATATGAAAATATGGAAGAGAAGAGATAGAGCAAACAGAAATGAGAAAACACCACTTTGCCTACCATTTCACGCTGAAATGAGAGAGAGCTGATAGGGCTCCATAATGTTACCTAACCACTGAAATGCTAGTGTCAGAAAAGAGATGACAATTGTTTTAGACACAGAAAAGCCAACCAACCTCCTAGTTATTGTGAATGAGCAAAGCTGTGTGTGTGTGTGTGTGTGTGTGTGTGTGTGTGTGTGTGTGTGTGTGTGTGTGTTTAATATGTTTTTATTGACCAGAGAGAGGGAGAGGCAGAGAAACATGGGTTGGCTGCCTCCTGCATGCCCCCTACTGGGGATCGAGCCCACAACCTGGGCATGTGCCCTGACCTGGAATTGAACCATGACCTCCTAGTTTGTAGGTTGACATTCAACCACTAAGTCACACTGGCCAAGCTATTTGTTTGCTTTTTAATTTAAGCTGTACCATAAGGTTTTGTGCACACTGTGATACTTAAGATCATTAATACATATTTAATAAAATAAGTTTTCTAAATGGTAGTGGAGAATAAAATTCATAATTGTATATTCATTTCTGAGGCAAATCTACTGATACTCAAAAAAATGCCCTGAGTGCAAGTTATAAACCAAGATTATTAGAAAAATTCTAACCCCAGAGGGGAAGTTTTAAAACAGAGGGCATACTATTTCCTATTCTTTGGAGGGTGAGAGAGGAAGAGAGAGACAGAAAGAGAGGGGGGAGAGAGGGAGAGAGAGAAAGAGAGAGAGAGAGAGAGAGAAAGAGAGAGAGAGAGATTAACCTCAATCAGAGCTCTGATTTATATCCTGTTGTTTTTCTACATCATCTGCATATATCTTTCTGTAATTTACATATTCCTGTAATGGGCTTAGAATCTTTCTCAAACAAGGAAGAAAACAATTTATTTTGATAGTTGTCTGCTCAAAATTAATTTTTACATTTTTAAACCTAAAGTTATTCTTAAGTTCAGTTACAAATGGCTTTGTAACTATTATTAAATAAGCAAGGGCTCCTCCTAGTGATATTGCTAAATCAATGCAGTGTCCTAATTCCAGGTTCATGTGTTTTATTTGTGTGTAATAGATTATTAGTCCTCCTAAACACAGACTGAGAATCTGTTGAATTTTCAGAGATCAATAATGCATATATGGATTTTTCTAAAACTGCAGTAACTTCTTCAGACCACTAGGGGCCATTTGACTAAATTACTGGTACAGTTGTTCTCCTTTATCTGTAATTTCAATTTCTAAGGTTTCAGTTACCAGCAGTCAATCATGGTCCAAAAATATTAAATTTACTCACCCACTGACATTGTCTGCCACTGACATCCAACCATCAACATCGTCATGGCGTGATGATAAGGATCAGCCCAAGTAGATGATCCTGCTTGTGACATCTTGTCAGCAGGTCAATAGTAGCCTAAAGCTGTGCCACAGTGCTTATGGAAGTCTCCTCACTTTCTCTCCTCACATAGGCATTTAACCTCTCACATCATCACAAGAAAAAGAAGGGTGAATATAGGACAACAAGATTTTGAAAGAGATGACATAACTTTTGTTACAGTATATTATAAATAATTACTCCATTTTATTATTAGTTACTAGAGGCCCAGTGCATGGATTCGTGCACAAGTGGGGTCCCTTGGCCTGGCCTGCACCTTCCTGCAATCCAGGACCCCTCAGGGGATGTTGGACTGCTGGTTTCAGCCCGATCCCCGGAGGCCAGGGCGAGGGACCCCACCAGTGCACAAATCCATGCACCGGGCCTCTAGTATGCATATTTTTGGTTAATCTCTTCCCACCCTCCTCACTCTCCTCTTCCCTCTGACATTCATCAGTCTGTTCCATGTTTCCATGCCTGTGTGTTGAGCGTCTGCCCCCGGGTGGTCAGCATGTGTAATAGCTAACAGTTGAATGGTCGTTCAATTGCTTAGGCTTTTATATATAGAGACTAGAGGCCCAGTGCACAACATTCGTGCACTGTGGGGGTGGGGAGGGGTATCCCTCAGCCTGGCCTGCACCCTCTCGCAGTCTGGGACCCCTCGGGGGATATCCGCCTACCACAGAGGTGGGAGAGGCTCCCGCCACTGCCACTGCACTCGCCAGCCGTGAGCTGGCTTCTGGCTGAGCAGCGCTCCCCCTGTGGGAGCACACTGACCATGAGGGGACAGCTCCTGCATTGAGCGTCTGCCCCCTGTTGGTCATATTTGCATGTTAGCCTTTTATTATATAGGATTATTGTTAATCTTTTACTCTGCCTAATTTATAAATTAAATTTTATCATAGGTCTGTATGTATAGACAGGAACATATATGTAAGAGTTCAGTACAATCTGAAGTTTCAGGCATCCACCTGGGGTCTTGGAAGGTATCCCTCATGGATAAGGAGGCACTGTATTTAAGTTCTGTTGAATATAATGTAAAAGTGACACATCCTCCTAATAATTAAAGTTGTCATCTCCAGGTTTTATTCAAAGTTTCAGTCGTGCTTGAACTCGCAGATTTGCCTGTTTGTCCCAGTTCAACTGGGCAAAAACATGACCTGCTCTCACTCCATATTCCTAGGGGTAGAATCATTATATTCAATAATTCAGTATTTTTATAATTTTATTATTATTCAAAATCTCTTTAAAAGGAAAAAAAAATGTGGACTCCCTTAATATTGACATTGGAACCAATTATGGTAGAATAGTGATGCATGAACAAAAAGATCACTCTGGTTTATTTATATTTGTCAGCAAAAGTGGGGTAGAATAAAAGTAAGAAAGCTGATGTCCCTTTTACTATTATCTGGTTTAGTCAGCTTCTGTTTTCCTATGCCTTACCCTAACAAAGAAATGTAGCTAATATATATTACTACTGTCCACCCCCCACTACGCTCTCTGTCCAATATCACCCTTAGTTCTTTGTGTAAGTTGAGAAGGATTGCACCAGTTGCTCCGGAAAAAGAAGTGCTCTTTCCTTTTCTTTTCCCTGCCGTGTTTATTTATTAAGCAGTTCCATTCCAGGCTGGGCAAACCAAGCACCCCTGCCTTTTTTTAAAAGTAATTAGCAGATTGCATAAGACATCATTTTCTTGGTTTTACCCATGAACCAGAGAAGACTGTTGGACACAACCAGGTAACTACACGTCCTGGAGACCGAGGTGCGTGGGATGGAGTAGACCAAGGGTCCGCTGTCAGCAGGAAGGCCTCTCCTTTCTTTTGATGAGGTTAAAAGATGGCTCATCTGTTAACTTGTGGAAGTAGCTTTGAAGGAAAGCAGTGCTAGCTGGTTTGTTGTAATTGGATTTAAGTACTGCTGAATATAATGTAAAAGTGACGCATCCTCCTAATAATTAAAGTTGTCATCTCCAGGTTTTATTCAAAGTTTCAGTCGTGCTTGAACTCGCAGATTTGCCTTAAAGCTTAGATACTTCACCTCAAAAGGCTGTGGGAGTGTAACAGGGAAGCCAGTAGCAGGTTGGAATTTTCCTCCACAAAGGGCTGTGTTCTCAAAATGCAATCCTGGCCACCCGGACAGCCTGCTCCTGCCACATAGGGGGAGCGCCAAAGAAAGGATTTCAGGGCGGGTGGGCAACTCTCCTTCTTCTAATGCACATTGTGTTGGGGTGTCAGGGTGTGGACTGAATTTCCCAGGTTGGAGTCTATGGTTTCAGCTTCCTTATTATGCTGTGGAATTGGGAAAATCAAGTTTGAGCTTTAGGATGTGGACAGGAGGCAGGAGCTTTGCCTGTAAATTACAACAAAGGCTGAACTCACAGGGCCTGGCAAGGAAACAAAGTGGCCACAACTGGCTTGGGCCTGGAGCCAGCGCCCCTGCAGAGCAGGAGCCCAGCGGAGGCCTCCCCCCAGGGCCACTGCCGCTTGGCCTATGCTTGGATGACAGACAGGCTCTTTGCTGCTTCTCCTGAATCATAGAAACAAGCAGGCTGGGCCAAGATGGAATAAATGAAGTCGAGATTAAAGAAAATTTTAAGAGAGATATGAATTAGAAAAGTGGAGAGGTGATTTTTGTCTTTCCCATTCTCTTTATTTTCAAAGTATCATCTCCTTCTCCTTTCAGTAGTGGGGCCAGGGTGGCTGGTGGAGCAGCTCAGACCTCCAGAAGGACCTCGGAGGCAGGAGGCGGTGAGGATCTGGAGCCAGTGCGGTGAGGATCTGACCCTGGGTGCCAAGGGGTGCTGTCTATAGGCTTTTTCATTAACATTGAGAAAGGGCTCAAAGCTTGTACTTACTGCAGCCCATAATATTCCTGGAGAGCTGAAAGTAAAAAACAAGGACACCCTCAGAGCCCATTGGTTCCCAGGTTAGATCTTCACTCTCCCCCTATCCCGCCACCCCCCCCCCCAACACACACACACACACACACACACACACACACACACACACACACAAACTCCTACTCCATGGAGCTCAACCTTTGAGATCACCGTAAACTGCCCCTGGCAAGAACATCAATTCATTTGTCTCTTGAGACACTCTCTGGTATGTTTATGAAATGAGCACTGGAGACTCCAATTTCACAATCAACAATGTACCTAAATATAGAAAAAGTTTTGTTCCTAAGATAATTTTGTCTTTAAACAGCAAGATCAACAAAGGATGCCTTCAGGGAACTGGTGGTCCTGCACTCAAGTCTATGAGACTCTGAACTGCATCTCAGGAAAAGGAGAAGGATGTGCCTCCAACACAAATCTGTTTCCATCCCCTCATGCTGACCAACAGTAGGGATGAAGCCCTGGACAGCAAAGTGTAACTTAAACCATTAGGACCCTATCTCTTGGGGTTAGGTGGCACTATTTAATGGACTCCATAGTTCAGTGGAGTCCATTAAATAGTGCCAGGGTTAGGCAAGGCCCATGGTCTAGCTGGTTGGAAAGCTTTTGATGAAACCCAGAGTGCTGGTTGTCAAGCCTCTCTCCCTCTAAAATGTTTACTAGTAAACCCTGGACAATTCCCTGGAAATGTAATCTGGATGTATATGTAAGCCCATTCCTACTGCTGTTTTCAAAAGACATTTGATGGAAATTCAGAGTGAGCTTTTTATCTTTATCTTATCAAGGACTCCAGTACATTAGACTCACAATAGTCAACATAGGTTGATGCAAAGTCTGACTACTTCTGTCTTATGTTTGTTTGCTTTTTTCTTACTGGCCTTGATAAATTTCCTAAGATAAGACATTTACCATGCTGTCTTCAGAGTAGAGTATCCTCGCTTTGAGCTGGGAAATTGGGATCCCATCAGTAAGCAGTGAGGTAATATGGAGTTTCCATCATTTCCGTTTATGAAAGGGAGTAAAAAAAGAATAAGGCAACAATAAATATCAATTTCCAGGTTCTTTCTGTGTTGTAGGAAGCACTCCCATTCCAGCTGGTAGACAGAGAGACAGCTTGGCCTTGCTGTTATGTCAGTGACTAGATGGATTCAGTACACATAGAGTTTTGGAGTCATAAGACTTGGACTTGAAAATTCTGTCCCCTCCATGATTCCCAACTAGATATCTGACCTGGGTGAGTTATTGAAATCTCAATGTCTTCACTTTTCAAGTGGAGGTAATAATACTGTCGCTTTTAGCTAATGTTTATGGAGTGCTAACAATGTGCCAGATATTGTGCTAAAAAACTTTACACACATTATTTTATTCTACCTCGACAATTTCCTTATTCTAGAAATGGGAGAATTGGAACTTAAGAGTGTTTATAGAGCTGGGACACAAACACAGAGTTTTCTTACTCCAGGGTTCTCATCCTATTACTGTGAGTACTAAATTAAATGAAAGATGGCTAGGGAAGAAATCATAGTAGATAGCGAAGAGAACCAGCATTTCTTAAGAACTGACCTACTGTGTGCCATACCCTCTACATGCTTTATTTTTCAAAGCTGTCATTTTGCTTGTGTGCACATAGCTTTTGTGGGATTTGTTTGAACATTTTAGTAAAGGATCCCAGAGACTTGTATATCTCTAACTAAAGAAACACCCTCCAATTTCCCTGGAGAAGGTTGTCCTCTTCCATCCAGAACACCGCTTTAAGAAGGATACATATAGAACATTGAGTAAAAGGCAAGGACCCAATCAATCTTTGAAATCAATGGAGCCAAAGATGTCATATTGACACCACACTCTTCCTAAAGGGATTTAGCAATGCTCTGGTGTAGCACCAATATAAGTCTTGAAAATGCAGAAGGAGGAAGATTTCACTGTTGAATGATTTATTTGTTCTAATGACAGGTTTCTAAAGCTTTGAAAAAATATAGCAGTTGGCTCTATTCAAAAGGGTTGAAAGTAAGAGATTCTCTGTCTCCTGAAAGATTCCAGAATCCTACATGGTCTGTATTCACTCCTCCCGCCTTTTTTTTTTTTTTTTTTCTGATGGAGAGGAAATGTAGCTCTGTAGAGATATGTGTCCCAAAAGTCCCCTGACTACCCTGATTTGAAAAAGAAACATGTTTTCAAGTTTCAGCTGAGATGTTGAGATAAGAATGGTCAGTGTGGTTACTTGGGATAAAAATAGAAATAAAAGTGCTTATGAAAGTGGAATGCTTTTTTAAAATAGTTGATTCATACAGTAGATAAGCCCCACAGCCATATTTATATTATAGACATCATAAAACTTAGCTTCCTAAAAGATGGTAGTTTCTAGCTAGCTGAAATCTACTGAAGCATATATTAATCTCTTTATTTTAGAAGGAAGACAAACACATGATTGAAAAGATAAAATGATTGGAATTTCCTTTGCTGCTCCCCCAAAAGCATGATTAAACATGGTATTGACCTCCTAGTACAATCTTATTAACATTCTTGCTTGATATGAATCATAATAATGTCAATAGTAACTTTCATTCATTGAGCACTTATTCTGTGCCAGGAGCTATGCTGGCCCCTTGGCATAAATGATTTCATTTAAATTTCTAAGTAATCCTATTGAGAAATCGAGACTCAGATTTTAAATGATTCTTCTAAGGCTGCATACACAATGTGTATATTTGAATTCATTATCTTATTGACTCCAAAATTTACTCTAATCCACACCTCCTCCTTCCTCTAAAATGGCAATATATATATATATGTGTATATGTATGGCAATATATATATGTGTATATGTATGGCAATATATATATTGTGTATATGTATGGCAATATATATATTGTGTATATGTATGGCAATATATATATTGTGTATATGTATGGCAATATATATATTGTGTATATGTATGGCAATATATATATGTGTATATATAAGCTGATATGCTAAGTGTCCCTCCTACCATCTGACCAGTTGCTGTGATGCACACTGACCATCAGGGGGTAGACCCTCAACTCAGGAGCTGCCGAGCTGCAGTGACTTGGCAGCGGCGGTTCTCGGGTGATGCACCCCGAAACCAGAGAGGAGGGAGTCCGATTCTTCATGGGGCCACACAATTACAACTTTGGCCATGAGCTATGTTGTTGCTGGGGCACTGTCAGCCCTGAATCTGGTTTACTGCACATTTGCATTTGTGTTTCACACCCTGTGTGACAGCAACTTTGCAGAGTGTCCTCTTGTACTCGGGGACCCCTCGGGGGATGTTGGAGAGTCAGTTTTGGCCTGATCCTCGCAGGCCAGGCCAAGGGACCCCACCTGCTGGAGGGACCCTGCTCACTCTGCAGGTGCCCTTCAAGCCACAGTGCCACCCCAGGTGCAGCTGGCCAGGGAGGGACCACGGGAGGCTGGCTCCAGGGCGTGTCTGACATGTCTCACCCAGTGCCACCCCACCGGCCACTTTCTAATTAATTTCCTTTCAATGTGCACGAATCCATGCACCAGTCACTAGTTATATAAAAAGGGAAGGATGCCCTGGCCTGTGTGTCTCAGTGGTTTGAGCATTGGCCTGCCCACCAAAGGGTCTAGGGTTCGATTCCCTGGTTAAAGGCATGCACCTGGGTTGCAGGTTTGATCTCCAGCCCTGATCAGGGGTATGCAGGAGGCAACTAATTGATGTTGCTCTCTCTCTCTCTCTCTCTCTCTCTCTCTCTCTCTCTCCCTCCCCTCCACTCTCTCTAAACGCAATGGGGGGAAATATCCTTGGATGAGGATTAATATCCTTGGGTGAGGGAAGGGTAACTGGGAATGAAGGGGATGGGGATTGGCATCTGTCTAGTACCTGCTCTATATCAGGAACTTTACATATGTTTTTGAATACCCAAGTATATATAATATTTACAATAAGTATATGAACTGGAATTTAATATGAGGTAAATCTGTTTCCATGGTTCACACACGTTCCTTCTACAGGATTTGCTGCCTGATACTCTTAAAATTGAATTACCTTATGTGAATTTTCTCAAAAATTGAAATATATATTAAAGGTAAATTTAGGAACCACCTAAACCAGAATCTAACTAAAGCATTATTGGGAATTAAACTTTACACATTGATATTCTGGTTATCTATGGCTACATAAAAATTACCCCAAAAATGTAGTGGATTTAAGATAACAATTTACTAATAGTATATTCATGATTCTGTGGGTAAGAAAATCAGGCAGGAAACAGTAGTCGAATCCTGATCTGGTAGGGTCTCCTCTCCTATTCATAGAAGTCATCAAAATATTTTCATGCAGGATGATACTTCTTTCCTAAAATTCTACTGTTACCTTTTATAAAACAAGGGTGGTCCCCTCCCTCCTTACTACACTAGAATTAAACACAAGTCAATCTGAGTCTCTGTAGCCTATGAGCTTTTCTCTCTCTTCTGCTGCCTTTGAAAATTGGAGCAAAGGCCTAGGTGACATGACGAAGGCACCAGGGCAGGGCAGGGCAGGGCAGTGCTCATATGACCAATATGCCTTTCAGTTTAGTTTCAATGAATACTTTTAAAATTTAAAATTCATTCAGCAAATAAATATGCTCCACATATAACAGATATTTAATAAATATATGGCATAAAGAGTGAATAGATAAGTGCTAATGACTAAGGAGCTATAATGCTGAATGGTAGAGAAAGCTTCAGGACTTGGTTTCACAGTTTGACAAGTAACTAGCAAAATAATGAGTGCAAGTCAATGAGGGAAAACATGGAACTGCATTGGAACACACCAAGCACAGCTAAGGGAGAGCAAGGAAGAAGGATCATGGCCATAGAATGAGGTGGAAGAAAAGATGAAAAGTCTTCAGAAATTAGTATTGGTTGGATATTTTAGA
The DNA here is from genome assembly GCF_027574615.1 of Eptesicus fuscus. Taxonomy (NCBI): domain Eukaryota; kingdom Metazoa; phylum Chordata; class Mammalia; order Chiroptera; family Vespertilionidae; genus Eptesicus; species Eptesicus fuscus. The sequence continues at coordinate 96,716,567 of NC_072477.1, forward strand.
AGTTTTATAAATACTTGAAAGAATAAAAATGGTTTAATAAAGCTTTCAATAATTTGCAAAATGTGAAGTTCGGGAAGTCATTGCAGTAGGAGATTACCCAAAGAACTAGAAGAATGCTTGTTCTTGGAATTTTGACAAAGAAATGTTAAAATAGGTCAACTCTGAATGAAGATAGAACCTCCCAAGGAGAAAAACAATGGGAACATTGAAATATATGTGCAGTGAAAAGCCAACATATCCCTCTTTTTATGAATTTGTTTGTTCCTTAGAGCTCAGTTCTGGTGTAACACTGCTGTGTTAACTTTTGCTGAGTGATTTGTTACAAAAGATGACAGGGTCATGGAAGTTGTGTAAAACCACTCCCCATCTTTAGCTATCTCAATTACAGTCCTCACTTTACACTGAATACGCAGTGTGGGCTGATAATGTGGAAAAGAAGTTTTCCCACAATGCCAATTCAGTTAAATTTGGAGGACTCAGTCACTTTCCCTCCAGGGCTCAGCCTGAGCCCACTGGAAAGCATCTGGATTCCCAGACATCTGTGCATCACTGCTGGGTAGCAGTGAGGGCTCTTCTATGACACAGCACTGCTAAGTTCCCCAAATTCTTCCAACCACTCATACATTTAGCACTTCCTTTTTCTATGTCAACAAATCCTGGATTATGTTTTTCATTATTTCACTACATTCTTAAGAGCAAAGGTGATCCAACAAAGAATAATTCCAGTGAAAAGCTATAACAATACAAGAAAAAAATATTTCCATATCAAATTAAACACATTTGGGTGACTCATGTTTTATGATAAACTATTGCAACTACTTTTGTGTACCTTTACTTTAGAATTCTTAGTCTTTTCAGAATTTGTAAAATTCACCAATTCAGAAAGTTGAATGGCATTGTTTTTGGTCATTTTTTTAATTCAAAGCAAATGAAAATCAATCCATAGACCAGTATATGTAAAAAGTAATGTTAAGGATGTTTTATCTTGTGGGAAATTGAAATCTAGAATATATTCTGTCTGGTGCATTGAGATGATTTTCAGAACATGCTGATCTCATTATTCCCATCCCCACTGGTGGAAGTGCTTTACTTTCTTTGGGTGTACGTTTAGTATTATGCTCCCAAATTTCATTGAGGATTAAAAACAAAACAAAACACAAGAAACCTTTTTAAAAAAAATCCATTGTAAAATATGTAAGGGCCAGTGGATAAACACCCTCTTAAAACTTAGTAACAGGAAAAGCAAGTATCTTCTGAGGCAGTAAAATGGTCCCTTTCATCAGATGCTGAAAACAACGTAACCCATTGTGTTTCCTGGTTCCTAAAATTGCCAGGAAGCTCAGAATTACATTGACTGTTACAGTAACTATTTTAAATCATCCCTTTTATGTCCTTGCTGATTTTCTATGTTAACAGCCTTATTGTGAGTGCACATTTTTTGAAACCTGCCTATAATATTTTCTGGGAGAGTATAATTTATTTTTAAAAAACAAAAAAGACAAAACAAAATTCTAATCACAATGAAATCTATAGGTTATCCTATATAATAAGAGAGGAATATGCTAATTATTCGTTATGCCCTGAGGCATAACGACCAACCAGGTAAGGACCAGATCACGGATCTGCAGGAGGGTGGGGCAGCGAACTACAAGCAGGTGGCAGAGAGCTACAGAAGGGGGCAGGGCAGCAAGCTCTGAGGGGGGAGGGGAGGGAAGGAGTGGAACTACAGGAGGGCAGGGCAGCGGGCAGAGGGCTACAGGAGGGCGGCAGCAACCTACTGGCCCATGGATTCGTGCGCAGGGCTACTAGTTTCAGATAAAAGTCCAGAGGTCAATCACAAACTATCAGTCACTTGGAAAATTATCTCCGTATATTCTCTATGTCCTTGTGCATAAAAACACCAAATAGAGAAAAGTAGAAAGGTCATTTGAAATTTGACTTCTTGATGAAAGTCTACCTCCTGATTTGATTCACTGCTGAGCTTGTTCACTATGAAGAGCAGAAAAACATCAGCTAAGTCTCTTTTTTTTAAAGAGATTTCCAAGTGACAGCAGAGCAGAGTTCTTTGCCCCAGGCTAGTACCTGGTGTGGATCTTTGCCTTGATATATGTGGTTCTGAGTTCTGAGCAAAGAGCTTATTTAAGCACCTTTTACCAAGAGATGCTGGTTCTAGCTGCCTTCTGGCAAGTTATAAAATATCGTCCAGTCTGACTTTCGGGTAATGATATTAGCACTCTAATATCTGATATTACAAATTCCAGAGAGCTGGAAAAATACAGTTAAAGAAAGCCAACCAAATTGCTCTAAAGCTTTAAAAATAAACATTTGGGGTTCAATTATGGGTAAAGTCCTGGGAAAGAGGAGAAGAATTTGCAAAAGCATTTAAATTAAACCAGTTTGCCCACCTCCGAATCACATTCTTAGACCAGTGGTACATATTGGTGGGGTTCTTAAGCCCCTTGTCATTTGTGACAAGCTTAATGACTTTTTAAAAGGCTTTATGAATTGTAATTAGAATTTGATGCCGAAGCCCAATACTTCCTTTAAAAATATACATAGTCAGTGAATCATTCTGTATAACAAAAAAAGCCCAGGCAAAAACTAAGGAAGATCACACAGGAATTTGTAGAATTAGTAACCAATCAGAAGGCCTCAGATAAAAATAGTTCACATTTAGCATGACCTAGAGAACATTCTGGAAATTTAATAAACCTGAAGCAAAGTCATTTGAAATCTCAGTAATAAATAAAACGGTTAAATTCCACTCATTCCTGCATCAGTACAGAGCTGATGATGGCCTGGCCTTATCTAGGAACACAACACACACACACACACACACACACACACACACACACACACACACACACACGGAAGTCCCTGATGCCTATCTGCAGCCCACGGAGGGGTGCCAGTGGGAAAAGGGCAAGTCTCCTAAGAGCCTTATGTTTTGCAATGTGTGCTTTTTACCAAAACTGTCATCTTTTACTTCTATCTAAACTGGAAATTAAGGAGCAGGGCCTCTCAGGTGGCAGGACTGCTGATGTTGACAATCCTATATAATAAAGAGCTAATATGCTAATTAGACCGGAAGGGACAACCAGTGGGTAGGGGGCGGGGCTGTGAGGCAGCTGGGGCTGCTGCAAGGGCCGAGTCCCTTGCATGAATTTTGTGCATTGGGCCTCTAGTAAATATGTAAATAAAATAAAAAACAGGAACAAACAAACAAACAAACAAACAAAAATCAAATTAAAACAAGCTCTTTTTTCCTTTTTTGTATTTTTTAAAAATTCTTTATTGTTGAAAGTATTACATATGTCTCTTTTTTCCCCCATTGACCTCTCCCAGCCTGCTCCCGCCCCTAGCACAGGCCGTCACCCACCTACTGTCTGTGTCCATTGGTCATGCTTACATGCATGCATACAAGTCCTTTGGTAAAACAAGCTCCTGAAATGCATAGCTCCCCTCAACCCTCTCTAAATTGACAACAGACTTCTTAATTTAAAGGTAACTTTCCAGAGTTTTGAGTTTCTTCTAAAAATCCTAAATAGATACTAATATATAGATATATTTTTTAAATAAAAATATTTGGCCTACAGCAAAAAATATTTAAATACTGGGTGGAGCAAAAGTAGGTTTACAGTTGTTTGTATAAGAAGTAATACAATAATTCATAAATAATAACGTGAGAATAAGCTCTGTGCTTCACTTACTCATTACTGTATAGAAACAAAGTAATTCTCAAACACAACTGCATGCTTTTATAATACTAAATCAATGTCATAACCACAAGAGCGCCGTCGCTTGACCATGTTCTTATTGTGATCCATAGCCATGATTTCTCTTTGCTATTAGAAAAGTGGTAGGATGCTTGTGACCCGGCCCAGGAATGCGAGGAATGGCTGTGTTACGTGCCTCCAAGCACGTTTAATTTGACTGCCTGTTCTGCTTGTCCATGCCCTCTTCCACCAGACCAGTTACTTTCTCAGACAGAGAGGAGCTGGGAAGAACAGTATATTACCAGGCACTAGTTTGTATCGATGCATTTAATACTAGTAAATGCTAAATCTGCCACTTTTTTCTTCGGTAATCCCTTCCACTTGTCTCCACAGTGGTGTTAACCTTAGCACACATCCTCACGGTAGAAGTGCCGACAAAAGTACAATTCCTTTCACTATAAACAGAGGCATAAAATGCTAATAAACACATGCCTTATTGTTTGACTTGAACTTTACGTTCCATTGGTTTTGAGGTGGTATGGTTTTCCTGGGACTGATGGCTTTTTTTTTTTTTTAATATATATTTTATTGATTTTTTACAGAGAGGAAGAGAGAGGGATAGAGAGTTAGAAACATCGATGAGAGAGAAACATCGATCAGCTGCCTCTTGCACACCCCCTACTGGGGATGTGCCCGCAACCAAGGTACATGCCCTTGACCGGAATCGAACCTGGGATCCTTGAGTCCGCAGGCCGACGCTCTATCCACTGAGCCAAACCGGTTTCGGCAGACTGATGGCTTTTAACATTGCCGACAGAGTCCTAGGGTATGCAGCTGTGTGTGGGGGGGGTTGGGGGGGGGAGGGGGGAAGGAGGGGCGGTACAGGGTGGAGGGCGCCAGGGCAGCAGGACCTGTGGGTGCATGGTCTCCCTCAGCATACTCAGCACAGTAAACGCCAGCACAAAAGTATGTGATGGCAAATTACAAATGTCAAGGCTTAGCCAGTATTTCCTGTGCTTAGCCAGTATTTCCTGTGCTAGAAACCTGGAGTGTGTGGCCCTTTCCTCTCCCTCTCCAGGCTCTCTCTCTGGGTTTCTGCGCCCTTCCCTGTGCCCCAGGGAAGCTGATATCTGTAGGCAGCATGGACTGGGGCAAGGATTACTTTGGACTTCCGCTTGGTTTCAGTCAATGATAGTCCCTCAGAGCAGATCAGAGGGGCCGCATTCCTCAGCCAAAAGCCACAGCTCCTACTCTGTGCCTCCATGGCTCTTGTTGGCTTCTATAACCACCTCTGCCCTTGCTTTAAGCTTAGAGCTGGCAATGACTTACCACTGTTGCCAGCCTCAAGGGTGCTTCCTTGCCTCTTATTGGTTTCTCTGCTCACAGCTTTATATAACTTCTTTTAAACAATTTGCAGTTACCAGTTTTTAGTGTCAACTTTTTGCAGATACATACATGTAGCTGTGTTCATTAGGGGGGATAGTTGTACTTTAATAAATCAATAAATTAGACTTTTTGTTGAGTCATCTCGTCCTCCCTCCCCCCCTCAGTCCGATGTCTTATGCAATATTGAAATATGAGAGTGATAAATAAAGACTAATAATATCATGCATTGAGTACTTAGGAACTAAATGTTTTGCATATATTATCTCATTTAACCCTAATTATCACTCTAGAAGATGAGAATTATCTCAATTTTCCACACAAGGAAATGGGCACAGAAGGATTAAGGAAATTGCCCAAGAGCCCACAGCTAGTCGCCTGTGGGGCACCAGAGCCTGAATTCTTTACTCAAGCACAATCATCCAGGGTGCTCTGGGCTCAGAGCACCTGTTCTTAAATCTAGTCACCTTCCCTGCTTCTACTCATTTTCCTTTCTAGATTCCCTCTCTCCCTTCATCTCATTTCCTTGCTTTCTACTCTTTTACCTCGCCCCTCCTTCCATCTCCTCCTTTCCTCTTTTCCCTCTCACAAGCTGGATTATGCAATGCAGAATTGCTAAGTGGTTAGAGCGTCTGCCCACAGAGCGAAGGGTTGCAGGTTTGATTCCAGTCAAGGACACGTACCTCGGTTGCAGGCTCGATCCCCAGCCCTGGGTGGGGCGTGTGCTGCATGCAGCCAATTGAGGTGTCTTTCTCACATCAATACTTTTCTCTGTCTCTACTCCTCCCTTCCACTCTCTCTAAAAATCAATGGAAAAAATTTCCTTGGGTGAGGATTAACAACAGCAACAAAAAATATCTAGCCATAAGAAACTGTGATTATGCAAAGTTCTTGAAGATGAAAAAGGCTGGATCTTAAACTCCCTGAAGTAATACCTGTTTTCATTGTGTTTCCTGGAGCCTCGAACAGCTACTCAGCTGGCATTCCATACACATTTATTTAGGGGATGCAACAGTAAGCCTAGAAAGCAGGACACACAGTGCCATCTCAGCAAAAAGCACATGTGGAGAATGAAGAGTGGAAGGGCATGTGCCCTTACAGTATCAGTAGTTGCTTTGACATAATGGCTTTTCAGGTGTTTATCTGAATCTTTAAACATTTTTATGTTTTCCAAATTTTTCACACTTGGCCTGTGTTACCTTTATAGGCACAAAACTAACCAAAACAAAGCAAAAAGGTTCCATTTGACTGGATAAGGAACCCTGATTCTCCTGCTGTGGCTGGACTCTGCCCCCAGGCAGTCTACCCACAACTGAAGGGCACACCTTTTATGGAATTACAGGCACTGACTTCCAAAGGGCCTGTGAGCTTTTGTAGTCCCACCCAGAACTGTAAGAGATTTACCCAAGGTCAGCCAGAGTCCAGGGAAACATGCTAAAACCCCTGATCGCAGGACTGCTAGTCCGGGGTGCTTTCCATTTCCCCATGTAGTTACCTAACCTAGAAGCCTTGGCGTGAAGCATTTTTATTTCAGCAGACATTGGCTGTGATTTCTGTTCTTGAAGTCAGGCACTATTAAAAAGACATCAAAGTGTCTGGTCCCCACCGTACTAGAGGAAAAGAAGCCACCTCAAGATGCTTCCAGGGACAGTTGTCGGCGATAGGCAAGGAATTGGGTCTGATGACAGGAATCCTATAATTTCAAGCTGCAGGATAAATGTAGCTTTCTGTCTGCAGGCAGAAAGGAGATGAACTGCGTGAGTGAGGTCTGCAGACTGCAATGTCTGGGCCCACATTCTCCTGCGGGCGGCTTCCTATCTACACAAGCCTCTGTGAAAAGAATGCAGGTGCCTTGAGGTAGACTGTGCAGTGGGGAAGCATTCTCAGCTGCCACCACATTCGTTAGAACAGTATGGTTTAGTTGAGCATGTAAATTTGAGTATGATCAGTTGCATCATTTAGTTGTTGTTATTAATCCTTATCTGAAGATATTTTTTCCATTGAGTTTTTAGAGAGAGTGGAAGGGTGGGAGAGAGGGAGAGAGAAAGAAAAACATCGATGTGAGAGAGACACATTGATTGCTTGCCTCCCACATACACCGCCCCAACTGGAGCTGGAGATCCAACCTACAACCTAGGTACGTGCCTTTGACCGAGATTCGAACCTGTGACCCTCTGGTGCACAGGCCAATGCTTTAACCACTGAGCCACTGGCCATGGCAGTTACATCATTTTAAGAAGAACTTTATCCTTCAGAGAAAAGGATCACATGATGTAGAAATGATTGCCTGTTGTAAACCCTGGCCACTGGCCTTCCTTTCCTAGGATGTGTCCTGGGCACAGAGACTGCAGGAGCTGGAGGGAGACAGCCAAGGCTTGATTCAAAAGGCTTAGGACCACCTCGAAAACCCAATTCAGGGACACGGGAATTCTATCCAGAGGCCAGTAGTGTCCAAAATATCATGGAATTAAAAGGAAAGGGTCTCCTCTTAATAAAAAACCTAGCTCTCTTTAGTTATGAACCGGAAAAGATCTTGTAAACAAGGTTTGGTGTGTTCCTACATAGGGGGCTGTGTTTCTCCTGATTCTCTTCCTATGTTTGTTTCCTTCCCAGGGCTTCTTTCTTACTGTCTGACTGCTGCTCTTCCAGATACCAGGAAAGTGATGTAAGGTATTGGTCAGGGGAAAAGTGTAAGGAGCAGCTTTGAGATATGAATTCTGCTATCCTTTAGTTAAATCAATTTCACTAGGTCTATCAGATCATAGCTTCTCCTGAGGGTAGAGATCATTTTATAATTTCATTAAAAATATTTTTAGTCTCTTAGAATAGTATTGCTATGCCAAAATGCAATAGATTCTAAAACTACTTAAATAAAAGAAGATGAGCATATGACTTCATTGCAGTGGAGTTTTTTCTGAAGCTCATAAAAGTGTGCCCCTTCCTGCTTTTAGCAAAAACTTGTTATCCAAGTTATCCTAACCACCTACATAAGTAGCTGCTCCCAGTCACTCTTATTTGACTATTTTTCTCCCATAGAGCTTGTAGGCGGATATGTTATATATTTACTTGTTTATTTGTACATTGTCTCTCCCTCCCCCACATCCCATCCCACCACTTGACTACAAGGGCAGGTCTCTGTCCATTTTGTCCCCTGCACCTAAGCAGTACCTAACATGTAAAATATATTGCCCTGTTCCAAGTCTAAGAAAATGTAGAGTATGGGCTGACTGTGTTCACATTCCAGATCTCACAGGTTCTGTTTTAAGTCCATGAGATGGGTTTGTTTTCTCATCTTTTATTCCTTTCATATCAATGGCATTTTGGATTCTGCTTATTTGAGAGAAACTTTGCCTGGGACTCCATTTTGACAATTAAAGTATTACAAAGTCTAGTTAATAACATAATACTTTGTGCCTTCATTTTTCAAATGACTGCCCCAAACTTTATGTAGCTTAAGAGATAAAGCTGAGGTAATCACAAAATAATAATTAGGTAGTAATAATTTTCCATACTGTTAAGACATTGTTAAAATAAGTATTATTAAGGCTGAATATGATTTCAAGTTCATGATAGTATAGAATATTTAGTTCAGAGCTCAGGCTCTGGAGTCAAAGACGTTCAAATTCATCACAAAAAGAAGTGTGATCTTGGGTAAACTGACCCACTCATACCTCAGTTTATTCATCTCTTCAATGGGAATAATAAGAATGGTAGTGTTATTATGGGGATTAAATAAGGTAATGGATATATAAAGTTCTTAGCATAACTCTTAGTTACCACTCAATAAATATTCCTTATTATTTTCTTTGGTTGCCAAGTCACATTAGCTCATGTTTTTAAAACATGCGCTTACCTATCCTTTTCCAAATAGGACCTGCGGTAGTTGTGGCTTACACTAAAAAATAAGGCAACATGACAAATTGGAATTTGAGGACAACATCAAGGTAAAAGAGGGTGCAAATACACTCACTGAAGACAATGTGATCGGCTTGATTGCATTTCAGGTTAGACCTTAGACTTGCTGGCCTTCTGGATGCCAGTTTCATAACTCTCTTTGTTGGAAAGGAGAAAGCATACCACAAGCTCCTGAGGAGAGGACACATTGTCCTGACACTAAATTCTGAGGAGAGCTTGTAAATTAGAATTCTATATATGGAGACTGGTGATACAATGAGAATTATATTTAGGTTCTGCCTTATTTTACAATAAATGTAGAAGAGAATTTCTTAAGGCCAAAATATTACTTTTGCTACTGACAAATGTAATATTGGAGAATGTGGCTTTAATCTGCAGACAAGCTGGGTTTCTAATGCTGAACCCCCAAACCTGATTGGATTATCTAGCTGGGCCACTATGGGCCTCACATGTGGAGACCTGCCCCCATGATACCGCCATGCTTTCTGTAGACAGGGTCGCTTCTGAAAGAAAGGACAGGGCTGCACACACCATTTCCTTGTCCCAGACCCAGCAATAAAACCAGCTCCTCCTCCTTCCCTGGAGAGACAGAACATCATACCAGTAAAGTTCCTTCCACGTTTGAGGGTGGAGACATTCTCCCTAAAAACTTTCTGTGGTAAACTCCAATAAAAGCCAAGAATATCATACCCCAGAGCAGTCTTGGGTTACTCTGACTTGAATCCAGGAGAGAATATAGAGTCGCTCTGGGAACAGACAAATATCCTGTCCAAACAATCTTCCCTTTCCCTGTATTTACTGAATGATGTCTCTATGTCAGACACATACTTGGTGGAAACAATGGTGAGCAAATAAACAGACACTGACAAGTATATAATTGCAAATGGGGATCAATGCCACAAAGGAAGTGTACAGGCAACACTGAGCGTATTCAGTGGGGAAAGAGCTCCCCTGTGAAATTCTAGAGACTCTTCCTGAGGACATACACTTTGAACTAAATTATATATATATATATATATATATATATATATATATATATATATATATAAATTGATTTCAGAGAGGAAGGGAAAGGGAGAGAGAGATAGAAACATCAATGATAGAAACATCAATGATGAAAGAGAATCATTGATTGGCTGCCTCCTTCACGCCCACACTGGGGATCAAGCCCACAATCCAGACAGATGCCTTGACCAGGAATTGAACCATGACCTCCTGGTTCATATGTCAACCACTCAGCCAAGCCTGCTGGGCTTGAGATAAATTTTAAAGGCTGCGGTGTAGAGGCAGGGAACAGCACCAAGGTAGAGGAAATACCATGTGCAAAGGCTCAGAGTTAAGAGGAGTCTGAAATGTTGGAGAAAGCTACAGAGGGCAAAGGGCAGGGGAAAAAGGGCAACGAAAATGTGGAAGGTAGGAAGAGGCCTGATGGTGTGAACTTTTGCAGGGGTATGATGGGCTTTGATCTTCATCCTGAGAGCAGTGGTTTGAAGCAGAAAGGGTAACATGAGCAGAGCCTCATGCTCAGACTTAGATGGGTGCTGACTAGCAGACCAACTCCAGCTTTAATACTTGAATGAGGGTCCCATATTGGTGTTTGAGGAGAGACAACTCTGTTTTGGGCACCAAATGCCCCAGTGACCTGGCATTCTGCTAGATGAGTTGAGTGACTTGCTTAACTTTCTATAATTTTCAGAACTTGTACAAATATGCACTTGAATCCCAATGCATTCCAATTTCAGATTTTGACAGAGAAGGTTTAGAATTGAATCTTTTTCCCACCATGAGATATTTTCAGTATTCTATTTTATTTTAGACCACCTTTGAAACATTAAATGGCTTACGAAAATATATGTTATAGAATGGAAACAAAGGATAGCAAGGATGGGGAGTGGAGGCAGGCAGCCAGTAGCTGGCTGCAGCTGTGGTTGGGGGGTGAGGTGGGTCTCACCCCTTTGGAATGTCTGATTCTGAGCAGCATGGCCTTGTGCTGAGCCTGCCTAAGCACTCTGACTGCAAATATATCTCTGGCAATGTAAAGTGCTGAAGTGATGGCTCTTGGAGAATATATGTAAAAGATCATTTTAACTGTGTCGTTATTAACATTATGCCATTATTGCAGGCAGTAATTGAGTCACTTTAAAGATCATTCCAGGTTCATGCTCATAAAATCTTTCATTAGCACATGGAAAAACACTTTCTTTAATATGTGATAATGCATGCAATCAACCTAGAAGAGCTTTTTATTATTAAAGTATATTTTTATTGATTTCAGAGAGAAAGGGAAAGAGAGATAGAAACATCAATAATGAGAGAGAATCATTGATCGGCTGCCTCCTGCACACCCCTTACAGGGGATCGAGCCCGCAACCTAAGCATGTGTCCTTGACCTGAATTAAACCTGAGAATCAGTCCACAGGCCAATGCTCTATCCACTGAGCCAAATTAACTAGGACTAATCTGAAAGAGTTTTAAATAATTATGGTAAAAATAATAAGAAATTAGGACTCAAATGTTTTACACTACTTGAAAGTATCTTCTTATCTATCTAGAGTTTCACTTTGTTAATCATGATTATTGGGGTGGAATGAAAATACAGTTTTTTGCAAAAGCTTTCATATTTAACTCACATAGGTAGGCCACACACAGTGGTAGAATCCCCTCAGAATAAGTGACCAACTAAAGGCAATGAGAGACACAGGCCATTTCAAATTTAAGGCAGATTTATTCATGAAAGCCTCTTGCTCCTTGAGGGAGTCTCATTACGATTCTAGAAATACCAAAGAAACTATTGGATTTTTAAAAAGGGAACAAACAGCCAACAAATATTTGCACTCTGCATCTAGCATTCAGCATACTGTCCATGTTTCTAAGCTTCAGGGTACGTGCTCCTGTATGAGAATGCTTTCTACATATTCACCACAGTCCTGGTAACCGGGCTGAATGGGATCAGGTTGAGAACTAAGAATAGCCCTCTAAAGAAAGGTTCTGAAAGGTAACATCCATCAGCATCCTTTTTATCCTTTGTTCTCCACCAGCCACTAATGCACCTCATTATTTCAGTTTTCAGTCCACAGGTCTCTGTCTTGTCTACAGAGCAACACGAAATACCTGTCACCTGCCTTGGGGAAGGTCATGTTCACTGTCTCTCTTCCCTCCCTTTCTTGACTGCCTGGCCAATAAGTTTGTCCAAAGTGGCAATTAAAGTGTTTGGACTTGACCCACCCATAGTGTATTCTGATTTCTTTTTATTTTCCAAAATTCACCTTCTCCTTTAATAATTCACCTAGAATTCTACCTTACTGTCTAGGTTAAAGGTCACCTAAAACTGGGTTCTACTTATTTATATGTGAGACTAGAGGCCTGATGCATGAAATTCATGCAAGTGTAGGCCCTCCCAGCCCCGTGGCCCCACGGCCCCACCCCCTTGCCACTGGTTGTTCCGGAGGGTCATTCCACAGTCCAGTCTAATTAGCATATTAGTTCTTTATTATATAGGACTAGAAAGTGCAGTTTGTTAACACATTGGTTTTCACTAGCTTTTTATTTGATTTTTTGTCAATTTTACCCAGGGTAATTTTCAGACCCTCTGAACTGACCCAAAAATTTACATATTTAATATAAAATTAATAAAAATGTATCATTCAAAGAAATTTATGACAAAGGCATACACTCACATACGCACACATTGGTAAGGAACAACACAATTTTTCCTGTGTATTTTTATATTATGTCTCCTGCCTCATTTTTCCCTTTGTTTTCCTTCCCTGTTCAGGAGTGTTTGATTACTCCAGTCTCTGCATCTGTTTCAAACCTTCATTGAAATCATTGAATTGACCTGAAGAGTTTTATACTTGGGACAGATGTCTCCATCAACACTCCAGGTCCTTATATGCTACTTTTTATGGGCCACAAGTGTAAGCCAGTTCTTCCTTAATTTCCTTCTCTAAGGATCAAAGAATAGTATCTGCTGATTTTTGTTCCTATTTACTATTACTATGTTGCCAGAATCCATTCTGAAAATAAATGTGAGATTTTGTTTCTGTTTTGGTTTGTGTCCTAAGTGATGGCATTTCTTCCAGATCCTTGTAAAAATTGTGTATCATTATGCAAAGTTCCATGGCTGAGATGGACAATTCTGTTTTTGCTTTGTTGTGTGTGTGTGTGTGTGTGTGTGTGTGTGTGTGTGTGTGCGTGCGTGTGTGTGTGTGTGTGTGTTTATTTTACAACATACATACCAACCATATTAACACTAAAAAATAAACCAAAAAAATGACAAAAACAATCTGCTAAGGGGCTAAGGGTTAATGTGTCTCTGGGTTTTAATGGTGAAAAAAATAGAAAGCTAAGAGTGAACACAAAGCAGAAAATACCAAAGACATCCCTATCTGTGTTGATATGGAAAATGGAATCATATATCCCTGACCTTCTGCTGTAAGGTAGCTGGCTTATCCTCTAGCTAAAGTAGCTGTCTCGTCCTAAAGCACTGCTTGTCTCATCTTTGTGGAATTGACGGTGCTGATCTAGTCCAGCCCCAGGATAAGGTTTGAGGTTGCAATGCCAGCTTGGAGAGCAGGACAGCAGCAGATTCCAAGGGAAGCCCTGGGGTTATCGCAAGTCTGCAGATGTCACATGGCTAATTTCAACAGAGCTTGACCTCGGGCTGAACTCCACTTTGCCAGGCTACAGACAACTAAGCCCCGCAGCTATAACAAGCATAGGCCTTCCCAGCCACGCAGGAGCCACCTAAACAAACCCGCAGCCTGTTGCCAAGAGAACTTTCTAGTTGTTTATAAATAGGGTAATGGTTTAGTCCCCAGACTTCCGGAATGAAATTGTTTTGTTATACCCAAGCACCCGGGGTACCCCCAAACTCAAGGCCTGCCCTCACCAAAAGTGACTCATTCTTTTTTTGGACCACCTGGGACCGAGACCCAGGCAGAGAGGACAGTGACCCCAGGGAACCACTGGCTAGTGGAAGTCTAGCTCTTTCTTTTCCCCTGAGGAGGAAAAAGCGTCTGGGTGTAGGTTCCAAATCCGATGGCCTAAAATAGTAACTACTCTTACCATGTGTCAGGTGCTATCCTGAGCATGTTGCACCCAACATGTTAACACATGTTAATTCATTTATCCCCCGAAAAACCCTCCAGGCCTACCAACCCTGAAGGGCATGCTGTGATAATGTCCATTCACATCTGGGAAAATAGCTTTCCCAGGTAACAATTGAAAAAGGCAGGGACTGACCCCAGGGAACTTGAACACAGGGTCTGCAGCCTTACATTAATTCTGTACAACCACAGGTCCGGGTGCAGAGGGAACTGGGCTCAGGATCCTGGACCAGGCGGGCTGGGAAAGTCTAGGCATTTCCAAATCTTTACATCACAGGAATGGGAGGAAAATAACAAAGGGAACCACAGCAAGCATTCTCTGCAGAATTCAGACCAGACTAGGAGGGTTCGGAAGGTGGCAGCTCCCCTGTCCTTGCCATCTCATCTCCAACCTCAGCCTGGAGGCAGAATGAAATTGCAAAGGCATTCCCATTTAGAGGCTTGGCCCTAATTATGTTAAATTCCTGGTGCCCATCAATCCAGACTCCTCTAACCAGTGAAACCAGACCTTTCAGTGTAAAGAATGCTCTCATTCTTTGCCATGGTCTACCTGTCTGGCTGTGACAATGGCCCCCGCCCTCAGCACCTGCCCACACCCACCAGGTTCTCTCTCTGTCATATGCTAAGCCGCCCAGGCCTGGTAACTACAGCAGCCGAGATGTTGCATTCACTGGCACTTCTCACATCTTCTCCACAAAGAAAGCTGATGTTTGTAAGGTGACTTTGGTCCCCTGCAAGGTTCAATCAGTCCTCATTGCCCATCATAGATTCAAATTTTAATGTAATTTTGGTTTGCAAGGGCATTTTATTATATTTTCAGCCTTTGAAAATTGAGACCATCCTATCTAATAAAAGAGTAATATGCAAATTGGCCATACCTCCACTACATCCACAAGCCATGCCCAGCAGCCAATCAGGAGCGAGTATGCAAATTAACCCAACCAAGATGGCTGCAGCCACGGAGAGAGCAGGGGGCTTGGGTTTTCCCGGCAATGGAGGAAGCCAAGCTTTCCGCCTGCAATGGCCTGCCTTGGCCTCCGCTTAAGGCTACAAAGTTTCAATTAAGATAAATAAATCCCAACAAAAATGGCTATGGCCACGGAGCGAGCAGGAGGCTTGGCTCTGCTCAAGGCTACGAAGTTTCAATTATAGAAGACAAATAAATCCCAGATACCAGGGCTTCTGCTTGGGTTGCCGGGGGGCTTGGCCAGCCTGCAAACCACCACAGGCTCCTTGCCCAGGCCACCCCACACCCCAAGGGAACCCCCACCCTGATCCAGGACACCCTTCAGGGCAAACCAGCCGGCCCCCACCTGTGCATCAGGCCTCTATCCTATCTAATCCTATCTAATAAAATAATAATATGCAAATTGACCATCACTCCAACACACAAGATGGCTGCCCCCATGTGGTCAAAGATGACTGACCCCATGTGAACACAAGATGGCCGCCACAAGATGGCCAGCAGGGAAGGGCAGTTGGGAGGGACCAGTCCTGCAAGGGAGGGCAGTCAAGCCTGCAGGGGAGGGCAGTTAAGGGTGACCAGGCTGGCAGAGGAGGGAAGTTGGGGGCAACCGGGCCTGCAGGGAAAGGCAGTTGGGGGGGACCCAGGCCTGCAGGAGAGAGCAGTTGGGGGTGACCAGGCCTGCAGGGAAGGGCAGTTAGGGGTGACCAGGCCTACAGGGGTGGGTAGTTAGGGGCAAACAAGATGGTAGGGGAGCAGTTAGGCATCAATCAGGCTGGCAGGGGAGTGGTTAGGGGGTGATCAGGCTGGCAGGCAGAAGCAGTTAGGGGCAATCAGGAAGGCAGGCAGGCGAGCAGTTGGGAGCCAGCAGTCCTGGATTGGAGAGGGTGCAGGCTGGGCTGAGGGACACACCCCCGTGCACGAATTTCGTGCACAGGGCTTCTAGTATATAACAAACCAAATACAGTTGCCAGTTTATTTTCTTAACAACTCCCGCACTAAAGGTTCATCCTTTTAGTAGAAATAGCCCCATGAAAGGAGCTGGCTTTTCCAAGGTGAGAATGATTCTATCACCTGAATCAACCAGCGTTAGGGACATCTAATTAATAGCACCTTACACAGAATTTCTCAGCAAGATCCTCAAGTGTGTTCAGTGACCTGAGGATCTAATTAAAATGCAGATTCTGGTTCAGCAGGTATGGAGGGGACTTAAGACCCCACATTTCTAACAAGCTCATGGGTGATGTGGACTACATTTGGAGGAGCAGGACTTGAACACATATTAACTCACTTATCCCCAGAACCACCCTCCAGGCCTACTTTATCTTGAGATGCTGTGCCCCTGACCCATGTTGCACAAACTGATGCAACCCAGAGCCTTCTGGAGGATGTGCTTCTTATAAGTGACACTCCCACCCCACACCCAGGAAGAAAAGGATCTTGTCCTGGGTTCTTTGGCTGGGGGGGCTTTTGGAACTTGACAGTTTTAATTTTTTTGTCTGAGTGCTTTCCCATTCAGGAAATACTTCCTATTTGATTTTTTTTTGTCTTACTAGAAGTATCTCTACCTCAAAGGAATGCCCTGCTTCTGAGTTTACACAGAGTAAGACTCTCTCAGGGCTCTGTGGTTTGGTTGTTTTACATCTCTTGCATGCGGGTTACAGAACCATGCTGAATTGGGCTGAAGCAGATGTACACTCTCTGAAAATTGCAACAACAACTGGAATGAAAACTTTCAGCTTTTTGAGCAGCGTCACCTCATCTAACCCCAAATGGGCTGATAATGTAAGAGGCAATGCAGCAGTGAGGTGAGAGCCAAGGCTTTGCAGAAACAGAGGTCCCCATTCAAATTCAAGTCCTGGAAACCACATGAGTTGTCCTGTTGGGCAAACTACTTAATCTTCGCTTCCTTAATCATAAAACAAGTGAGAGTGTCATGAGCAAAAGAGCAAGCACATGAGAGAGATGGCAAGACAGAGAAGGCTGTCAGCTTCCCATGAGGACAACCTGACTCTTGATGTCCTGCAGGAAGCTCCTTCAAAGCAAGAAAGCAGGTGCTCACTCCTGGAATCAGGCGACAAAATTCCACTTGGGTTTGCTCTGTGCGGCATCTCCACCCTTTGATAGGTGGCATAGTACATACGATCACCGACAACTTGGCATTGGCTGTATTCCACAATAGTCACTAGTCGGTGGCAGTTTATAGGAAAAACATGCTTAGAAGATACCTTTTAAATTTTTTCTTTTGGAAAACCAGGTTTCCCTTTTTAAGTTTCTTGGCTGAGTGCTTCCGCATTCCTTAGAAAATATTTCCTACCTGACTTAAAAAAATAATTCCAGTATGTGTCTCTACTTCAATGGAATTGATCAAAATAACAGGCTAAGCTTCTTTCACTCACCCCTCCAGCTTGGAGTCCTGTTCAAATGCACATTCTGTTTCAGAAGATCTGGGGTGGAGCCTAAAATTCTGAATTTCCACTGAAGTCCTGGAGGATGCTGATACTGCCCAGGCCACACACTTTGAGGAGCAGGGCACCAGCCATCATTCTTGCCAGACTGAACTGCAGACATTTTAGGCCATTGCAAAGGACCTCCTCCAGGCAGGACCCCCGTCTGCATGTGCTTCTCCCTAGCTAGAACTCTCAGCTGAGTACCTGACTTTCATTCTCACTTCTTGTCCCTCCCTGGCCCCATGTCCTCCATGCCTGCCTGTGCAGCATTTGGGCTGAGTCTGTCCTGAATAATCTGTGGTCTGTAGCCCACTCCTCCAGCCTGGCACCTTTCAGTGTCTCGCTGAAGACTCTCCCTGCCAGGGCTGTGTATTCTGAGTGCATGCAGGCAGGCTCATGTCACCATGGTCACCATCGCAAGAACAGGAGTGAGCTACCCTCATGGATCC
Source organism: Eptesicus fuscus (assembly GCF_027574615.1). Lineage (NCBI taxonomy): Eukaryota > Metazoa > Chordata > Mammalia > Chiroptera > Vespertilionidae > Eptesicus > Eptesicus fuscus. Next base: position 96,734,552 of record NC_072477.1, read on the forward strand.
TGGAACCAACTGCATGTTTTGAACTCTAAAGGAAGAAGCCTGAACTACACAAACCTGAGGATTTTAAAATTTTAAAAAATCTTAGAGGTAGTACTATACAAAGTCATTATTACATAGGAAATCAAGGTCAATAATCTATATGTATAAAAGCCAAGTACCTGGAACAACCAGTCTCTATGACATGCACTGTAGTGGCCAACCATCCCAATTGGGGCCCAGATTGCCCCCCCGCAACTTCCTGCAGCCCCTCCCTCTGGCTGCCCCCCCCCTCAATTGCCCCCACCCTGATCAGGGGCAGGGGCAGCAGGCTAACTGCCTGTGGCTCCTCCCCCTGGCCAGCCCCACCCCCAATTGGCCCCCATGGGGACGGGCTGGCTGGACCCCACCTATGTAGGAATTCATGCACCGGGCCTCTAGTAAGAATAATAAACACTGCCCTAGCCAGTTTGTCTCAGTGGATAGAGTGTCAGCCTGTGTATCAAAGGGTTCCAGGTTCAATTCTGGTCAAGGGCATGTACCTTGGTTGCAGGTTCCTCCCAAGCCCGGGCCCGGATCAGGGCTTGTGCAGGAGGCAACCAATCGATGTGTTTCTCTCACATTGATGTTTCTCTCTGTTTTTCCCTCTGTCTTCCACTCTCCCTAAAAATCAATGGAAAAACATCCTCAGCTGATGATTAAGAAAGAAAGAAAGAAAGAAAGAAAGAAAGAAAGAAAGAAAGAAAGAAAGAAAGAAAGAAAGAAAGGAGAAAGGAAGAAAGGAAGAAAGAAAGAAGGAAGAAAGAAAGAAAGAAAGAAAGAAAGAAAGAAAGAAAGAAAGAAAGAAAGAAAGAAAGGAAGGAAGGAAGGGAGGGAGGAAGGAAGGAAGGAAGGAAGAAAATAAACACTTACTGAACATTGACTGTATGTTCTTAATTCTTCACAATAATCCCATGAGGTAGATGTAATTATTATGCCCATTTTACAGGTGATAAAAGTGAGACTTGGAGTGGTTAAGTAACTTGCCCAAGATCACTCAGCTTATAAGTGATGCAAACCTGGGTTTGCTTGGTACCATACTTGTCCTAACTACACTTCAGAATGGCTTTCAACCAACACAAGCTGAGCAGTTCTCTCTGCAGATACACAACAATATCTGAGATTACGATCTTTGGCATATGACTTAGAGCTCTTCCCCTGTGACAATATGATGACCTTTTCTTAAAGCCAACTTTAGTGTCACATGTTTCTGGCCCTGCGTCTTGAATTTAGGTACAATTACATAATGAAAAAGATTTATTATCTCACAAAGGATTTACAAGTGAATATATAATAGCATAGAAATAATATGTACCGTAAATCACATGGCAACACAGAAAGAAGACTTCATTCTATCAGTTCTTTTTTGAAAGGGCACATTAGATTTCCTATTATGCCTGACACCTTTACATGAGGTACGCAATACCAAATACGTAATGCGTTAATGACACAGCATGTTGGATAGCTATTCCCATACAGAGGGTGTGTCTACCTAACTTCAAAAGAATTTATTGAAAAAAATTTTTCAAGCCAATGAATCAGTTGTTTGATGTCATATATGACAAAGACCTTCCTCAACTAACTAATCTTCTAAATAAATTGAACTGGCTTTTTGTAGTGTAAAACTACTGCAATGTCAGGTTCTTTCTTAGGAACTAAATTTCTAGAGTTGTCGACTAACTATTATTGATTTGTCCAGGTTAGTAAAAGGATATGAGTTTCATGAACTAAAAGTAGGAGCAGTTAGGAAAAGGGATTAGTAAGAGATTATCTGAACTGGTCAGAGAATCTAGAACAAGAATTGTTGACCAACATGCTATACCAGCACATTCACTGCTGGACATCCCAAAGGTACTGGAATATCTTGACAGTTACATTAGCAGGGCTTGGGGGGTTTTGGGGGTGGAAGGGTGGGGAACAGGATTGGCAAAGATTCCTTATCTACTCTTTCAAAAGCCCTTTATCTTTTTCCTTCTCTGTCTGAAGCTTCTTTAGGCAGAAGGGATCAAATTAAATTTTTCACTCACAGTGAGTGTTCTTTTAGCTCTGCTATTATGTGCCCCCAAACCTGGCTGGCTTGACATTTCATTTCAAAGGATCCCAGACTGTCCTGTGTGTCCCTGCAGACTTTGCCGGCACCTAGTCATGGTGACAGAAGGGATTTATTGGTGTCCCTGAGTGAGGGTCAAGCTACAGGGTTTACATTCAGGATAGCTATAGAGTCCAAAGATCTTGGAATGCTAGAATGGGGAAAGGCCCTTGAGAGTGACTAATCCAGAATTTTTCAAGCTGTTTTATGATGCTGCTTTATAAGCAGTAAAAATCTTTATTTAAAACAAATCCTACTCAGCCACAATCTACAAGTCAGGCAGGAGAGGCTCGGGGTGAAACAGGGGGTAAGTGCAGTCCCACAGGGTCTCTCTCCTGATTCTTACATCCACGAGTTTCTCCCAAACCCCCAACAGCTCCACAGATTTCTGAAACCCTCTAATAATGAAAACTTTAAACTCAGAGGGTGCCTTACTAAGAACCAGGGGTGCATATGTGTCCTAGTCTAAATAGCGCCTATGCTTACTGCTACCTCTTCCAGAATGTCCAGCTGTTTTTCTAGCTCTCTTGAAGAAAAGCCTCATTTATCTGCCATTGAAATACCCTGAGGCCTGTGTGCAGAGTTCATCTATGGAGCTGACTTGGTCCCTTATGACCAAACTATTAGGTTGCAAACTAACTGTTACACTCTGGTGCCCAAGGTGTAATTATTCATTTGGATAATGAAACAAAAACAAAACCAAGACTGCTAGGCTTGTTATGTGATAGATACATTTGAACTACATTGGAACATGTGGAAATTCAGGAATATTCTTGTCTGTGGATAGAGCTCTCTGCTTGAATACTAGGGTCATCTGCCATGCTCTTTGCAGCAGCAAGCATGGAATTCAGGCAGATGTGGGTGTGCTGGCCAACATAGGTGAGGCTCTATTAGCAAAATGAGGAAGAATAAATGTGCTCAAAGCTCCCGTGTGTTCCTTTAAAAGGGCCTCACACAGAAGATATTATTTGAACACCCTGAACACATCCACAACCAATTCCAGTTCATGACAATAACATCATTAAAACTTTAAAGCTTGACAAGAAAATGTCCAAAGTCTCTATAGCTTAATAAAAGATAATGCTACAAAAGTCTATGTGTGAACACCTTGTCTGCTCAAAGCCACTTCTCTGGGAGCCTCTGTGTCCTTCCCTCCCTCAGCTGATTGGATGGATTCTTGCTTTAATACAGCAGTGTGTCTAAGAGAGCTGATGTGACACCTCATTCACATGTGACACCTGAGGATGTGGCCAAGAGAATGAGCTGAGTCAGGTGAGTCCTGGGCAGTGTGGACTCACCTGAAAAAGCCAGAGGTGGGTCTTTGGCTCTGGGGGGAGCAGGACTTGTCAGAGCTCACATAGATTCCCAGCTGGGAGGCCACACTGTGCTAATAGAAATGGGATGGAGAAGCAGAAGCCACACAGACATTGGCTTGTATAATACTTAAGTCTGCAGCAAATAAAAACATCTCTGTCTGCAATGTCAGTCCCCAAAAGGGAACAGCCAGCCAAGGTTCCAAGTCTCCAAAATGTCCTGGTGTCATCTCCTTCCAAACCTGGGAAGTGTTTGCACCAAGAGGACCCAGTTCGCCCTCTTTGAAGGCAGCACGACTTCAGTTTCTTCTTAGGGAGAGGCAGGAAATTGGGGATTCTCTAAGGGCATTTTTAGAAAATTGAACATAGAACCTTTTATCAGTGAATGCATAGACTGCTGCTAGCCCACAGCCCTCACATTTATTAGAAGCACTTCAGGGAGAGAAAACTAATGATAATCCTAAGTACATAATGACTTGCTGGAGACTAGAAGGCTCCACTCTGATGGTTGATTGGAGGCTTGCCCCACGGTAATGAAAAATGCTGCCTGTGTGCCTGACCGTGATCTTGGTTCATGCTTCAGAGTAAAGAGCTGCAGTCTTGGTATGTAGAGACTCTTTCCTGCTAACTGCAAGTGATTCAGATTGGGATCCTTGGTAATAGCATTGTATTTGAACATTATAAAAAAAGGAACTCCTTGCTTTCAATATTTGTTTCCAGTTAAAACATAAAATCTCACAGAACTCTAGGAGAATATTATATCAATCATAAAATAACAGGATAGTGTGCATAAAGGACTCAAACATGGGTGCAGTCTTCCTGCTAGAGCATTTAGGTCAAGAGCCTGCCACAGGCAGGAACCAATTACACCCGGCCTAGGCTGCAAGTGAAATTAATGATGTGCATTTTCCAGCACGTGAATTTTGCAGCTATTACCCAGCAAGACATTTTGAAATGGCTTTACCATGTACTGCCTTTCTCTTCAGTGCTGATATTGGAAGTGCTTGTTTTAATTTACTTAGCTAGGTAGTTGCCACATTGGACTCTAAGTCAATTTTTAAGAAAAAGAATTCTCACTAAGGTGTACATGACTGATAACAAAGTTCATTTCTGAAATCAAAGAGGGAAGGAGAAGAAGCCTGTGGATCACTGGAAACCTGACAAGAACTTTGTGAAGTCCTCGGATACTGTTGTTTAAAGGGAAGACTGGAGATAGGTGGAGGACTTCACAGTTCTGTTGAAGTGGCCCACGCTGAGGTATTTTGCCACAAAGAAAAGATATTGGGAACAACAAAGCCACATCCTAGTTGGCTTGAAGCAAACTTCTGTTGCTGGAGCTGGTTGACTCATCCTGGCCGCCCTTTCTGGTCCTGCTGGGGTGCTCGGCGTGGCCATTTAATGTTCATCTCTAATTACTTTTGTCTGTATTCTTTCATTAGAGTGTATGCAGGCTTATAATGAGCCTGGGTTTTCTGTGCTGAGATTATAGGCAAGCCAGTTGGGAGATCGGAAGGAGAGGGACAGGGGAGAGGAGGGCAGAGCACAGGGTGACGCTGGCCCTTCTGTTGCTCCGTGGCAGGTTGGGTTTGCTGTGGCAACATGATGCCCACTAGTTATTTAGCAGTTAAGATCTCGGCTGGCTCAGGGCCACTCTTGACAGGCTCCAGGGTACTGCACACCTATTCCTTCCACAGGCCAGGGACCTCTGAGGTTGGAGACCCAGAATTTCACAAATAGGGAAGGAGACAGGAACAGTGGGGTATTTTGTTTCTCCAGGAAGAATCCAGTGGCCAGATGCTTGGAAAGTCAGCCCTTGTCCTTGACCTTGGCTGTGAGGCAATTTCAGGAAGAGCACAGCAGGGCTGGTCTGTCTTCTGCTGAATCATGATTGGGACCAGAGCCCCTTTTACAGAGGGCAGCCTACTCCAGGTGCCATGTTCATGACTCTGTACTATGCCTTGTTTCCCTTTTGGAACCTCAGGTTCTATGGTACATGGATATTTCTTCACTGTTAAGAGGAAAAAGGACATACAAATTTTATTTGATATTAATATTTTTATGTCTACCTACACGTAGGACTTCACAGAAAGGAAATGAGGGTCCAAAGGAGTAGTTAAACTCAGGAGCTTAGTTACCATTTTAACAAAGGGCACTAAATTATGAAGAAGTGACCAGACAAAAGAAAGGGGGTTTGAGCTTCTACGGATGCTAAATTGTGGGAAGGAAAATATATAAAGGAAACTAATGGTTGATAAGGGTTAGTTAGTTAGTTAGTTAGTTAGTTAGTTGTGTCTATGCAGCCTCATCCCAGTGCCGCCTCCATCTCTGCTGATAAAGGTAGTTCCTCCCTTCCCACTGAAGAGTAAGAGACACCTTCACAGGGGACATATATGCCTCACTTTTAGGCAGATAGTGGAAGGGCGGAAAGCTTTTCCTGTCTTCTTTTTTTTCAATAGCATTTTACTCAAAATAATTCTTATTCCATAGTGGCATATTTCAGAGTGGCATAGCTAATCCCTTTCTCTACCCAGAGCTATTCAAGCCCCCTGACAAGGATCAAGACTCAACTGACTAGTTCACGAGCATACATGGAGCCTGTGGGCACATAGATGAGGACTCAGCAGACCCTCAAAAATAAAAGCCATACCAAGCACCTGCATTCTTTAAAACAAGGCTGTATGAAAAGTTTTTTTAGTGATGTATACGTAAAATAGGCACAGCTTAAGGGTAGAGTTCTATAGCTTTGACAAATGCATATACCCATATAAGCAACACCCCAAATGAGCTTTAGAACATTTACACCAGCCCAGAAGTCTCCACTTGTCCTCCTCAAAGCCCCTCTCTCATCTCAGAGATGATCACTGTTCTGATTTCCATCGCTTACATCCTTGTTTACTCAGGCTGTGAACTAATGGTAGAGCTTTCACATCCCATCACCGAACTGAACCTCCACGTGCCCCCTTCTCTACCAGGCCTGAATTGGCTTGAAGGCACTTGGTGTGGGACAGTGCGGTAGGAAAGTAGATGGCTGAGATAGCACAGAGGAGGACAGGAAACTGGGAAGAAAGGATGACTGAATGCCACTGATGTGCCCTGGGCAGGCGCTGAGCTGAATTCTGATTGACCAGGATGAGAGAGAAAACTTGCTTGATTAAGAAGTGAAGTGTGCAGAGGGGAAGGAAGGTAGGTGGATGAAAAGAGTTTGTCCCCAGGGTGGAAGGCAGATTGGTCTCAGAGAAAGCACAGGCTCTCGGGTCAGGCAGACCTGGCTTTGGACCCTCACTCACTATCTCTATGATCTTGGAATGTGCTCAACTTTCTCATCAGTTAAATTGGGGTAATAACTTGGAAGCTAATAATCAAGAATGTGATGAGGTTTAAATGAGATAATGTGAAAGACCTAGTGCAGTGCCTGACACATAACAGATGCTTAATAGATGGTAGTAGCTTAATATCTGGTAGCAGTTACCAGGTAGTACCAACTTTTAGTAAATCATTTTCTTTTAAATTTTTGGAGGAAAAGCTCAAAATGGTCAACAGGATACATACTAAGATCAAAGAAAAGGCTCTCTTGCTTTGCAATGATACATCAACGATACTGGTGTTTTCTTTCTCTTTTGTAAATTTAAATTCTTTATTGTTTAAAGTATTACATAAGTCTTCTTTTTCCCCCTTAGACCACTCCCTGGCCGCCCCCAACCCCCAGCACATGCCCTCCCCTCTACCCCCTATCTGTGTCCATTGGTTATGCTCATATGCATGCATACAAGTCCTTTGGTTGACCTCATAACCCCCGAACCCCCACTTCCCACGTAAGTTGGACAGTCTGTTCGATGTTTCTGTGACTCTGGTTCTATTTTTGTTCATCAATTTATGTTGTTCATCATATTCCACAAATGAGTGAGATCATGTGATATTTATCTTTCTACAACTGGCTTATTTTGCTTAGCATAATGCTCTCCAGTTCCATCCATGCTGTTGCAAATGGTAAGAATTCCTTCTTTTTTACAGCAGCATAGTATTCAATATTCACATTGTGTAGATGTACCAGTTTTTTAACCCACTCATCTGCTGATGGGCACTTAGGCTGTAGCTATTGTAAATTGTGCTGCTATGAACAAAGGGGTGCAAATATCCTTTCTGATCGGTGTTTTTGTTTTCTTGGGGTATATTCCTTGAAGTGGGATTACTGGGTCAAATGGAAGTTCCATTTTTAATTTTTTGAGGAAACTCCATACTGTTCTCCACAGTGGCTGCACCAGTCTGCATTCCCACCAGCAGTGCAAGAGGGTTCCTTTTTCTTCGCATCCTTGCCAGCACTTGTTTTTTGTTGATGATAGCCATTCAGACAGGTGTGAGATGGTACCTCATTGTTGTTTTGATTTGCATCTCTCTGATAATTAGTGATTTTGAGCATGTTTTCATGTATCACGGTCTTCTGTATGTCTTCTTTCCAAAAGTGTCTATATAAGTCCTTTGCCCATTTTTTGATTGGATTGATAATCTTCTTTTTGTTAAGTTGTATGACTTCCCTATAAATTTTGGATATTAAACCCTTATCAACAATAACATTGGCAAATATGTTCTCCCATGCAGTGGGCTTTCTTGTTGTTCTGTTGATGGCTTCTTTCACTGTGCAGAAGCTTATTTTGATGTAGTCCCATTTATTTATTCTCCTTACTTTCCATTGCCTTAGGAGTTGTATCAGTAAAGATATTGCTACCAAAAAAAAAAAAAAAGTCTGCTATTTTGCTGCCTATGGCTTCTTCTAGAATTTTTATGGTTTCCCAGTTTATGTTTTAAGTCCTTTATCCATTTTGAGTTTATTTATGTGTATTGTGTAAGTTGGTGGTCTAGTTTCATTTTTTTGCATGTATCTGTCCAATTTTCCCAACACCATTTATTGAAGAGACTCTCAACTCCATTGTATGTTCTTGCCTCCTTTGTCAAATATTAATTGAGCATAATGGCTTGGGTTGATCTCTGGGTTCTCTGTTCTGTCCCATTGGTCTATATGTCTGTTCTTGTGCCAATACCAGGGAGTTTTGAGAACCGTGGCTTTGTAATATAGCTTGATATCTGGTACTGTCATCCCTCCAACTTTGTTCTTCTTTCTCAAGATTGCTGCAGCTATTCGGGGTCTTTTTTCTATTTCAGATGAATTTTTGGAAAGTTTGTTCTAGGTCTTTGAAGTATGCCGTTGATATTTTAATAGGGATTGCATTGAATCTATACATTGCTTTTGGTAGTATGGGCATTTTAATGATGTTGATTCTTCTAATTTATGAACATGGTATGTTCTTCCACTTGTTTATGTCTTCCTTTATCTCTTTTTTTAGTGTTCTATAATTTTCTAGGTACAGTTCCTTTACCTCCTTGGTTACTAGTATATTTATTCTTAGGTATCTTAATTTTTTTTCTTGCAATGGTAAATGGGATTTTTTAATTTATTTTATTTTATTTTTTTAGTTTCCCTTTCTGTGAGTTCATTATTGGTCTATAAAAAAAGGCTTAGATTTCTGGGCGTTAATTTTGTATCCTGCTACATTACTGAATTAATTTAGTAGTTCTAGTAGTTTTTTGATGGAGTCTTTAGGGTTTCCTATGTACAATATCCTGTCATCTGTGAATAATGACAATTTTACTTCTTCTTTTCCGATTTAGATGCCTTTTATTTTTTCGTGTTGTCTGATCGCTATGGCTAGAACTTCCAGTATTATGTCAAATAGCAGCAGTAAAAGTGGGCATCCTTGTCTTAGGGGAAATGGTTTTAGTTTTTTCCCATTGAGTATGATGTTGGCTGTAGGTTTGTCATATAAGGCTTTTATTATGTTCAGGTATTATCCCTCTATTCCCACTTTGCTGATAGTTTTTATTAGGAAAGGGTGTTGGATTTTGTCAAATGCCTTTTCTGCATCAATTGATATGATTATGTGATTTTTGTCTCTCAATTTGTTGATGTGATGTATCACGTTTATTGATTTGTGGATATTGTACCAGCCTTGCATCCCTGTAATAAATTTCACTTGGTCATGGTGTATGATCTTTCTCATGTAATGCTGGATCTGATTTGCTAAAATTTTGTTGAGGATTTTAGGATCTATGTTCATCAGGGATATTGGTCTGTAATTTTCTTTCTTTCTGGTGTCTTTATCTGGGGGTTTGGGGACTAGGGTAATGATGGTTTCATAGAAAGAGCCTTCCTCTTGAATTTTTTGGAATAGTCTGGTAAGAATAGATTTTATTTCTTCTTTGAATGTTTGGTAAAACTCTTCTGTGAAGCCATCTGGCCCTGGCCTTTTGTTTGCTGGAAGCTTTTTGATGACTGCTTCGATTTCCTCCTTAGTTTTCAGCCTATTGAGATTTTTTCATTCTTCTTGTTTGAGTTTTGGAAGGTCATATTTTTCTAGAAATATGTTCATTTCCTCTAGGTTGTTTAGTTTATTGGAGTAGAGTTGTTCATAGTATTTTTTTAAACAATCTTTTGTAATTTTCAGGTACCTGCTGTTATTTCGCCTCTTTCACTTCTGATTTTGTTTATTTGGGTCCTCTCTCTTTGCTTCTTGGTGAGCCTGGCTAGAGGTTCATCAATCTTGTTTATCCTTTCAAAGAACCACCTCTTTTTTTCATTGATCTTCTGTATTGTGTTTTGTTGTTGTTGTCTCTATGTCATTTATTTCTGCTCTGAACTTTATTGTCTCCTTCCTTCTGCTCACTCTGGGCCTTTCTTGTTGCTCTCTTTCTAATTCTTTAAATTGTAGAGTTAGATAATTTATTACCAGTTTTTCTTATTTTTTTTAGGTAGGCCTGTAAATCTATGAACTTCCTTCTCAGGACTGCTTTCATTGTGTCCCATAGATTTTGGATTGTTGTGTTTTCATTGTCATTCATTTCCAGGATGTTTTTAATTTCTTCTTTGATCTCTTGGTAACCCAATCGTTGTTTAACAACATGCTATTAGCCTCCAAGTGTTTGAATTTTTTTATTGTTTTTATTGTAGTTGATTTCTAATATTATGCCATTGTGGTCTGAGAAGAAGCTTGATATGATTTCAGTCTTCTTGAATTTGGAAAGACTTTGCCTGTGACCCAATATGTGGTCTATCTTTGAAAATGTCCCATGTGCATTTGAGAAGAATCCATATTCTGGAGCTTTGGGGTGAAATGTTCTGAAGATGTCAATTAAGTCCATCTGATTTATGAATCATTTAAGATTGCTGTTTCTTAGCTGATTTTTTTTTCTAGAGGATTTATCCAGTGATGTTAATGGTGTATTAAAGTCCCCTACTATGATTGTATTGTTGTCTATCTCTCCCTTGATATCTTTCAGAAGTTTTTTAATGTATTTGGGTGCTCCTGCATTGGGTGCATATATGTTTACCAGAGTTATATCCTCTTGTTGTATCAATCACTTTAGTATTATGAAGTGGCATTCCTTATCTCTTGTTATGGCCTTCACTCTGAGGTCTATTTTGTCAGATATAAGTATTGCTATCCCAGCTTTTTTTTTTTTTTCATTTCCATTTGCCTGAAAGATATTTTTCCATCCCTTTACTTTCAGTATGTGTGAGTCTCTTGTTCTGATGTGGGTCTCCTGTACACAGCATATGTATGGATCATATTTTGTTATCCATTCAGCCACTCTATGTCTTCTGTTTGGAGCATTTAGTCCATTTACATTTAAAGTTATTATTGATAGGTACTTGTTTGTAGCCATATTTATTTTTTGTGCCTGTGTTCCTCCTTCCCTTTTTTCCCCCTTCTTTTTATAACAGTCTCTTTAGCATTTCTTGCATTGCTGGTCTGCCAGTGATAAACTCCCTTAGCCTTTTTTGTCTGTGAAGCTCCTGATTTCCCCTTCAATTTTTGAATGATAGCCTTGCAGAATAGAGTATTCTTGGATTCAGTCGCTTGTTTTGCATCACTTTGTATACTTCCTTCCATTCCTTTCTGGCCTGATGTGTTTCTGTTGAAAGATCACTTGGTAATCTAATGGGATATCCTTTGTAGGTAACTCTCTGTCTCTCTCTTTCAGCCATTAAGATTCTCTCTTTGTAGTTAACGTTTGCCATTGTAATTACAAAGTGTCTTGGTGTTGATCTTTTGGGGTTCATCTTGTTTGGGACTCTCTGTGCTTGTGTGGCTTTTTTCTTCCCCAAATTGGGGAAGTTTTCTGACATTATTTCTTCAAGTAGGTTTTTTAACCCTTGCTCCTCTTCTTGTCATTCTGGAACTCCTATTATTCATATGTTGCTTCATTTCATGTTGTCCCAAAGCTCGCCCAGGCTCTCCTCCTGTCTTTTGATTTTTTTTTTCTTCAATTGCAGTTCAGATTAGGTGTGTTTTGCTTCCCTGACTTCTAATTTGCTAATTTGGTCCTCTGCTTCTCCTAGTCTACTGTTGAACGGTTCCATATTATTTTTTTAATTGTAGCTATATCACTCTTGATTTCCTCCTGATTCTTACAAAGGTTGTTGATTTTCTCATCCATCTGGTTTATGAACTGTATGACCCTTCTTCTGAATTCTTTTTCTGACTTATTGCATGCATCTGTTTCATTTAGTTCCTTTTCTGGTGATTCCTCCTTTTCTTTCCTTTGGGGGTTGTTCTGTCTCCCCATTTTTGTCTTGCCAAAAGATCTAGGTGTGGAGTTGCATGGGGTCTTTGGTTGCATCAGTGGCTTTGTTGGTGGGTTGTGTGGTCGTACGCAGTGGCTGTTCCTCTGGCAGTCACAGGGAAGCCACTCCTTGCAGGGTCGCAGGCAGCAGCTGCCTCTTGGGTAGTCACAGGCCTGCTGCTCCTCATCTGGTTGTGAGATGGCTGCTTTGCATGTGGTGACTATTCCTTTGGTGGTTGTGGGCAGTGACTGCTTGCATGGTTGCTGGAGTGGTCGCAGTGCCTGCTACGTAAGGCGTGGCTGTTCTTGCGCGATCAGTGAACCCGGGGTGGCAGCATAAGGCTCGCTGTTCGCGTGCTCAGTCATGGAGACTGGGGCTCCTGCGTAAGGCTGTTTTCATGTGGGTCACCAAGCCTGGGGCTGCTGTGTAAGGCTTGGTCATTCACATGCACGGTCATGGTGCCCGGGGCTAAGTAGTCTGGCTGGGGAGGAGGGAGTTCCCTCCAGAATTCACAGGAGCCCTCGGCTGTAGAAGTCCTCAGGGGAGTGGCTGTAGAATCCCAGGTAGTGTCTGAGAGCACCCTGGGTGGAGGTGAGGCTGGGCTCCCAGTCACAGCAGCTCTCCCCTTCAAGATGGCGCAGCCTCTGTGGGAAAGCTGGAGCTCTGGGAGAGATTACAGCAGTAGAGAGGCTGCTCTGCTATGCAAGCCTGGTCCACCAGTCCCTGAAGATCCTGCGAGATCTAGCTATCACACACACACACACACACACACACACACACACACACACACACACATACTACACTCCCCTTTTGCCCCCTCACTCACTCATACTCACTTCCTCACTGCCATCCCACCAGCCACCCTAGTGGTTTCTTATCACAGAATAAATTCCATAGCAGTCATCAGATGTGCTAATCTGTGCATTATAAATGAGTAAAATCACATGTCTCTTGTTAGTACTTACTGCCACTGGTGAGGAAATATCTAACATAATTTTGTATAACTACATTAACCAGAGTACATTTCTCTTGGCCAATAAAATGAGTAAATTCTTTAGGATTTATAGGTCCTATTTTTTAAAATATGAAAAAAAAAATCACTATTAGAAAGTGTTTGTCTGCTCCCATGAGCTGGGCTTCTTCTCAACTTTCATTGTCACAACAGATTACAGAGCAAAATAAAACAAAAACTAATGAATATGTGTTCGAAAATAAACAAAATAACCCAAACCTCAATTAAGCAACTTAATTCTATACAATGAAGAACTAATATGTTAATTAGACCGAACAGCAGAATGACCATCCGGATGAAGCCGGGGCTGTGAGGGCCAAGGCAGCTGGGGCTATGAGGGCTGAGTCCCTTGCACGAATTTCATGCATTGGGTCTCTAGTAATCAAATAAGACCAGGGATCATGATTTTATATGAATTGATCCATTCTGAAAAAACATGGCACAGTCCAAGTTTCAACCCAGAGTGTGGGTCAGACCAGACAAAGCTCATTGGGTACATGGAAAGTTTCTGGATGTTGGTTTGGTTTAATGTTCAAAATTCAGAGAGAGAGAAATGACTAAGTGGGGACTGCTGGGTCAACTGCAGTCAGAGATGATCATACTTAGCCACATGGACTCTAAAAAAACACCCATGCAAAACCACTTTGGTGGGTGTGTTCCCAAGTAAGAAGTATCAATTAGGGAACTGTACGGGATAATTTCTGTTTCCTTCGAAATATAGAAGTTCCCAAATTCTCTGTCTTAACCCTCTTAATCCTCAGGGAAGTCAGGCAAACTCAATGAGAGACAGAATTTTACTTATGACAAAAAAAGTTTAACTTCTGTGAAAAAGTTTTCATTTTTTATAAAATGTGGTACTAGGAGAAAGGTTTAGGGTGCCTCTATTTTTACTTATGATATAGAAAGTAAAAAGAGACTGTCACTCTTGCCCTAACAACCAAAACAAGAAGAGTCCATGGGAAGAGAAGAAATCAACTATAGGAGGTAAGAAGAAACCCACCAAAAACTTGTAAGAAATGTGTAATGACTGTGTATGATATAATATAAAAAATTAGAATGCTGAGGACCCCCAAGCTACAGACCATATATGCATCCACTTACCAACTAAATACAAGTCTTTACCAATTTCATGGGCAATATATTGACTGCTGGGACCAGAGAGATGAAAGAGATCACCCATTAGGCATAAGATATCTTGTACAAGTGCAAGGCAGCTTCTTTCTAGAGGTGGAGGGCAGAACAGGAGAGCTGAGAGAACACCATTTGAGGCATTGTGGACTTTCAGTTACTGAATGGAGAAGGGGCAGCATTGCGATTTTCAGATGTCACAGGGACAGAAATTTGAAAGTAGATACAGAGAACTCATCAGTGACCCTGGAAGCCAGGCTATAATGCAAAGAGACCTCACCTATGTTTTGGAAAACTTGCATCTTTGAATAAAGCATTAATAAATCTCTGACCTAGCTAGTGTGGCTCAGTGGTTGAATCTAAGTACCAGGAGGTCAATGGTTACATTCCCAGTCAGGGTACATGCCCAGGTTGAGCGCTCAATCCACAGTGCAGGAGACAACTGATCAATGATTCCCTCTCATCATTGATGCGTCTAACTCTCTCTCCCTCTCCCTTCCTCTCTCTGAAATAAATTTTTTAAGAAGTTTTAAAAAAAGAAATCTCTGGACTCTATCAGGTTCTAGATTCTAGGAGCTATTGAAGGGAAAAACTGACCTCTCAAAATATCTAAAGTCCATGGAAAATTGTATCAAACTAAAACTGAAGCAAATCTGAGATTCAGACTGACTACATGTTAGATGGACTTAACCCTCCAATTTTGAAGTATCGCAGAAGAATGAACATGACATCTTCTAGAAATATTATTTGTTTTTTTATAATATCCATTATACAACAAAAATCATAAGACATTTGAAGATGTAAAACAAAACAAAAAAACTGACTCTTGGTTAAGAGAGAAAATAGTCAATAAAAACTCATCATCCTATATAATAAAGAGGTAATATGCAAATTATCCCTCACACCCTCACAAGATGGCTGCCTACGACCAGGCCAGAAAAGGGGTTAGTGAGGGATGACCAAACGACTGAACAAGCAGGCTACATGGGGTGACCAGGTCGGTAGGGGGGTTAGTGAGGAACAACCAAACGACTGAACAAGCAGGCTGCGTTGGGCAACCAGGTCGGCAAGGGGGGCAGTAGGAGGTAACCAGGCCAGCATGGGGGGCAGTTGGGAGAGACCTGGTTGGCCGTGGGGGCAGTTAAGGGCAATCAGGCTGCCATGCAGAGGCAGTGAGGGGCGATCAGGCTGGTGAGGAGGGGCAGTTAGGGGCAACCAGGCAGGCAGGCAGGTGAGCAATTAGGAGCCAGTGGTCCAGGATTATGAGAAGGATGTCCCGGATTGGAGAGGGTGCAGGTTGGGCTGAGGGAACCGCCCCCCCCCCCAGGTGCCAGAATTTTGTGCACTGGGCCTCTAGTTTAAAAATAATAGTGATAGGTATGCCAGAGGATGTAGTAGAAAATGTAAACAATATAGAGAAAGAAATGAGAATTTCAAAAGAGGGATAAAAAAATAAAAAGAAGCAAAAGAAATGCTATTGAGATTCTAGTTATAAGCAATATGGAGTAACAGTAACTAGATTTAACCTTCTGTGTAAAACATCAAAAAATAACTGGATATGAAATGATGGTTTTCAAGACACTGGACATTAAGCAAGAAAGAAAAGTGATTTTTCAGACACAGGAAATAAGAGCTAAGTCCTATGAATACCCCAGTTATTGCCTTATACAAATTTTCAAGCTGTGACACAGGGAAGAGCAACCCAGGTGGAACCCAGAAGACTCCTGAATTTAGGATATGGAGCTAAAAGTTCAGGGGAGCACATTGGCTAAAATTGGTAAGACAAAGTACCAGAGAGGAAAAGCTGCATAAAGGAAGAACTCTGGATAGCTTCAAAGGGTCCTCCATGAGTATTCATCAGAATACTGATTAGCTCATGTCTAGAATTTCTTTGAGGCTGGAAGAAAGTTTCCTGACAATAGTAGAGGGAACAGTAGCTGGTGCCCACACAGGGATGAAAATGATGCTTGTAACCACAACCCAGAGAAGAAAATCTTATAAATTGCATTGTGTAGTGTACTTGGAAGAGTATTGTCTCAGTAGTAGAAAACAATTAGCCCTGGATTAAACACTGCTCTGTCCTGTCTAAAAAGATCTTAGCTGTAAGACATAAAAGTTTAAATTCTTTCAAGCAATATAATTGCTTATCAGAATAAAATAAAAAATATTTAGAGGAATACAATAATGTCCAGAATCTAGCAAAGTAAAATTCATAATTAATGCAATAAAAAATTAACAGACATGTAAAAAGGCAAGAAAGTATGACACATAATAAAAGATAAATCAATCCATTAAAACTGGCACAGAACAGATATGGATGTTAAGATTAGCAGAAAAGTACATTAAAACGGTTATTATGCCTGTGTTCCATAGCTTAATAAATAAAGCAGAGCTATAGAATATATAAAGAAAGGCCTGGATTAAACTTTTAGAAACAAAAACTACAATGCCTGATATGAAAATACAGTGGGTAGTATTAATGACAGATAAGACATTTCAGAAGAAACAATTAGTAGTCTTGAGGACATGCCAACAGAAACCATTTAAAATAAAACAAAAGCAATAAAAGAATACAAAAATGAAGAATGCATTAATGAATGGTAGAAAAACTGTGAATTGACTAATATACATGTAATTGTTGTCCCTGATGAAGAAGAGAGAGTGAAGAACAGAAAAAATATTGAAAACAATATTAGCCAAAATACCCCACTAAATTCAATGAAAACTATACACTCACAGATATAAGAAGCTCAACAAACTCCAAGCACAAAAGACTTAAAGAAAATTACAAATCACATTACAATCAAATTGCATAAAACCAACAATACAGAGAAAATCTGAAAAGCAGCCAGAAAAAAAATAAAAGACAAGTTATAAATGCAAAACAAGATTTAAAATGAAAGCAGATTTCTTACTGGAAAGAATGCAAGTGATAAGAAAGTGGGATGAAATCTGTAACTTATAGAGTGGAAAATAAAATAAAACTGCCAACCTAGATTTCTATACCCAATGAAAAGAAATTATTTGAAAGTGATGGAAATAAATGTTTTTTGCAAACTCACAAAAACTAAAAGAATTCATCACCAGCAGAATTATACTATAAGAAATATTGAAGGACATTGTTTAGGCCAAAGGAAAATGATACCCAAAGGAAATATATTCTACACAAAGGAAAGAAGAACGACGGAAATGGTAAATCTTTTTATATAGCTCTTGAAAGGTAATTTTCTGTTTAAATAAAAAATGAAAACAAGGTGAAATTTTAACATGTGAAAGTAAAATGCATGACAACAGAACAAAGCCCGGAGGGGGGAAAAGGAAGTATACTGATATAAGGTGTAGTACACATGAAGTGATATAATATCACTTGAAGGTAGACTGTGATCGGTTAGAGATATATACTAAAACCCTACAGCAACCACTAAAATAACGAGATATTTGTGAAGGCATTTAAGATCCACCTGGATAATTCAGGACAATCTATTTATCTCAAGATTCTTAACTCTGGCACATCTGCAATATCCTTTTTCGAAATAAGATAGCATTCACAGGTTCCAGTATCAGGAAGTGGACATGTCTTTGGGGACACTAGTCAGCCCACTACAGCAAGGTTCTCACTTGGAGGCTTGACTGGAGAAGAATTCATTATAAACTCACACATTTGTTGACAGAATTTAGTTCTTCAGCTTCTGTGGGCTTCTGTTTCTTGGTGACTATTCACCAGAAGCTTCTGTTATCTGAGAGGTGATCAACAGTTCCTGTAAATGGTCATGTCCTCCCTCAAAGCCAGCAAAAAAAGTGAGAGACTACAGTAAAACAAGTGCTGCAATCTATACAAATAAAAGGGTAATATGCTAATTAGACCAGACATTTTCCAGACATCCTTCCAGACAAAGCCATGGTGGCGGGGTCGAGGCAGGGGAGAGCAGTTAGGGGGATCAGGCTGGCAGGGGAGAGCAGTTAGGGGTGACCAGGCCTAGAGGAGAGGGCAGTTAGGGGCAATCAGGCAGGCAAGAAGAGAGGTTAGGGGTGATCAGGCAGACAGGCAGAGGCGGTTAGGGGTGATAAGGTAGCCAGGGGAAAAGTTAGGGGCATCAGGCAGGCAGAGTGATTAGGGGTGATTAGGCAGGCAGGCAGGTGAGCGGTTAGGAGCCAGGGGTCCCGGATTGCAAGTTGGACATCCCCTGAGGGGTCCTGAATTGGAGAGGGTGCAGACTGGGCTAAGGGACACCCCCCAGTGCACGAATTTTGTGCAATGGGCCTCTAGCCTATATAATAAAAGCCTAAATGACCATTACGGCAGAATGACCAGAATGACCAGTTGCTATGATGCACACTGACCGCCAGGCCTCTAGTATTATATAATATAATCATACATTTGTAATTACATTCCATCACCTTGCCATATTCTGTTCTTTAGGAACAAGTCACAGGTCCTATCCATATTCAAGGGGAGGAATTTATACAGGAGTATAAATAGAAGTGGGGATCATGAAAGTCTATCTGCTACAGTCTGCCCTCCTGCCCTCAATGATTCATGTCTCTGCCATATAAAAAAAATACATTCACCCCTCCCCTAAATTCCCAAGAGTCTAATCTCATTATAACAATTTATCCCAGCCCAGAATTGCATTTTCTATTAGGCCAGGTGTGGGTGAGGCCCCTGGGGAATAGTTTCTCAGTCAGTCTCTAAAACCAAATAGACAAGTTATCTTCCCCCAACACATCCAACAGACAATGGTGAGAGAGGTCTAGAATGGAAGCTATAGACAATCTTGGTCAAAAGGGGGGAAATAAAAAGTTAAAAGGTCCACAGTAATTCTGAAATTTATCTGTGGGGAAATGCTGAGAGCTTTGATTAGATCTCAAGGCTTGGGACTAATCCTCAATAGCTCTAGGTTCTGCTTTCTAGGATCTTAGTTCTACCTTCTGAGTTATTCTTCCCTTTTAAAAAGAAAGGCAGTACGTTGTGATGTTGTGATTTATAGTAATAATATATATTTGGTTTCTGTCCCAGTTTTAGAGCTCCTATATCCGTTAGAATTTCCAAAGTGATAAGAGTGATAAAGGTGACTTTTGTTATATTAAGAAGATGACTTTTGGAAAGTTCCTAGGTAACCAAATGATGGGCGCTGGTTTCCAGGAGAACCGACTATGTGATTAGTGTTAGAACTTTCAGTCCCACCCCCTGACCTCCTGGGACAGGAGAGGGGCTGGAGATTGAGTTCTAAAACCAATAGCCAATGATTTAATAAATCATGGCTAGGTAATGAAGCCTCCACTAAAAAAAAGGAGAGAGTTCAGAGAACATCTGGGTTGGTGAACACCTGGAGATATAGGGAGAATGACACCTGGAGAGAGCAAGGGAACTCCATGCCCTTTCCCCATACCTTTTTCTGAGCATGTCTTCCATCTGGCTATTGCTGAGTTATGTTATGTGATTTTAAAATAAACTGGTAATTTGGTAAGTGAAATGTTTTTCTGATTTCTGCAATTCTAGCAAATTAATCAAACCCAAGGAGGAGCTCTTGGGACCTCCAATCTATAGCCAGTAAGTCAGAAGCATGAGTGACAACCCAGACTTGTGACTGGCATCTGAAATTGGGGAGTGGGCAGTATTGTGGGGCCGAGCCCTTGACCTGTGGGACCTGATGTTATCTATAGGTAGATAGTGTCAGAATTAAGTTGAAATATCGGGTGCCCACTTATACCAGATAATTGCTTGTTGGTGTGGGGAAACCCTGCCCTGCCACATTAGAATTGGATGCAGAATCATTTTACACATGTTTGCAGCTGAGTAGTTTTATCAACCTGCTTCTTCCCAGTAGAATTTGCAGTTACAACAGACTCCTCTCATTTTGTCCTCTCTGTATTTTTACTCCAAGCTGATAGTAATCTTTCTGAAACAATTTTCTCAAGACCTTTGTAGCCTTTCCATGGATTTTCCTGGGGTCCACTCTATTAGACAAAAGCTGCATCCACAGATTTAAAAAAAAAAATCTCTTTTCTACCTTGGGCTTCTGCTGAGATGGTTGAGAGAAAATGCCATTAAATTTCCTAGAGGATCTGTGGTTTGATTGGGAAGATCTCAGAGTCATATCCTTAATCTCTTTAAAGAGCTCTTTATGTGGCTGAATGCTGACCTTTTGATCTTTTTGAAATTTTAGTAAAAGATTGTAGAATCACACCCTCCATTTTTTCTCTGAAGTGCACTTTTCTGAGAATACTTGGAAGCTGTCTCTCAATATTAGCATGTTTCTCCATTTGGAGAGGCTGAGAATTTTCAAAATCATCAAGTTTTAGTTCTTTTTAGTTTAACATTTTTTCTTCAATTTATCTCTCTTGCCACACATTTTATTTTAAATAGCAAGAAGAAATCAAGAGGCACCTTTAACACTTTACTTGGAAATATCCTTCAATAATTAAGTTAATCACTTACAAGTTCTGCTTTTGACATAATTCCAGAAGACAATTGTGCTAAGCTTTCTGTAACTATCTAACAAGAATATTTTTTCTCTATATCCAATAACATACATGTTTCTCACTTTCTTTTGACTTCCCATTGACAGCATTCTTAATGTCCAGATTTCTATTAACAATCTGCCAAGACAATTTGGACTTTCTCTATCATGCTCTTCAAAATTCTTCTGGACTCTCCCCACTGCCACTCCACTTCCATTACCAAAATCAGGTATTTGTTATATCAACACTCCACTTCATTACTCAGTAAAAAAAAAGTATGAAATATTGATGCACATAACAACCTGGATGAATCTCCAGAGAACAATGCTGGGTGACAAAAAAAGGCAATACAAAAACATTATACTCAGTATGATCCCAATTATATAATAACCAAATTATACAAATTACAAAATTATAGAAATGGGGAACAGATTGGTGGTTGCCAGCGGTTAAGGAGGGCTGGGAATAGAAGTGAAGGGATTGTGGCCTTAAAGGGCTGACATAAGGGATCCATGTGGTGATGGAAGTGTTCTGTACCTTTTCTGTATCAATGTCAATTTCCAAGTTATGATAATGTATTATAATTTTTCAAAATATTACTAATAAGGAAATGGGGAAAAGGGTATCTGGGTCTCTTTATATTATTTCTTACAACTGCATGTGAATCTACAATTATCTTCAAATAAAAAGTTTAATTTAACAAATCCCCTGATTTATTTCCTAAAAACAAACCAAAGAGAGAAAACATAACTTGCATTTTAACTCCTACTTCATTTTAAAAGACAGTTCAAAACTGTTTCTTAAAAGAAACTTTTCACTGGAAAGCTTAGTCTCACTGGAAAAATATATGCGCATTTGTAACAATTCGTAATGGTTTTGCTCATACTATTCATTACTCAACCCACTATCTGAGGTCAGACTAGACAATGTTTGCTGTGGAAAACGACATTTATTCAGAGTTGAGAGCTCTCCAGACCAGCAATCAAGTTCTAAAAGGCCAGCAAATGACCCACTGCCAATCTCTGGGGAGAAGCACATGGCGGGGCTTCCATTGCTCTTGACTTTCATGTCACACTGTGGTTCCTGGATCTAGGGTGTTGTCTGAGGGACAGTCCACTGAAGAGAAGAAATTCTCTTAAGTACCAAGCCTCCAAGCTTACAAATTGACATGTGAGGATGAACTAGGTTAGAGGGTCTGGGGCTGACTGGCTGACCCACTTTCTCTTCCATGTGCCACCCTCCACACAAGTCCACAGTGGTGTTTATTCCCCTCCATGGCTCCCTTTAACATTTATTTAACCAGATTCTTCATACACTTTAAAGAGTAGTTGTTTGTTCAAGAAAATCATAGTTGAGCACCTCCTGTATTGTGCCAACCATTGGCATACAGTGGTGATCAAGGCAGTTCTTCCATTTCACCAATTAAGGAAGTTAACCTCCCTTAAGTTCACAATGAGTGCCTTCTAAGAGCAAGGCATTGTGCGTAACTTTCACTGACCCTTATGAGTTAGTACTATTGGATCCTCATTATACACATGAAGAAACATAGGCCTGGGAAGGTGAAGGTGCTCAATGGCACACAGGAATTGTGAGTGTGATCCACACTGTAATATCTCTATTTCTTATGGCTCTGGCTACTGGTGCTCTGAACCTGAGTTAGGAAATCTAACTGAACTTTCCCTGCACCGATTTGGTTAGATATACATACAGTCTTCGAGTTACGTCAGACTCCACGTATGTCGTTTTGTGGTTACGTCGCCATCTCCCATTGATTTATACTTAAAAAAAGTTTTGTCATTTTGACGTATGTACATATGTGCTTTATGTTTTTTATTATTTATTTACCACAAGTAAAGGTCAGGAATTGTTATTTTTCTTTTAATTTTTCTTTTATTGTTTCACTTCATTACTGCTGTGTATGTGCTCCATGTGAGTGACGTAGGTGCTTATGTAGGTGGGTTCCGACTTACAGCAAAAATCGCATTTTGGTGTGCTGAAGGAACAGACCTCCGACATAACCTGAGGACCTACTGTAATTTTAATCTGTGTTCTTGACCTCATGTCCTCTTTGCTACATCTGCCTCTGTGTTGACCTGAATCCTACACTGGTGATTCCAGTCTGACCACCTGCCTTCAAGTTTAGATTCATTACTTGAAGGTTCAATGTATCATTCTTTATCCAACTGACAAGCAATCTAAGGCAAAGCTTGCAAAGGTGGCATGAGGATTTTTGTCACTACTGTTTGCAAATTCATTGCATGGAAAAATCTATGCATGTCATTGCCCAATTTTTTATTTCCAAGAGTGAATACAAGGTGTCCACTACACACTGGCCAGCATCACCATTCTTTCTTAACCCCTTTCCAAGAAAACAATGATAACAGCGAGTATTTAGGAAATATTGTGTTCATCCTTCACTTAATTCCTTATTAAGTCCTCTGAGATCGTTACTATCATTATCTTTATTTAACATATAAAGAAACTGAAGTTTAGAGAGACTATGTAACATCCCCAGGATCAGGAAGCTACAGGAGACAGAATTTGAACCTTAATGTGCCAACTGCACTGCATTAAGCTACCTGCAAAAATAGCACTCACCAACCAAGTGTGCACTGCCAAGATCTGTGCTGGGCAGCCCTTGACTCTGCTCAACTATGTTGAGCGAATCAGCAGGAACACATTCTAAGTTCTTTTGATGCAACTGTTAGTGGAAAAACCGTTATGGAAGCTACTAGCTAGTTTTCAAGAGCAATCATCTTATAGAGACTAGAGGCCCGGTGCATGAAATTCGTGCATGGGGGCGGGGGGTCCCTCAGCCCAGCCTGCACCCTCTCCAATCTGGGACCCCTCGAGGGATGTCTGACTGCCTGTTTAGGCCCAATCCCAGTAGGATTGGGCCTAAACAGGCAGTCGGACATTCCTCTCACAATCCAGGACTGCTGGCTCCCAACTGCTCACCTGCCTGCCTTCCCGATTGCCCCTAACCACTTCTGCCTGCCAGCCTGATAACCCCCTAACCACTCCCCTGCCAGCCTGATTGATGCCTAACTGCTCCCCTGCCAGCCTGATTGCCCCTAACTGCCCTCTCCTGTAGGCCTGGTCACCCCTAACTGCCCTCCCCTACAGGCCTGGTCCCTCCCAAATGCCCTCCCCTGCTGGCCATCTTGTGGTGGCCATCTTGTTTCCACATGTGGGCAGCCATCTTGTGTGTTGGAGTGACGATCAATTTGCATATTACTCTTTTATTAGATAGGTTATAACATAATAATTTAATATAATTAAAGCTTGGGCTCTGGAGGCTGACCATGTACACTTGGATCTCTACTGCTTGGATCTCTGCGACTCTAACACATCAGGTTATTTAACTTTTTTGCATCTCAGTCTCCTTCTCTGCAAACAGGACTAGTTGTGGTAGCTGTCTCTAAAAGTTGCATAAGGAATTTATAATTGGACTGTGTACTGTTCCTTTAACTTATGGAGCATTTTCTTTTTGAGTTTTATGAAAGCTCAAAAATGGATCATTAATTTTCAAAAGCATTGTCAAAACTCTAAGTACTTTTTAATCACACTCCTTTAAACTGGTCTCCTTTCCACACTAAACTGTCCTAATCTTGGAAATCTTGCTTCCTTTGGAGCTAGGATCACAAGTACCAAAGTAGAAACAAAAACACTCTCTTCATCATTTATGAGAAGTGCTGCAAAGTGCCCATTCCAGCAGAACCCTTCCTGTGGAAAGACTGAAAATTTAAGGCCGAGCAGTTCAAAGACTCAGGCTGCTGAATAAAAACAAAATCGCTTAAAATTACACCGATGCTTCTTCCAGATAATTTGTAGAGAATTCAACAGGGTTTATTACAGGTTCACTTAAGAAAGCCAAACATTCAGGCCTAAATGCAATTTCAAAGCAAAACTCTAAACAGTATTTTCGAATAAGGAGGAAATTGTGTGCACAATTTTACCTCCCAGGGGGCTTTGAAGGATTAAAGAGGGGAAAATAGAAGCTATGGGGAGAAAATCACCAGAAGAATGAAAGGAAATATAAGAAATTCACCAGAATGGGACAGGCTGACAGGGTATAATGTTTATAATGTGATTTTTAATAGACATTAAATAAATCCCTATAGGTAGATGGACTTTCTGTCCAATGGTAACACAGCACCCGGGGAGGAATGTTCAAGTGGAGCTGCAATTACTGCAGAAAATGAAAATTAGTTGAAGCACACATTACCCTCCCCCCCCCACCCCACTTTTTACTCTAAGAGCATTAGTATTTTTCCTAAAAGAATATCCTATTAATTTCTTGGGGAGCAAGTCAGACTATTTTATTTCCTGAGAAAAATGACACACAAACATCACATTTTATGATACTACTAGAGGTCCAGTGCACGAAATTCATGCACGGTGGTCCCTCAGCCCAACCTGCACCCTCTACAATCCAGGAGCTCCCAGAGGATATCCTACTAATGGCTTAGGCCCACTCCCATGGTTCTCTGTTCTCTGCAGCCATGGAGATGAAGCCCCCATGCCCTGCTGTCGCTCTCTGCCTGCTGCCGCCATGTGCCATGTGAAGGAAGCACCAATGCCCTGCAGTGTGCTCTGTCTGCCAAGCCTGGGGGCTTCCCAGACATGGACAGACTAAGGAAGCCCCCATGCCCTGTTGTCCAGGCTCTGTCTGCAAGGCCTAGGGGTGTTTCCACCACCACTGCCCACTAAGGAAGCCCCCAAGCCCTGCTGTCTGGGTTCTGTCTGTCATGTCTGGGGACTTCCCTGCCACTGCTCCACTAAGGAAGCCGCCATGCCTGGCTTTGCAGGGCCTGGCGGCTTCCTGGCTGCCAAGATCAGGAAGCCACCATGCCCTGCTCTGCTGGCACTGGAGTCTTCCCGATCGCCTCAGCGACCATCGGGAAGACTCCATGCCCTGCTCCTCCGCCAGCTCCTGGTGGCTTCCCGATCACAGCGGAGACAGGCCCTGCTCCTCCGCCGGCTCTGTGGGCACAGGGCCTGGTGGCTTCCCGATCGCCGTGGTGACAGGCCCTGCTCCTCCGCTGGCTCCATGTGTGCAGGGCCTGGCGGCTTCCCACTGCCACAGCACTAAGGAAGCAACCATGCCCTGCTCTCAGTGCTCTGTTTGCTGGTGGGACAGGCCAGACACTCCAGCAGCAGGGCTGAGGGTACTGGGCGCCGCCATCTTGTGGGTATGGGGGCCACCATTTTTGTCACAGAGTGATGCCTAATTTGCATATTACTCTATTATTAGATAGGATTTATGATATTTAAACCTAATGGGGAGAAAAAGATACATCCTTCTCCAATTAGGATAGAAAATATTAAAATGTTCAACATTCTTAATAATGATGAATAGAAAATGGGTGAATCTAAGGCCTTTATTAAATATAAAATATGGATATATTATGTTATTCTAGATCTTTGGGGGAATCTTGAAAAGATTCTTCTTCAGGAATGTTTTGGGGAAAACATCACCATGAGTCACTCTTTGATCTTCCTCAAATTCTTCATTGTTTCAATGCCTCCTCTCTTCATCCTACTTTTGTTTCTCCCCAGAAAGCCATTCTCCTCTACACATGGGACAACACTGCAGTTGAGTGTATGTTTTTTACCAAGGCCAGTTGTGTTTCATCACATGAGTCAAAGCTCAGGACTTCAAAGGCCTGCAGTTCCACCCATTCTGAAGTCAGAGGTTTGGGAATCAATATAACATAGTCAGGAGAATCCAAACTTTGAAATCAAGGTGATCTGGGTTTGAATCCTGCCTCAACCCTCCTCCAAGTAAATGGTCTTAGACAAATTACTCAGCGTCTTATCTCCTGTTCCTACCTGCACAGTGGGAAAGTAAAGCTTACCTAGCAGGGTTGTTGTGATGAAAAAATGAGTTTATTTACCTAAAGCGCCTTGCTTATGTTATCTGTGTCATTGTTGTTGTGGTGTTTGTCATAGTTCCAGCCCAGAACACGGAGTCTATTCAGATACTGCAAACACCACATTGGTGTTGAGCAATAGATTAGTGACAATGTTGTCCTAGAGTTGGCATTGTTTTTCAAAATACAAAGTTCATTTTCTTTCAATGCCAGATTTACTGCTGGACATTCAACATATGAAACCTTGTTATAATTGTCCTTGTTGTAGAACCACTGTAATTTGGAGCTTATCCAAGGTTAATTTGCCAATGATAGTTACCAAATATGTGGACCCCACTATATCAAGAATCTAGTGCTTTTCTTTTATAATACCAGTAAGAAAATCTCAGAAAGAAACAGCCCATATAGACTAGAATTTTACTAGTACAATGTAAATTTTTTTTTCTCTCTTGCTCTTTTTAGTGCACGTTAGGTTTCTTCAATGAATTTTTTTTAAATTGACCTGGTTGATGTAAAACATTCTTATATCCAATTGTTTTTCTCAATATAGGAGTGAAAACTCAGAACTCTATTATTTCTCTAAGAGAAGATTGTTGGGGATCCTGGCTAACCACTTTGTTAGAAGGGAAAATACTTGAATTTATAACAGCGTTTTCTTGTACCTGACTAAATAATCTTTTTTAAAAAAGTGTGATTAAAAGGTTCTTCTTGAAGTATTATCAATTTGGGAACAAGATTATCAAGAATGGAAATTTGTTACAGTTCTCAACATGATAGGTAAAGAGATTGCTTGATGGTTATTTGCTTATTTGAAAGTTACTTCTCTACCATGTTTCAATATCTCATTTTGCTAGAATTCACATTGAATACATAGAATCTCTTTCTTTTAGGGAATACAGTTACTGTGTTATAGGAATAATGTTCCCTGAGATAAGGATACTACTGAATGACTACTCCATAAAGAGATTAGAAAAGGAAGTCAGGGGAAGGTAAAGTAGGAGAAACATGGCTATTAACCTCATGGATTCTTCTAGCATTATTTTTAATAAATTGCTGTCATTGTTATTTGTTTAGGAGAAAATAAGTCTGGGAATCAACTGGCATCTAAACTCCATTTCTTACTTTGCCATTCCTTCCCTGGGTGGTTGTGGAAAATACATTTAGTCTTTTGATACCTTGGTTTCAACCAATAACTTAATAACTTTTATTTTTATAATGGACTTTGTAATAGTTATCCATTACTGCATAACAAATTGCCCCCAAACTTAAAGCCTTAAAACAACAAACACTTGTTGTCTCATAGTTTCTGTGCGAAGCAATCCAGACAGATTTATTTGGGTAATTCTGCCTCAAAGTCTCTCAAAAGGCTGCAGTGTTGACTGCAGATGCATTTTATCTGAAGGCTCAACTGAGAGAGAATCCACTTCTAAGCTCACTCACTCGGTGGTTGTGGGCATGATTCAGTTTCTCCCAGGCGACTGGACTGAGGGCCTTAATTCTTGGACCAGTTTCTTGCCATGTTGGCCTCTCCACAGAGCAGCTTGTAACTTAACAGCTGGCTTCTTTCTATCAGAGTGAGCAGGTGAGAGTGAGAGCAGGCTTGCAAGACAGAAACTATTGTCCCTTTATAACCTAGTCTCCGAAGTGGCATCCTCTCACTTTTGCCACATGCTATTCATCAGAAGCAAATTTCTGGTTCCAGCCATAATCCAGGAGAAGAGAGATTACATAAAGGTATGAACACAGGAAACAAGGAGTGTTAGGGCCACCTTGGAGGCTGCCTCCCATAAACTTAGAGCTGAGAGATCATAGAAAGCCATTCATCTATCAGTGGTCGGCAAACTGCAGCTCGTGAGCCACATGCGGCTCGCGAGCCGCAGTTTGCCGCTCTGTTGACTAATGAGTTTGTCGACCGCTGCTAGGGACAAACACTTAAAAAACATTTTAATAATGTACTAATGTCTTTAACCTGAAGTCAAAACTTCTGGGTAAGGGTAATGCCTTATGCAGTGGTGGGCAAGCTCATTAGTCAACAGAGCAGCAAACCGCGACTCACGAGCCGCAGTTTGCCGACCACTGATCTAGGTCATAGAAAATCTCTGAACTGTCCCTCTTTCCCTTAAAGAGGACAGCATTTATTTATTAATTTATTCAAAACCACGCTTAAAAAAATGTTATTCACTCATTTGAAAATGTTTATTGTGTACTCGTTATTTACAAGGCACTATGTATGTGTGTGTGTGTGTTGGGGGTGGCTTCAAAAGGCCAAATATAAAGGAGTTAATTCAATTCAGGTAGCATAAACCACCCTTTGGTAGTGAAGTCCTCTACTCCACCAAAGTTTAAACATCATGCAGTGACAACCAGATCTGCATAAAGGGAGAGGCGGAGTAGGAGTGTATTCTACCTCCACACCCCCAGCCACTCTCCCATCATTTGAAACCTTGGAAAAGACTCTAGAATGGTAAGCTTTATATGAAGTTTTCAACATGCTTCCTAAGTAAATGCAAGGTATCAATCTTGTTCATTAACTCTCTCTAGGGCCAAAGACTGGGCTATTCCCTGAGATATAGTTGCTGTGCACTGTAAAAGGAGACAATGATTGCTCCTGGCACAATCTTCCTTGTCCTAGTAATGAGTCCTATGCTATTTCATTGTTACCTAAGTCTATACTTCTTACTTGACTTTTATATGTGTCCTTCTAGTCTTCCATCCGGATAATAAGTTCTCTAAGAGCAGAAATTACATCTTACCCTTCCTTGCATCTAAACAACTTTCATTAACAGAATATGTACAATAAATGATTTCTACATGAATGCCTCTTTCAGAGGGGCCTACTTTACACATAGAACACATTTAAGAAAAGCCAACTTGGGATTAGTAGTTGAAGGGCTTCTAGGGGCACAATTTTATTTACATTTCCCTACTTTGATTCCTTCCTTCTACTCTGGCTTTCTTTGAGTTTTAGGTTGATTTTTCCTGCTCCTTAACATCCCCCCACCCAAAAAATAAACAAACAAACAAAAAACACATGTACTTATTTCTG